>NW_026858123.1:0-317043 GCF_026571515.1 Ruditapes philippinarum
CGATGTATCTTATATGCTTGCTATATATCAAGTTTGATTACAATATCTCACTTTTAAATCTAGTTATTATTCAGAAACAGTTTTTCTAGTAACAGTGAAACCTTGATCCTATGGGGTCCAAAAGCAATCCCGGAGTTTCCTCATAACCTTGCTATACACCAAGTTTGATTAAAATATCTCATTCTAAACTCTAGTTTTCGTAAAAAAAATCTATTTTTTGTAACAGGGGGTCCAAAAGCAAACCTAACCCGGATCTCCACAGCTTGCTCTATATCAAGTCTAATTAAAATATCTCATTCAAAACTCAATCGTCCGGGAAGTGAAGTGACCGAATAACCGACCGACAAGATCACTCTTACATACACCCTAAACTTCAGTGTGGAGGTATTCAAAATACATATCCTCTTATTGTCGAAAAGTGTAATCTTTTCTTTTGGGTAATCTGATACCTTTTTTGTTTAAGTTGAAAAGAAAAAAGATGTTTTGATAGTTTGCCACTCAAGAAATTCCAAATAAATATATCACTAATCTATATATAGTGAAGACGTGTCATCAGCATGATAAAATCTTTGCTTTAAACTGCGTAATAATTTTATAAGATTAGTCATGCAATTTGCGATTCACGTGTTCAGTCTTATCTTTAACGCACAGGATACACGAAGCATATATTTACAGACCAATGTAAGAGAAGTTTAATAGTGTTAATGTTCGCGAGTTTTTAATTTGATTTTTAAATATCTAATTTTTTATGATAAATTGATGATATAAAAATCATGAGCAAAACAACGGATAGGAAGAAAAACTTACGCCCTAAGATTAATACACAAAATCTGGACATTTCGGAGCCATACGCCTTTAAACATGATTTACATATCGGTCAAGAGGTTTACCAGGAAAGACGTGTTGACAACCACTATGTGTTTCCCAAATCACCAATTCTTGACAGAAAAGAAAATATCAGAGATGACTTAGTAAGTAACCGTTTATATAGATTTTGCTCTTCGTTTCTTACAATGTCTGACAGTAGTTACATGTCAAAAGAGTAGTAGTGCAGACAAGAACAATCGCTTTAAAAAAGGGGGAATTACTTGATTCGAATGCAGTCATGGTCGATGTCTATTTCACCAAATAAAAAAGTAATTATTCATTGTTTCATGTCTCCATCTTGAATTGAATACGATAAGTTAACTCCGTTGCACTATAGTCAAGACTGATATTTTGCTGTATGTTCTCTATGAAAATATATAGATGGGTGCATTAATGACAAAGTTTTAATAAATGACGAACATGCCAGGGCGAAAAAAACTCAAACTTACAATTAAATATAAAATAGCTGCATTAGATTCGAAATGTTATATCGTTTCCATTTAATCTAAATCGATAAAATAAGAACATATGATCCTAAATAAACATTGAAAAACCTGTTATCTTTTCAACATCATTATTGTAAATTCAATAAAATTGTATGTTTCAAAAATAAAATCGATCTTGCTCGTTAAGATTTTATACTAATTGCGTATCGAAAACGTGACATAAGTAGTCTTATCTAAATAGACGGATGATCCGAATTCATGATATGTACCCCAAGTAAAACTTTTTCTGTTGGGTATCAATTTCAAATTTTATACAAAGAGTTTGTTTGAACAAAGACTATAGGCTTGAATGGTAACAGGTTTCTGTGATTTAGAGAGATTATGTTTATTGTGCTTTACTACTTCTTTCAAGAAATGATAATCCTTTTTTTTTCATTACAGGATCCTTTTGTATTTTTTTACTATTATAGTTGTTAGTTAGTAAAACGTTATCTTATGTTACATTACTGCTAACTGAGACTCATTGTTCTTCATTCTCGTTTGCCTCATTGTGTCATGTTTGTACAAAATGTACAAGGAATAAGTTACTGTTGTACTGGTAAAGTGTTCTCGCACTGTACATTGTTTTTTACATTTATGTATATTAACTTTAACATTTTCCCCTTATTATACAAAAATATTCATTCATATTTCCAGTTGAACTCAAGCATTCCACAAGTAATTGCAACACAAGTAATACCAGCAATACGTTCAGAGATTGGTGACATCGTGGAGGAGAAGATTAGATATATTTTCAATGAACATAAGATGAATTCTGACGCTCGTCATTGCCAGACATGTCTGTGTCCTGAGAAGAAGAAAGTGATTGACGGAGAAGAAATTCAAATTGATACAAATGAAAGTAAAAATGCAACAGTTAAAGAGAACACTGACGTAATCCAAGAAGATTTTGACGATACATTAGTTAAACGCATTACCGATAGTGAAAATCAAAACCATGAAGAAAAACTGAAAGATATTAAATCATTCACTTCAAAACCAAATTCTAAAGAATCACATGATATTTCTAGACATTTTCAACATGGTGAAAAACTTATTAAATATGGTTCGGATATACAGTTAGACCACGATAAGCACACAGAAAAGGAAAAGGCACAAGGTTTTATGAGAACTCAAACATTGCCTGCCTCAGCACATCGTACCAATCCTAACAGACAACACGAGCTGAATACTTACATTGGTAAAGTTTCAATTTTTTGGTGGTTTTTATTTTCGCATCAACACAGTAGAGGTCATATGGCAACTTTCCAGCTTTACTGATGGAGATTGACCTTATGTTCCCTTTGTGCTTTATTTCAACCACAAAGGGGAATCTCAGTAGAACCATCGACGTTCCGTAATTATAAGCTAGCTGGATACCTACTTCCCTGGAGGTATTCTTACCTTTAAAACAATTAAAAAACAACTTAAAAAACACAACTTTTTAAAAACAATTGGAAACGGCCTAGAGAACATTATAATGTATTGTCAAATTTTAAATTCTTATATTATCTATCCAAGATATTTCATATACATGTATATGGTCTTCTAGCTAATGTAATGTTTCAAAATCATTTGAATAATTATTACAGTTTGGAGAACATCATTTACAACATCGCTTTTATTTCTTCTCTGAATACAAGCGCAAAACGCGAAAATGTAAGGCAGTATAAATAGATTCGATATGGCAGATATGTGGCCTGCTTTTTAAATTGGTCTTTTGACCGCTTATCTGTGATATTCAGGCTTCATAACCTCAGATCCCCTTTTTAAAATCCATTTTGTTTGGTTCAGCCTATTGTTTTCTGGTTTATGGCACAATCATTTTCTTACTTGGGGACCAACCGCCGCTTTTCATGGAATGGCACTAACGTGCCGTATAAACACATTTATGTTCATGTTTCTAAATTCAAAATTTAACCATTACATGTTTAAATGTTGAATACTGCTTAAGGCGGTGCTAGGGGGCGTGGACAGTAATTTGCAATTTCCAATGCTGTCCATTAACAGGCTCAAACAAACTGACCCTGCAAAATTTTCAATTTTGCCGTTTTTGGCTGTCTTTAGGGATTCTATTTCTCTTGATCAGAACTGTTTACCGCTAAATATAATATTTATATTCTTTATTTTTTGTTAAGGCAATGCTTTATCAAAATCGGATGAAAGAAAATGTCTTGCTGATGCTCTTCAGTGGCATGTAGAAGAGCTTATAGACGGTATTGTGTTCAAAGATAGTGAGTTACCAGATGATCTTCTAGCTGACAGTTGTCTTACAGATGAAGAATGTGCTGATTTAAGGAACACACTTGATCGTAAAAATCAAGTTCGTGTTTTAACAAGTATAATAAAGGGAAGAGACTTGAAAGTCCTTCTACGGTTTTTGAAGCACATAAAGTCTCAAAATGAACCAGTTGCAAGAAGTATTCAGGAAAAGTTTGAACACAATAAAAGAAACGGAGTAAGGTGCTCCGAGTGTGCACTCTGCAATCTAACATTCAATGTAAATACCAAATACATTGCTGATAGGCTGTGGAAGTATAATCTTATAGACTCAAGTTTGTATAACTGGATCGTACAGAGCGACAAACCAACTGGAGTTCAGGGAGAAATGTGGCGAGGGGTTATTGATTCTCTGAATTTCCACTGCAAAAAACATCGGTCAGATGTTTGTCGCATTCTATCATCAGCTTTGACGAAGAACAACCACTATCATCATGTTGCACAAGGGATTGAAAGAATGATAAGCATAAAAGGAGAAATGAATTGTTGCTGTAAAATACGACCAAACACCGTATATGATGGGTCGTTGCCTTCATTGCAGTCATCAAGATCTCCCCCATCTTCTAAGTTTGAGTCTGTTACAGATTCCCAAAGCGACCTTGTTTCAAGCCAAGGAGACATGAAGACGGTTGCCATTCAGGATATGAATAGAATCAGATTCGATCAGGTTTGCTTGTTGTTTATCTTTAACATGATAATTTGTATATGGTCAGTTTTTATACATGAAGCTTAAGTCATCCGTTCAGTTTTTTCATGATGCTAAATTAACGCCGTTCATACTTAAAAGAATGATTAAATTCTATCACTTTAGTTTTTTAAGTTTAAAATAAATCTTTCAAACACCTTTTGACGTTTTCCTTTAGGTCATGTTGTACTCGAGATAGAAGCGACTTGAATATAGACAGATCAGCAACAGGTCAAAACTGAGTAAAATGCATCAGATCACGGACTTTTGGTATCAAGATTTTTTGACCGATATACAATGTATAACATATCATATGTATATAACATAATAATAACATGTCTCTTTTTGTTTTAAGACTAAAACACAATCAGATGATATGAAACAAACGGGAGATCAATCACAACTGACAATACGTAGTCCTGAAACAACAGTTGAGACATGTCCTCAACAGATGCCGCTTTCCGATCTCCACCAGGACAAAGACACTGTTTTGGATGACACCAAGGATTGTTTGAAGAGAAATATTCTTCCTGAAAAGTCCACAGATGAGCTTGAAGAAACAAACTCATCTAAGAATAAAGATGATAACTTCAAACCAGACTTCAAACCAGACACTTATTTGGCTGGTACCAACGATTGTTCGAAGAGGAAGAGCAATATTGTTCCTAAAAAGACAACAAGTGAAAGTGGAGAGATAAACTTATCTAAGAAAAATGAAGAAAACTTCAAATCAAACATTTTATTGGATGACACCAACGATTGTTCGAAGAGCAACATTGTTCCTGAAAAGTCAACAATTGAGCTTGAAAAAACAAAGTCATCCAGGGAAAAAGATGAAAACTTTAAACCAGCAGTTTCTCAAGTACATTTTAAATCATTTAACACACCGAATGTGCATATTATTGTGCTTTCTAATGATGATCTTGTGTCGTCAGACGTTTAGGAAATACCCTTGCATACTCTTTTGTATCAATTTAACGTTTTGAAAAGTCCTTGATTAAAAGTGTATATACTCGAATCATTTGTTAAGAAACACAATTTTTATACTGTATCGTACAATAATATTCAATAGTTTACTTATAAAATTACAATAAATATTTATCTGTAAGTTAATACTCCTCGCGTGATATTTCAGTTCAATGGTTGCTAATATTCACAATTACCCTGAGAGACATGTGTTATTTTTATGATACCGAACAAACATTTAATGTATTTTTTCACCGCTATGCATGATTATTAAATTAACATTTATCAGGGGAGCGAACTAGAACATTACGTTTCTAAGTGCTTATAGATTACTTGCCCCGGGGGAATAATTCAAAAGATATTGACCGGGTGATATTCATTTCATGGAAGGAAGATGGAAATAACACCATGTGACGGCACATTACTTTATATAGTAAAACGTTTACTTGGGGTATAATAACTATAAAGGGGAGTGGTGGCCTAGTGGTTAAAGTGTCTGCCTCTCAACCCAGGGATCATGGGTTCGAGCCCTAATTGGGTCACGACCATGTATCTTCATATGACACCAGTACTGGTTGGTTCCAGGAAGCGAACTCGAAAGTCATTAATATAAGTTGCAAGGACTTGTTTCGCAATCGAGCTTATTCTGTCAGGTGCATGTGGTCACAATCTTTCGTAATGTAAGTGTGCATACACAAGCTTAACTGATGCATCGATCATTTTCTTAAAGTATAATATCGGGATTGAACAGAAACTTGCTTGAAAATTAAAACATTAAGCCCATTAACAATTTAACACTTTTCATTAAATAATTCATACAAAATATTGTAATTTTAAATTGTACCAAAATGCTTATTAAGGCTAGGTTTTCTAAACCTTCAATGATTGTGTATGAAAAATAAACTTAAGCATTTCCTTGTAAGTGTTTTCTAAATCTAAATTCAATACTTTTTTTTACAAATATGTATTTAAACTTCTTATGTTAACAAGAATAAACTTCAATCATTTATTTTATAAATTCGTGAATTCTTAACATCTTTACAGTAGCGAGAATTAAAATTCTCGCGTGAAACTTTTGGCGGTGTTTAACGTTAAATTTGTCGGTTGCTTAACTTTAAATTTACTCATCGTGAGAAATAAACTTACTTATCGCACGTTTCTGAAAGAAGTATAGCTTATTTACAGTAGTAGTGGCCATAGCCAAAGTTCTTCGGTAGAGAAATATATTTATTTGCGGTGCATCCAGCCTCGTGTTTATAAGGGTAACGGTTTCGGCGGTATTTATGCACGATTTAACGAGTAAAATGATAAGATATAGTCATTCGTGGCCGTCACGCAGTTTACGTTCATGTCGTTCAATTGTTAAATTTCTGAAAATAAAATAGGACTCATACATGTATTCCCTATTTCACAAAATACATATCTAGATATGATTTTGATTCAAACAGATTTCAAATTTCTGATTCTTTTTGTAAGAGTAGGTTTGGGTAGCCTACTCGCAGCATTCCTGACTCGTTTATTCTCTATTTCATAAAATACATTTCTAGATATGATATTGTATAAAACAGATTTCAAATTTCTGATTCTTCTTGCTAGAGTAAGTTTGGGTAGCCTACTCGCAGCATTCCTGACTCGTATATTCTCTTTTTCACAAAATACATATCTAGATTTAATATTGTATCAAACAGATTTCAAATTACTTATTCTTTTTTGTTAGAGTAGGGTTGGGTAGCCTGACTTTGGCGTTTTCAAATTATTTTAGATATTTCAGATTCTAACCGCGAGTGATTTAAGTTGAAAGATAATATCTCAAATAAAAACTAATCGACTTATTTATTTATTAGTTTGTCTCGTTTTTTTTTCGGGCTAGAAAACAGGGGCTATAAAATAGAACATAGACGTTTTCGGTGTAAAAGTACAGATTTGAACAATGAATGAAGTTGTTTCTTTTCTTTCCTGTAGATCTTAAGACACGGCATGCCACCTTACCTTGTTATATGATGTTGTGTTTTTGTTTACATGTCCTTGAACACAGTAATGATGGTGTTTGCCAATACAGTGTAATGTCGCCACTTTGTCTTAATTTCGCTCCGAGGGGCGCAAGGTGAAAACACGATAAAATAACGAAGCGTGATTGTCGTATTATCGTGTTTTCTCTTTCTGTCCCGCGGAGCGAAAGTACGACAATTGGTCACATTGTTGTTTTTATCGTGTTTTCGACTGGCGTCTCATGGAGCGCTTGCGGGAAAGTAAGAATTTCTGACTGGTCAAAATTCATCTGCTAACAAGAGAAACATATCGGCATATTTCCGACAGTTTCTGGATAAGCTATATTTAGGAATAATCGGCGAAATGTTCCGAGGTTAAAGGCGGAAAATTTCGGTACACGGTTCTCATAACAATGTTTGGTTATATAGTGTTAACTGTTACTATTTTTCGTAACATAAACAGTAAATCGCTAATGAGGAAACAATAATAAATTTGTATATCGTTTAATGGATTAGAAACGGAATGGCCCACTGTACATGTGTTAAATGCACCGTAAACGATCTTTTCTGATTGTCCTTTTACAGATTTGTTCACCTCGATATTATTTTTTCGTTCAAGTAAAGTCGTAATTTGAAGCGGAGCATGTGCATAACAAAAGTTGTGATTCTTATGATTTTAGGCTTTTCATTTGATTATACAAAAATGGATGCCGCCAGCAATCATTCTCAACAATGTGACCTATGCAATAAATAAATAATGAGATAATTATCATTCTTTTAAACACTTTCAAGAATCGTCTTATATCCAAGACATAACTACATATATAAAAACATAACATTAATACTGCGTTGGACCTTTAATAACAATGACATCATTTCTTTAATCCGCGAATCACGAAATAGTAAATATATAATAAATAATTATTGTACGATATTACATTGTATTAATCGGAATGTTCGGACAAGCTTCGATTTCATATTGTAACGACAAGGAACATTTTTGCCTATGATACAAAAGAGAGAGAGAACATCAAAACACTCGAGAATGTGGTCTATACTAGGAGGCTACAGGCTACGCTCCCTCATAGAAATCAGATAGCCTCCTGTTTCCATTCTTTTCTATTTCTTAGAAAACATCTTGAAACTGGAAATGAAATAACAATCAAAAGAATATAATTATGTGATTATTGTTTAATTGTTTAAAGTAAGTAAGTCCTGAAAGTACATCGTCCTTATCGTGCCATTTATAATGTCGTCCGTCGCGTCTAAGGGTCGACACACGACAATGCCAAGTGACATCGCGATAATGCACAGCGACGCTCGACAATATTAAACGATATATCGCACTGTCGCATAAAAAAAGTCGAGGTAAAAAGGGCGACATTTAAAAATTTCGCTTCGCGTTGTCGAGTGTCGCTTCGCATTGCCGAGCACCGCTTCGCATTGTCGCGATGTCACTTCCCGTTGTAGCATTGTCACTTTGCATTGTCACATTGTGACTTCACATTGTCGGGGCTATGCATACCACGACACTCGACAATTTGAAGTGACAATGCGACATTACGATACAACGCTCGACAATGTTTACTTATAAATGAGCACAACCATCACCATAATAAAATTATTTTGAATAAAATTGGTATATTGTTCACTACTGTTGTGTATGCTGATAAATTTAATATATGCATTACCTCAATTTTAGAAACATTTGAAAGAAAATAGGTAGAAAGACCACACAATAAGAACACTACACTAAAATGAAAGCACGGCTAATTCTGCAGCAAGACATTCGCATGTATATTTAAACAACTAAAGGTATCACTAAAAACCCGAACCGCCACCTTAACTATTTGAAAATTAAGTTCTTTGAAGTCGAATATGAATTACACCCGTAAATGATCATGTAGCTTTCATTTATAAAATTATTACAATTCATTTTTACAATTCATTCAATAAAAAGACAAGAGGGAACTATATCCAGTTTGACCTGTAATCTAGGTTGTTTTATCTGTGTGCCAAAAAAGTATTGCTTTTTATTTCATCATTTATTCATTCATGTATTTATTTATTTATTTATTTATTATCTATTTATTTATTTTGTTTGTTTGTTGTTGTTTTTTTAAAAGAAAACAAAGAAGAAATGTCAAAACTGTGTCATAAGGTTAGTGGTCTGAACCAAACTTTGACTTAAAGCAACTCAAACAAGATCTCGAAATAAGCTTAATATATACCAAGTTTATCAGATGACAATATCTTATTCACTCCGGAAACCAAGTTTCTAATTTTAATAGAGGAGGTCAGTGAAAGAAGTAGGTTTGATTACAATATCTCGTTCCTAGTTCTAGTAAACGTCCGGAAACAACTTTTCAATATTAAGTTACAGAAACCGTGACTTCGACCATAGGTGAACCAAGAGCAATCCTAAGCGAGGTCTTCATATACGCTTGTTATATACAAACTTTGATCATTAATTATATCTCATTTTCAACCTAATATAAGTTATCGTCCGACTATTTTTCTATTTTAGTGACAGTGATATTGACCTTTACCCTGGGGAGGGGGTGGGGAATTCAAAGAGATCAAAAGCGAGGTTTTTATGAATGCTTCTATATGCTAAGTATTATTACAATATCTCATTCCTAAATTAACACTAGTTATCGTCTGAAAACTATTTCTTTTACTGACATTGACAATTACCTTTATCCTATTGAGTAAAAAATAAATCAAATGCGAGGTATCTTTATATGCTTGATATATTATATCAAGTTTGATTATAATATCTCATTTTTAAATCTAGTTATAATTCAGAAACAGTTTTTCTAGTACCCGTGACCTTGATCCTATGGGGTCCAAAAGCAATCCCAGAGTATCCACATAACCTTGCTATACACAAAGTTTGATTAAAATATCACATTCTAAACTAAAGTTTTAGTAAAAAAACACCAACTTTTTTATTTTTTGTAACAGGGGACCAAAAGCAAACCTAACCGGGATCTCCACACCTTGCTCTATATCAAGTTTAATTAAAATATCTCATTTCAAACTCAATCGTCCTGGAAGTGGACCGACCGAATAACCCGACCGACAAGATCACTCTTACATACCCCGTAAACTTCCGTGTGGAGGTATTCAAAATACATATCCTCTTTATTGTCGAAAAGTGTAATTTTTCTTTTTGGGTAATCTGATACCCTTTTTTTTGTTTAAGTTGAAAAAAAAAAAGATGTTTTGATAGTTTGCCACTCAAGAAATTCCCAAATAAATATATCACTAATCTATATATAGTGAAGACGTGTCATCAGCATGATAAAATCTTTGCTTTAAACTGCGTAATAATTTTATAAGATTAGTCATGCCAATTTGCGATTCACGTGTTCAGTCTTATCTTTAACGCACAGGATACACGAAGCATATATTTACAGACCAATGTAAGAGAAGTTTAATTAGTGTTAATGTTCGCGGAGTTTTTAATTTTGATTTCTAATATCTAATGTTTTATGATAATTTGATGATATAAAAATCATGAGCAAAACAACGGTAAGGAAGAAAAACTTACGCCCTAAGATTGAAACGCAAATCTGGACATTTTCGGAGCCATACGACTTTAAACATGATTTACATATCGGTCAAGAGGTTTACCAGGAAAAGACGTGTTGACAACACTATGTGTTTCCCAAAATCACCAATTCTTGACAGAAAAGAAAATATCAGAGATGACTTAGTAAGTAACCGTTTATATAGATTTTGCTCTTCGTTTCTTACAATGTCTGACAGTAGTTACATGTCAAAAGAGTAGTAGTGCAGACAAGAACAAATCGCTTTAAAAAAGGGGGAAAAAATTACTTGATTCGAATGCAGTCATGGTCGATGTCTATTTCACCAAATAAAAAAGTAATTATTCATTGTTTCATGTCTCCATCTTGAATTGAATACGATAAGTTAACTCGTTGCACTATAGTCAAGACTGATATTTTGCTGTATGTTCTCTATGAAAATATATAGATGGGTGCATTAATGACAAAGTTTTTAATAAATGACGAACATGCCAGGGCGAAAAAAAAACTCAAACTTACAATTAAATATAAAATAGCTGCATTAGATTCGAAAATGTTATATTCATTTCCATTTAATGTAATTCGATAAAAATAAGAAAATATGATCCTAAATAAACATTGAAATACCTGTTATCTTTTCAACATCATTATTGTAAATACAATAAAGTTGCAGGTTTCCAAAAATAAAATGGATCTTGCTTGTTAAAATTTGATATTAATTGCAGTATATTCGTATCGAAAACGTGACATAAGTAGTTTTATCTAAATATACAGATGATCCGAATTCATGATATTTCCCCCCCCCCCCAAGTAAAACTGTCGGGTATCAATTTCACATTTTATACAAAGAGGAGGTTTGAATAAAGACTATAGGCTTGAATGGTAACAGGTTTCTGTGATTTAGAGAGATTATGTTTATTGTGCTTCTTGTACCTCTTGTTCAGACCTTTCAAGAAATGATAATCTTTTATTTCATTATAGGATCCCTTTGTAATTTTTTTACTATTATAGTTTTTCGTTAGTAAAACATTATCTTATGTTACCTTACTGCTATTTTGAGACTCATTGTACTTAATTCACGTTTGCCTCATTGTGTCAATGTTTGTACAAAATGTACAAGGAATAAGTTACTGTTGTACTGGTGAAGTGTTCTCGTGCTGTACATTGTATATTACATTAATGTATAATTAACTTTAACATTTACCCATTATTATACAAAATATCCATTCATATTTCCCATTTAATGAACTCAAGCTTCCACAAGTAATTACAACAGGAAGTATTACCAGCAATTCGTTCAGAGATTGGTGACATCGTGGAGGAGAAGATTAGATATATTTTCAATGAACATAAGATGAATTTTTGACGCTCGTCATTGTCAGACATGCTTGTGTCCTGAGAAGAAGAAAGTGATTGACGAAGAAGAAATTCAAATTGATACAAATAAAAGTAAAATTCAAACAGTTAAAAAGAACACTGCATCTGACACCCAAGACGATTTTGACGATACATTAGTTACAAACGCATTACCGATAGTAAAAATCAAAAAACATGAAGAAAAACTGAAAGATATTAAATCATTCACTTCAACACCCAAATTCTAAAAAAAATCACAAGATATTTCTAGACATTTTCAACATGGTGAAAAAAACTTATTAAATATGGTTTCGGAATACAGTTAGACCACGATAAGCATACGAAAAGGAAAAGGCACAAGTTTTATGAGAATCGCACATTGCCTGTCTCGGCACATCGTACCAAACCTAACAGACAACACGAGCTGATTTCACCACAATGGTAAAGTTTCAATTTTTTTTGTTTTGTTTTGTTTTTTTGAGTCGCACCAAACAAAGAGGACATATGTCGACTTTCCACCTTTTACTGGTGGAGATTGACATTATTTCCCTTTGTGCTTTATTTCAGCCACAAACGGGAATCTCAGTAGAACTATCGACGCCCCTTATTTTAAGAAACTATATCTATATTTTCCCAGGTATTCTACCTTTAAAAACATTAAAAAAAACTTTAAAAACCACAATTTTAAAAACCCCAAATTAAATGGGAAAGAAAATTTGATGTATTGTCAATTTTCAATTTTATTTTTAATTATAAGAATGTTTTTAACATGAAAGGTCTTTTTGCTAATGTTATGTTTCAAAAATTTGGGGAAAAAGTTTAAGTTTTCGAACATACTTCACATGGCTTTATTTCTTCTTGAAAAAGCAAAAACAAATGGCAAAATTTAAGGAGAAAAAGTTCGTTGAGCTATTGGCCTGCTTTTCAAAAGGCTTTTGACCCCTTTCTGGATATACAGGGGTTTCAAAACTCAAAGAAACCCTTTCAAATCCCTTTTTTTTGTTAGCTATTGTTTTCTGGTTTTGGGACAATATCGGGGACCCAACCCTTTTTCAAATGGAGGGACTTTTAACTGCAAATGGAAAGGTTTAAGTCACCGCCAAGAACACATATCCATGTTTCAAATTAAAATTTAAAACCCTTTAAAGAAATGTTGAAAAACGCTTTTAAACTCGGGGGGGGGGCATAAGTCTTTCCTCTTTAAAAAACACTCCCCTCAAACTGATGAAACATTTTCAATTTGCCGTTTTTTGACTGTTTTAGGTTCTTTTCTTCTTCAGAATGTTGACCGGTTAAAATAAATTTATTCTTTTTTTTTTTGTAAACAGTTTTTAAACAAAAGAAAAAGTTTTGTATCCTTAGGGTGTAAAATAAATTTTTCAAAGAAATGGGTTCCCGAGTTTTGCTGGGCATTGCCTTAAGTGAAAAGTCTGATTTAAGGAAAACCTTGATCGTAAAGATCAGGTTCGTGTTTTCTAAAAAAGTATTAATAAAAAGGGTTTAAAAAGAAGAACTTTGGAAAAAAAAAAAAAGGTTCCCCTTCCCCCCTTTTACGGGTTTTTTTTTGGGGAAGCAAAAATAAAGTCTCAAAATAACAGTTGCAAGAAAGTATTGAGGCAAAAGTTTGAACATTATAAAAAGAACGGAGTGAGGTGTTCCGAAAGTGTCCACTCTTTGCAAACCTTACATTCCAATTAAATGCTTAAGGTACATTTAGCTGAATAGGCTATGGAAGTATAAATCTTATAGACTCAGGTTTGTAACAACTGTATCGTACAGGCGACAAAACCAACCTGGAGTTCAGGGAGAAATGTGGCGATGGTTATTATTCTTCTGGAATTTCCACTTGCAAAAAGCATCGTTTCAGATGTTTCGTTTCACATTCTATCATTTCAGCTTTGACAAAAAGAACAACCAACTTCACTATGTTGCACAAGGACTTGAAAGAATGATAAAACATAAAAAGGAGAAATGGATTGTTAATGTAAAATACGACCAAACCCGTCTATGATGGGTCGTTTGCCTTCATTTGAGTCATCAAGATATCCCCCATCTCTTTTGATTGTTTCAATTTCCCAAAAACCACCTTTTTTCAAAAAAGAATCAAACGGGGCATTCAGGATATGAATAAAAAGATTGGAAGGTTTGCTTTTTGGTTTATCTTTCTTGTACTGAGATAGAAGCGACTTGATCAAAACTGAGTAAAATGCATTAGACCACGGACTTTTGGTATCAAAAGATATACATTAATCAATCGTTTTGATAGATTTTTTAATGAAGGTACAATGTATATTTTATGTAAATTACAAAATAATAAAATGCTTCTTAATATTTTAAGGCTAATACAAGAACACAATCAGATGATATTAAACAAACGGGAGATCAATCTCAACCGACAATACGGAGTCCTGAACCAACATTTGAGACATGTCCTCAACAGATGCCGCTTTCCGATTTCCACCCGAAGAAAGACACTGTTTTGGATGACACCAACGCTTGTTTGAAGAGGAATATTGTTCCTGAAAAGTCCACAAATGAGCATCAAGAAACAAACTCATCTAAGAATAAAGATGATAAGTTCATACCAGTCACTTATTTTGATGGTGCCAACGATTGTTCGAAGAGCAATATTGTTCCTAAAAAGACAACAAGTGAAGTTGAAGAGATAAACGTATCTAAGAAAAAAGATGAAAACTTCAAATCATGTACTTTTTTTGATGGTACCAACAATTGCTCGAATAGCAACATTATCACTGAAAATTCAACAAATGAGCTTGATAAAACAAAATCATCTAGGGAAAAGGATGAAAACTTTAAACCAGCAGTTCCTCATGTACATTTAAAATCAATTAACACAAATAAAGGACATTTTATTGTGGTTTCAAATGAAGATCTCGTGTCGTCAGACGTTTAGAAAATACGCTTGCATACTCTTTGTATCAAGTTAACGTTTTGAAAAGTCCTTGATGAAAAGTGTATATATTCGAATCATTTGTTAAAAAAACACAATTCTTATACTGTATCGTACAGTCATATTATAAATTACAATTAATATTTGTCTGTAAGTTGATACCCCTCGCGTGGTATTTCAGTTCAATGGTTGTTAATATTCACTGTAACCCTGAGAGACATGTGTTTTTTTAATTGAATCAATCAAACAAACATTTTCACGTAATTTTTCACCGCTATGCATTATTACTCAGAGAGCCTTTCATCATTAATATTTATCATGGGAGAGAACTAGAACATTACGTTTCTAAGGGCTTATAGATTACTTGCCCCACGGGAATATTTCAAAAATTTATTGACCGGGTGATATTCATTTCAAGGATAACACCATGTTACGTCACATTAGGTTATATAGTTAAATGTTTTCGTCAGGTATAATAGCTATATTTACTCTTATTCTGTCAGGTGCATGTGGTCACATTCTTTCGTAATGTAAGTGAACATACACTAAACATCGATCATTTTCTTAAAGTATTATTTCGGTGTTGAACAGAAACTTGCTTGTAAAATAAAACATGAAGGCCATTAACAATTTAACACTTTTTCATTGAACTTTGTATATAATATATAGAGGATATTGAATGAGTGTAAGTTCAATACTGAATTTATTGCACGAGTTGAATAAAATTATATTATGCGAGCCTCTGGCGAGCATAAAATTATTTTATTCAACGAGTGCAATAAATTCAGTAATGAACTTACACGAATTTAATATTCTATTTATCACATACCCAAAATAAAGACCGTTTAAAGTAAAATAAGAGTCATTTTTCTTTGACGCGCCTATAGTTTAACGCTAACATTTAGCGCGTCTTTACACTATGTTTGTATAACGCTAATGACGTCACGTCAAAAAATATGCACGGCCGTGCAATACCATATTTACGGAGTCTCAAAATCGGCACGGGTGTGTGATAAAGATAGTAATCACACGACAAAAATTTTCATGCAAAATGTTGTAATTTTAAATTGTATCCAAATGCTTATTAAGGCTAGGATTGATCTTAACCTGCCATGATTGTGTATGAAAAATGAACTTGAGCTTTTCCTTGTAAGTGTTTTCTAATCCTGCTTTCTATAAATATGTATATAAACTTCTTATGTATACAAGAATAAACTTCAATAATTTATTTTATAAATTCCTGAATTTCTTAGCACTACACCGCAGACCAGCATTCCATGTAATAAAAACCTCTTAACAACAAAACTGAACATGCGATTACTATTCGTTTTATTGGCCTCGATCCCTTTCGAGAATTTCTGACAGGCTTGTGTTTAGCGCTCTACTTACATCGGTTCAATTCTTCTATTGCGGTAAATGTACAGTACTTAACGCCTTATATCACTTTAGGAGTATTTTTGATTTCTTAAACATGTGCACTAGATTTCACATTCTTAGTTTAAATAT
This sequence comes from Ruditapes philippinarum, assembly GCF_026571515.1. NCBI lineage: Eukaryota > Metazoa > Mollusca > Bivalvia > Venerida > Veneridae > Ruditapes > Ruditapes philippinarum. The sequence continues at coordinate 16,599 of NW_026858123.1, forward strand.
TATTATTATCATCAACATATATACCAAGTACTAACACAATAGAACTATATCCGTGTCCGGGGAAGCTTGAGCTTAAACCCTTGTCACACTAGAGCGTTGTTCTCACGTGGATTAAGTTCTACTGTTAATATACATCATTATGGTGGCTGATTTGGTAACTGCGCATTGCGTTGTCGATAGCGACAACACAACCTATATGTCGCGCCAAACGGCGCGTTTTCGTACTGTCGTCTTGTCTTCCTGTCATGCGATGTGTTGTCGCGATGTCGCCCTGTCGCTTGGCTTATAAGCTTATATTCTTCGAACCGAGCGACAATGTGACATCGCGACAACACGCCGCACGACAACACGCCGTTTGATGTGCATCGATAGCGCAGGACGACAAGACGAAAGTCCGACAACGTACCGTTTGATGCTTTGTCATGTTGTCGCAAGCGCCAACACGGCCCACAAAAGCGTTCGAAATCAGCCACCATACATCATAGCCGAAATGCACAGTGTCCAGTTTCGGCAAAGAAAAATGACATCTATTGACATGCAAGATTTGTGTCGCCCTATTCATTTTTACAGATAAAGTAGGTGAAGAAAGTCCTTAAAGTACAGTGCCCTTATCGTGCCATTAAAAATGTCGTCTGTTGCGTCTAAGGGACGACACATGACACTGCAAAGTGACATCGCGACAATGCGAAGCGACGCTCGACAACGCGAAGCGACATGCGAAAATGCGAACCAACGCTCAACAATGTCAAACGATATATCGCACTGTCGCATAAAACATGTCGCGATAAAAAGGCATTTTAGACGTTTCGCTTCGCGTTGTCGAATGTCGCTTTGCATTGTCGCGATGTCAATTCGTGTTGTAGCATTGTCACTTCGCATTGTCGCATTGTCACTTCACATTGTCGAGTGTCGGGGTTAGCAGAAATGCATATCACGACACTCGACAGTTCGAAGCGATAATGCGACAATACGATACAACGCTCGACAATGTTTACTTATAAATCAGTACAACCATCACCATAATAAATTTGTTTTGAATAAAATGGATGTATTGTTTACAACTCTTGTGTATGCTGATAAATTTATTTAGAGACATTTGAAAAAATAGGTAGAAAGACCACACAATAAGAACACTACACTAAAATGAAAGCATGGCTAGTTCTGCAGCAAGACAAACGCATGTATATTTAAAAAACTAAAGCTATCACTAAAAACCGAACCCCCACATTAACTATTTGAAAATTAAGTTCTTTGAAGTCGAGTGTGAATAACACCTGTAAATGATATGTAACTGTTATTTATTAAATTATTACAATTCATTGTAAAAAAAAAACACAAGAAGGAACTATATCCAATTTGACCTGTATTCTAGGTTGTTTTATCTATGTGCCAAAAATAGTATTGTTTTTTATTTCATTATTTCATTATTTATTTATTCATTGCTTTTTGTTTGTTGTTGTTGTTTTTTTCTTAAAGAAAACAAAGAAGAAATGTCAACAAGTGCTGTGTCATAAAGATAGTGGTTATGAACAAAACTTTGACGTAAAGCAATCCCGAGCGAGTTCTCGAAATAGACTTGATATATACCAAGTTTGTGATGACAATATCTTATTCAAATGTCTAGTTATTTTACGGAAACAAAGTTTCTAATTTAAGTAGAGTAGGTCAGTGACCTCAACCGTAATACTAAGGTGACCAAAAGCATTCAAAAAGTAAGTTTCATTACAATGTCTTATTCCTAGTTCTCAAAAAGTAGGTTGGATTTAAGAAATAATAATATCGGTCTTAGCGGTGTTTATCGGCTATTTAACACCGGTTCGGAGTTTTGATGCGTAGGAATTGACCACGAAGAGCGTAAGCAACCCTACTGTTGCTAAGATATAAAAATTATTAAACAAAAGAAATAATGAGAAAAAAAGTTATTTTATCATGTTTCAATAATAAAAACTTACGTCTTAGAATGGATTGTATTGTGCTTAAGTCCAGTGCCTAATTTATCATTCTTGAATGTTTGAAATGACGTCAGCGTTTATGAATGAGTTGTATACTTAGGATGACGTCATTACGCTGCTTACGGATTGGCGCCGTTTTGTCAAAATATTCATAAACTGATATGCATCAAAACTGTGGCGTTAGAGTATGTAAGAACTTATTTCGGTATTGTATGAAAAGAAAACATTATAAGAAATGAAAATGTCAATAACTATATAATCGAGGGAGAAAACATAACAGCTGCACAAGTAGTCCATGACCAGTGTTTATAATGTTTTTTCTTCTTTGTCTAAAGTGACAAAATCACGAGGAGTGTTAGAATACAATATCTCATTCCTAGTTCTAGCAAACGTCCGGAAACGACTTTTCTATTTTAATAACAATGACTTTGACTTCGACCATAGGTGAACCAGAACAATCCTAAGCGAGGTCTTTACATAAGCTTGCTATATACAAACTTTGATCATTATATTTCATTTTCAACTTAATCTATCGTCTGAAACATATTTTCCTATTTTAGTGACAGTTTCATTGACCTTTATCGGGGGGGGGGGGGGCTTAAAGAGATCAAAAGCGAGGTTTATGCTAAGTATTATATCAAATATTAACTATTTAATTAATAATCGTCTGAAAACTATTTCTTTTACTGACAGTGACATCCTAGTGGGTCAAAATAGGTCAAATGCGAGGTCTCTTTTTGCTTGCTATATATCAAAACATCTCACTCTTAATATATATATAAGACATGGCTGTCAGACAAATTTTTGTCAAGCCGATAACTGGTACATGTTTATTACACAATGTCGCAGCTGAGGGTAATATGCCAGTTCAAGGGTTGGCAGTATCCTTTATTATCCTGACAGCCATGTGTTATATATTTTGATATACCGAAAGACCTAAAACTACAATATATATAAGTTACACTGTCAAAGAAATAAATAGAATACACATCATCATATTTACTATTTAATTTTGCTTAAAACAATCAACGTAACAAAAACAAAGTCTTTCCTAACTCTAGTTTTCGTCGAAAAAAATATTTTTATTAACAACGTCATTGTCCCTAGATTATCCAAAAGCAATCAATCCTTACCGGGATTTCCGTAGCTTGCCATATATAAAGTGTGATTAAAAATCTTATTCAGAACCCTAGCTATCATCAAGGAACCATGAAGTGGACCGACCGACCAACCGACAAGCTAACTCCTGCATACCCCCTAAACTTCGCTGTTTGGTTATAAAACGTATATCCTCTTATTGTCGAATATTTTCTCACAAACGGTATTAGAGGTCAAAATTCATATAACCGTTGTTTTATTTAATTTGACATACAGAAGATGTGCGTAAGAATATCCAAATGAATGAATCAATAGAAAATAAGTGAAGATATGCAATAAGCAATATAAAATCCAGCCTTTACTCTTTTCATTTAAACTAGGTTTTCAACGTAATGCTGAAGTGGGCGGGTGGGCAACTTTTGGTTTCCGCTCAATAACTTGTGTTTGCTTTGGCCTTTTGGCGCAAAACTGTGGGTAGCTTATATGAAGAGGCACCAAGGTATCTGCCTTAAAGGTCACTGTTGCTAAAAAAGACATTCAGATTCTCTCAATAATTTGAGTTTGCTTCGGCCTATTTACACAAAACTTGGTGTGTGGATATCTTTTATCAAGAGGCAGATTGAGATTGCTTTCAGGTGTCTGTAATTAAGGTCATTGTCACTGTTGCTAAAATAGAAATTCAGTTTCTGACCAATAACTTGAGTTTGCTTAGGCCTATTGACGCCAAACTTGGTGTATGGGTAGCTTATATCAAAAGGCAGCTTGGGATTGCTACTCAGGTGTCTATGATCAAGGTCAAGGTAACTGTACCTAAAGATAGAAATTTCACATATTTACTCAAGTTTGCTGAGACCACCTATTTACACCAAATTTTGTGTTGTGGTAGTTTTTATCGAGACGCCACTCAAGAGTGCTACCCAGGTGTTAGTGATCAAGGTCAAGGTCATATTTCTAAAAGTAGAAGTTCAGTTAGTTTCCGCTTATTAACTTGAGATTGCCCCAGCCTATTGACACCAAAGTAGTATGTGGGTATTTTATATCAAGATGCTTCTCGGGATTACTGCCTAGGTGACCATGATTAAGGTCAAAGTCACTGTTGCTTAAAATAGAAATTCAGTTTCCTTCCACATAATAACTTGAGTAAGCCGTGACCTATTGACAGTAAATTTGGTGTGTGGGCAGCTTATCAAGACGCATCTCGGGATTGCTACCCAAATGTATGTGGTCAAGTTACTGTCACTCTTGCTAAAAATAATAAGAGGGCCAAGATGGCCCTAGATCGCAAACCTGACCCATCGAACTCATCCGAACAATTAGCTAGACAAGCATTCTAACCAAGTTTCATGACAGGTGAGTCAAAAATGTGACCACTAAAGTGTCCATATTTGATCAGTGTGACCTTGTTCTAAATCCAAGGTGACCCATATTCGAACTTGACCTAGAAATCATCATAACAAACTTTCAGACCAATTTCCAGGATACTGAGATCAAAACAGTAGCCACTAGAGTGTTAACAAGATTTTTCTTTTTTTTTAAATTAGCTCCTGTGATCTAGTTTTCCATCAAATATGACCCATGTTCAAAATCATCCGAGCAATTATCTAGACAAGCATCCTGACTAGATTTGATGATAATTGAGTAAAAAATGTAACCACTAGAGTGTTAACAAGGTTGTTCCATATTTGGGCGGTGTGGCCTAGTTTTTAATCCAAGGTGACCCATATTCGAACTTGACCTAGAAATCATCAAAACAAACTTTCAGACCAATTTTTCAAGATATTTGGATCATAACAGTAGCCACTAGAGTGTTAACAAGATTTTTCTAGTTTTAGCTCCTGTGACCTAGTTTTTCATTCGAGATAAGCCATGTTCGAACTCATCCGAGCAATTACCTAGACAAGCATCCTGACCAAGTTTGATGATAATTGACTCAAAAATATAACCACTAGAGTGTTAGCTAGGTTTTTTCTATTTCTAGCTCCTATGACCTAGTTTTTCATCCGAGATGACCTATGTTCTAATTCATCCGAGCTATTACCTAGATAAGCATCCTGACCAAGATTGATGATAATTAAGGCAAAAATGTAACCGCTAGAGTGTTAACGAAAAAGTGTGGACGGACGACAGACGACGGACGACGGACATTCAACGATCCTAAAAGCTTACCCTGAGCTAGCTCAGGTGAGCTAAAAAATCGAATTCTACACAATGACACGACTCTGCTTAGACTTATTTACACCAAAAAAGTACATTTATGTGGGTAGCTTATATCAACACAAATTTGAGATTGCTACCTTGGGGTCCGTAAAGAGGGTCAAGGTCACTGTTTCTTTAAAAAAGAGGTACAGTTTTCACGATTTAACTTGGTTTTGCTTTGACCTTTTGACACCAAACTTGCTGTGTGGGTATCTTATATTAAGATGCAACTCGGGATTGCAACTGAAATGTCATTGAGCAAGGTTGAGGTCATTTGCTTACAATAGAACTTTCGCTTTCACTCAATAACTTTAGTACACTTTGACCTATTGATACTTTACTTAACATGTCTTTAGCTTATATGAAAATACAGCCTGGCATTGCTACTCAGGTATCTTGTATATTTCTATCTTTAACTATTAAAACCAACTTTCTGTGTTAGTACAAATTACAGCATCATTTTAACTTCACTGCCATATATCATTCCTAATTCCTGTCACATCAATACTTTTTTTTCTCTTTTATTTTTCAATCATAACATACAAAAATTCAAATCATTGTACATGTAATAGATACATAAAAATAAATGTCAAATCAATGTTATCAGATTTTGACAAGTATATTTGTATCTTAAGATCTTTTTATAATAGATTTTGACAGAAGAAAATGAGTGCTAAGAAAAACTGATAGTACTATAAAGTGCATAGTTAGTATGAAAGAGAGAAAAGAAAGTGTATAAAGAAAGGAAAGATAAATGAAGAATAAGAAGAAGAAAAAAAGAGAGTGAAAAGATAAAGATTAGTTATGTCCCTATTAAAAGAAAGTTGAAAAAAATTACACTCATAATGATATTTGACAAAGCTAATACTTAGTAAAAAAAATATATTTAAAAAAATAAAAAAATGGAGAAAATATAAGGAATGGACTAAACGGAGATAAGAATTGAAGATCGTTTCCTTTTCTATTTGTATATGCATAAATTATATGTCTGAATTGTGTGGTTTTGGGGTTTGTAAAAGTTAAGTTTCATTGAAATTTGACCATTTTTCTTCAAAATTTTGTAGATTGTCTTGTATTAATGATATTTCTTTTTCAATTCTAATCCTGTAAGAGAGAAATGGCATATTTTTTTTCAAATGTTGGTATATATTTGCTATATTTCATTTTAAATATGAAGTATTTACACAGAATTATGATAAAATTTACAGTGTTATGTTTACTTAATATACCGAAACACACCTGTCTTAAGTTTAGAGGTATTTCATAACCTTTAAAGAATAAAAATATTTAAATTTTGTTCCAGAAAACTTGTGTTAATTGACATTCCCATATTAAATGTTCAATAGATTCTATCTCCATAGAACAAAAATCACACACATTGCTAGATGATAATTTGCATTTAAAAAGATATTTATTTGTTGGGACTAAACGCATTAAAATTTGTATTGAAAACTACGAAGATTGGTGTCTATTGTAGACTTAAAAGGTATATTAAATATTGGTTTCACATCAATACTTGGTGGTTGAAAATCTGGTTCTCGTCGCATTGTGGCGCTTTTTGTTTTGTCTGTTATCATTGCGTGATTATTTGATAAGATAAGTCATACAACTTCAAACTTGCGATTAAAGTGTTCATTTTATCTTAAATACACAGGATAAATGTAGCATATATTTACAGATAAATGTAAGATTACTTTAATTTTAAGTTCTTAATAATGTACATGTTCGGGAGTTTCTTATTTGAAATCTAATATTTAATTTCTTATGATAATTTAACAATATAATCATGAACCAAAAAACAGAAAGGAAGAAAAACGTACGCCCTAAAAATGAAACGGAAAATCTGGACATTTCGGAGCCGTTCGCCTTCAAACATGATCTACATATCAGTCAAGAGGTTTACCAGGAGAGACGTGTTGAGGACCTTAATGTGTTTCCCCAATCACCATTTCTCGGCAGAAAAGAAAACCTCAGAGAAGACTTTGTAAGTAACTGTTTTCATAGATTTTGTTCTTCGTATATTACAATGCATGACAAAAGAGTAGTAGTGCAATTTAGGACAACCGCTTTAGAGAGGATCCGGAAATTCTAAATTCAAATGCTTACACTAAACCCTTTGTTTCTCTATTGCTCACAGTCATATTTCTAGCATTTCTACCTTTTATTTTTAAAGTCCGTGTTGATGAGAATGAATTCAAACTTTCTACAATGCACTGGATTCCAAAATTACTTAAACGTCTATATAAAGCCCGCTTCATTCAAATTTTTTACATCTTGACATCAGTTACCCTTTTTTATTTTATTATGTCTGTTTTCCCATAAAGTATCATTTTTGACTTTAAAATTTAATAAAATAAAAAATTTAAAGTTAAATTATAAATTTTCATCGTAAAAATTTCCGTTTTCCACCCCTGTATTCTAACGCCACTAAATTATAAACCTAAATGAATTTATTTAAAACAAGGGGGCCTGATGGCCCGATATCGATTACCTGACTATGAAGGCTCAATCCCATTTTGACCTAGTTTTTACCCATGATGACCCATATTCGAACTTGACCTAGAAATAATCAAAACAACCTTTCTGACCAATTTCCAGGATAATTCGACTTAAACAGTAACCCCTAGAGTGTTAAAAATGTTTATGCATAATTGGGCTTTGTGACCTAGATTTTGATCCGATATGACCACATTAAAACTTGGCCTAGAAATCATCAAAACAACCTTTCTGGCCAATTTCCGGGATATTTGGAGTGAAAAAGTAGCACCTGGAGTGTTAATAAGGGTTTTCCTTATTTTGGCTGTGTGACCTTGCTTTTGACTCGAGATGACCAATATTCAAACTTGACCTAGAAATCACCAAAACAATATTACTGGCCAATTTCAAAAATATTTGAACCAGAACTACAGCCGCAAGAGTGTAAGCAAGACTTTTTATTTTTAGCTCTTGTGACCTAGTTTTTGACCCGAGACAACCCATATTTTAACTTGACCAAGAAATCATCAAAAAACATTTCTGACCAATTTCCAGGATATCTGGACTAAAGTAGCCCCTATAGTGTTAATAATGTTTTACTTGATTAACGATGTGTGACCTAGTTTTTGAACTGAGATTACCCATATTTGTACTGGACATAAAAATCATCAAAACAATCTTCCTGGCCAATTTCCAGGATATCGGGATCAAAATTGCAGCCACAAGAGTGTTAAATACGATTTGTCTATGTTTAACTCATGTGACTTAATTTTTGACCCGATTTTACCCATATTTAAATTTGACCTATAAATCAACAGAACAAACCTTCTGACCAATTTCTAGGATTGTGGGATTTAACGGCAGTCACAAGAGTAATAACAGGATTTTTCTATTATTAACTCCCGAGGCCTAGATTTTGCCTTGAGATGACCCATATTCAAACTTCACCTAGAAATCATCAAAACAATCTACCTGATCAATTTTTAGGATATTTTGATCACAATTGCAGCCAATAGAGTGTTTACATTTGTTTTCTATTTTAAACTCATGTGACCTAATTTTTGACCCGAGATTACTCATATTCGAACCTGACCTAGAAATCATCAAAACAACCTTTCTGGCCAATTTCCAGAATATTGGGATTAAAACTGCAGCCACAAAAGTGATTGTGTTTGGGCTGTGAGACCTAGTTTTTAACCCGAGATTACCCATATTCAAACTTGAATAGAGCCGATTTATTTTATATTGCTTTGGAGGGATTTTTAACTACTCTCCCATAATTCACAACAGGAAGTTATACATATATTAAAAACACTTTCCGATACCTAGATGATACCCTAAACATGAGTAATCCTTATTTTGATCAAATGGTTACTAAAATACATGTATAATATCCAAGTACATTTAAATTGAAAAAAACAAATTCTTCAGACAGTACTACATGCATGTCCCAATCCACCTAATGCCGCATTTGTGTTATCTTCCGGTCTTGGTTCGGTGCCTTCTGGTGCCCTTTTGTTGCGTCTGGATTATGTTTTGGGTTGTGTCCTTTGAGAGTCGCCTTTGTCCTGATGGTCTTTGGTCTCATCTTTTATTGCTTTTTGTGAAGACACGAAATGATAATCTCTTTTTCATTGTGGGATTCTACTATAAAAGTTTTTCGTAAGTATAACATTATCTTTTGTAACCAAATTGTTTGTACTTCATCTATGTGTGCCTCGTTGTGTCATGATTGTAAATGGAATAAGTTACTGTTTTAGCTTGTAGGGATTTTACTTATATTACATTAATTTTATGTATATTAACTTTAACATATACCGGTTACCACTTACTATACGCGAATATCATTTATTTATATTTCCAGTCAATGAACTCAAGCATTTCACAAGTAATTGAAACAGAAGTAATACCAGCAATACGTTCAGAGATAGGTGACATCGTGGAAAAGAAAATTAGATTTATTTTCAATAAACATAACATTAATTCTGGCACTCATCATTGCCAGCTATGCTTGTGTCATGAGAAGAAAGTGATTGACGAAGAAGAAGTTCAAATTGAAATAAAAGAAACTAAAAATGCAGCAGTTAAAAAGAAAACCACATCTGACGAAATCCAAGAAGATTTCGACAATACGTTAGTTAAAAGCATTACAAAGAATAAAAATCAAAACCATGAAAAACAACTGAAAGATATTAAATCATTTACTTCAACACCAAATTCTAAAGAATCACACGATATTTTGAGACATTTTCAACATGGTGAAAAACTTGTTAAATACGGTTCGGATATACAGTTAGACCATGATAAGCACACAGAAAAGGAAAAGGCACAAGGTTTTAAGAGAACTCAAACATTACCTGTTTCGGCATATCGTACGAATCTAAACAGACAACACGAGTTGCTTTCTCACACTGGTTCATTTTCTTCTTCTTCTTCTTCTTTTTTTTTTTTTTGGTTGGGTTTTGATTCGCACCAACACAATTGATGTCATATGGTGAGTTCCCAGCTTAACTGGAGGTGGAAGACCTCGTGTGCCCCACCATGTTATTTTCAATCAACTGGCATGTCAGTAGAATCATCTTAGTTCTGTAAGCTAGCTGGGATACCTACTTCCCTGGCAGGATTCGTACCATTAGCGGCTAGAGACCACTTAAAGGCACATTTTAAACAATTTGAACGGCCTAGAGAACATCATGATGCATTTTGAAATGTTAAATTCTTATATTATGTGTCCAAGAAATGGTCATCTAATGCTAAAATTGATATTAATTTCAATATTTATGACAGTTTGGCAAACACTATTTAATACATCACTCTCCTCTCTGAATATAAGCACAGAAAAGTTTAGCAAGTATAAATATATTAACTGAACAATTGACTACTTTGCATGATGTTAACATCCTTTTTCATTTATTGTTTAGGCAAGGCTCTATCAAAATCAGATGAAAGAAAATGTCTTGCTGATGCTCTTCAGTGGCATGTCGAAGAACTTATAGACGGTATTGTGTTCAAAGATAGTGAGTTACCAGACGATCTTCTAGCTGACAGTTGTCTTACAGATGAAGAATGTGCTGATTTAAGGAAAACACTTGATCGTAAAGATCAGGTTCGTGTTCTAACAAGTATAATAAAAGGTAGAGACTTGAAAGTCCTTCTACGGTTTTTGAAGCACATAAAGTCTCAAAATGAACCAGTTGCAAGAAGTATTGAGGAAAAGTTCGAACATAATAAAAAGACCGGAGTTAGGTGTTCCGAGTGTGCACTCTGCAACTTAACATCCAATGTAAATGCCAAGTACATAGCTGATAGGTTATGGAAATATAATCTTATAGACTCAGGTTTGTACAACTGGATCGTACAGAGCGACAAACCAACTGGAGTTCAGGGAGAAATGTGGCGAGGGATTATTAATTCTCTAAATTTCCACTGCAAAAAGCATCGTTCAGATGTTTGTCAAATTCTTTCATCAGCTTTGACAAAGAACAACCACTATCACCATGTCGCAAAGGGACTTGAAAGAATGATAAACATAGAGGGAGAAATGGATTGTTACTGTGCAATACGACTGAACACCGTACATAGAGGATCTTTGCCTTCTTCTGATGAAGAGGAGTCCTTCACCAAAACTTGACACATGTACTCCGTAGATCCCGTTTTCAAATTTCCACCAGATGGAAGACACATTTTCAGATGACTTCGGTGATTGTTTGAAAAGCAATATTGTTGCTGTAGAGTCTAAGAATGAAGTTGAAGAAACAAATTCGTCTAAGGAAAACGATAGAAACTTTACATCAGCAGTTTCTGAACTATATTTTTAAAAAAAAAAATTTGCGCACACGAAGGGCATATTATTATGTTTTTATATGACGACTGACGAAGTAGAAAATATTCTTGAAAACACAACAGTACTTCTTGATGAAAATATATAAATATTAATTATTCGTCAGAAAACGTAATTCCTAAAGTGCATAATATAGTAGTATACAATAGTTTATGTATAAAGTTTACTATATGTAAGTATATATATCTATATGTACAAATCTCTGTCTGTCGGGTGAATGGGGTCGAATTCTTCGTAATATTAGTGTGCAAAAGCAAGCAGACAGATGTTTCCATCATTTTCTAGTAGAAGAATTATAGGAGTGCATACAAGGCTGCTGTCAATTTTGTTAACTAATTTCATTTTTTTCTAAAATAAGAGAAGTTTGCTGTGTTATAAATGTGTTATAAAATGTCTGTCAATTTAAATGGCATATATATGGTATATAAACGGTTGTTTGCAATATAACACTGTTGCAAAAGAGACATTTAAGTACATCCTGTTACAATCTTATAAATAAATATTTTGTAAAACTGAGCAGTAGAAAAAGTAATTTAAATTTAAATACTTTGTTTGAAATATTGTTAAATTTGACTGAAAATGCTATTGACAATTGGTTATTACAAGTAAGAGATTTATTAAATGCAATTGGTTTTGGTGAAATGTGGCTTTTCCCAGCATTTGTTTGTATAGAAAGGGTTATAGAAAGATTTACGCCTGTTCTGAAACAGACACTAAGAGACTTTTATATAACAGAATGGTATATAAATATAAACATGTGTCCTTCAATATATTTATACAAGGATATCAAACAAGTTTTTGAAGTCCCACATTATCTCATAGTATTGAATAACTTGAAATACAGACGAGCAATTGCAAAGATAAGAGCAATTGCAAAGATAAGATACGTAAGTGATCACATGATTTAATGACAGAAAAAGGCAAGACACTTTGAAAATGCAGTGCCCAGAGATCAGCGAAAGAGTATGCTATGTGACATGAAGACAAATTCACTATCATTTTAACATGTAAATTATATAGAGACATCAGAAAGATGTATATATGTGATTATTATTGTAATCATGCAAGCGTTTATAAGTTCCTTGAACTTTTAAATTCGACAAATCAAAATGAGCTTATCAAGCTAGCATCATATATTCTTAAGGCTTTTAAAATCAGAAAATCCTTTTTTTGAGAGACCAATTAGTGTTTGAACAGTGAATCAGTACTTTTCAACATTATAGTAATAGATGACGTATTTACCAAGTTTTCTGTTTTTGTAAAAGGTATATAAATTCTCGACGTTTATTATTTTGTGTAGCCATTTGTGTATTGATTTTGTGTTTTGTGTATGATGTATGTGTTTTTTCTGAATATTTCTTTAAATATGACAATGATTATTACGCATGCTATAAATACGTTTCATATTATATGTAAATGTCGATGAGCTGTTAATGTGCTTAAGACTAATAAAATATATGTTATATTATGCTTTTAACTTGTATAATGTACGTTAAGTATAGTATGAATGCTATAGATCAATACATACAGACATTAGTAATTAACATGTAAATAAAGGATATCTAGAAATACAACTTGCGCTGAAAGTTCAGATAAACCTTTCTTATATTTTTAACAGAAAACATTCTTACTATTACACTGGACAATGTCTTTACATTGGTTTGTGAGATTAAAAAAACATATACTATGGACCTATGGTCTTTAGAATATACAATCAAACAATTCAAATAAACCATTTGTATTTTATTCATTCAATGATCAAGCAAATATTGCACAAGAGATGAAATGCAAATCACATCACATTAACAAATATATTGACATAGTATGTACAAATAAAAATTATAGAAAAATGAGAATTACTGTAATGAAATATGTACAACTGAGAAAAATTGAAACAGGAACACACACAAAAACTTAGATAAAATTGTTTTTATGTAAGGAACTGAGAAAATGCATGTTTTTAATTCTTTTATAAAACAATGCATATTCAACCTTTAGTTTTAGAACTTAAATAAAGATCTTACAAATATCAATAATCATTTTTCTTTAAAATAAGTAGCGGTGGATATGAATTAAAGTTGCAATAGAGATACTCCAGAACTCAGCAAATGCGAGTGTTTTCCCATCTATTCCCGAAGTACAAACAAATTTGGCTGCTACAACTTGGTAAAGATATCAATTATAAGCGCAACACTTTTATCACTCGTGAACAGTAATGCGCCACTAAACTATAACAGTAAAAGTTTGTGTGTACCCTCGGATTAGCTGGGGGAAACCCCACATTTGCAAAGTTCATGACAATATCTATTCAATATAATAGATACCCACTGACGCCACCACCAAAGAAGATCAAAAGTGGAAAATCATATCACCTATATGCTATAGTATTATTTACATTTGTAATTACAAAATGTTCAAGTTGTACAATATATATTTATTATAGGTAACAATATCACATCAAATATTTTGATTATAAAATATCACAGACAAACACACAAACAGACAAGATCTACAATAATGATAATTGTTTTTTATCACACACACGTGCCGATTTTGCGACTCCGTAAATATGGTATTGCACGGCCGTGCATATATTATGACGTGACGTCATTAGCGTTATACAAACATAGTGTAAAGACGCGCTAAACGTTAGCGTTATACTATAGGCGCGTCAATGAAAAATGACTCTTATTTCACTTTAAACGGTCTTTATTTTGGGTAAGTGATAAATAGAATATTAAATTCGTGTAAGTTCATTACTGAATTTATTGCACTCGTTGAATAAAATAATTTTATGCTCGCCAGAGGCTCGCATAATATAATTTTATTCAACTCGTGCAATAAATTCAGTATTGAACTTACACTCATTCAATATCCTCTATTTATTCAATCTCTTAGAAGGAAATTTAGACAAAATATCATAATTTAGGAACTCTGGTATCAAAGGACAGAATATGACTAAATATGACCAACTTTATAAACGTTTTATCCATTACATAAAACACACGACATGTACAGAGAAAGAAATGTCTTCATCAATAAAAGTCAGAATATGATCATCCTAAAGTTAGGTTTTCAATTTTATTATCAATATTGCATACCCCACATGACCCGAATATCCTGTGAAATTTAATGGACACGTTAAAATCACAAAACAAGTGGGGATGTTTTTATACCAATTTTCAAGATTCATCCTAAACATTTGTCATATTAACAATCATTGGTCAATCACCATTCAAAACCAGGCAGTCTTTTGAATTATATATCAAAAACAGCTCAACTTGACAATGACAAAATGAGCATGATGTCACATTAATAAGGCTGAAAATTAGTAACACTGTTCAAAAAAATATAGTGTAATGATATCTTGTTGCAGAAAAAAAAATTCGGAACAAAGACTAAAATTAAAGGCCTGACAAAAATAAGGTTAAAATCATCAAACATTATCACTTGATCAGAATAATTTCAAATATGCATGCCATCTTGATTATCCCTTCGTTCACACTGGTAGATATTTATATTTTCGAATAATTTCTTATAGTTTAAGGAATACAGTAACTACTTTCAATGTAAACCAGAAATGCAACGTAACATTCTTTTCCTGCAATTTTATCCATATTGCTTTATATCTTTACAATTTGGGATATATGACCATGCATATTTAAGCAAAATTCATGATTTCACGATAGAAGTAATGAAACTTAACAGAGCTCCACTGAGGTCAAAAAGCCAAATTAAAAATAAATATATAAAGTTATGCACTGAAAATGAAAAATGTCTGCAAAAATACTAAAAAAAAATATTATCAAAATTCTCTGAGATTATCATTCTTTTGAACACATTCAAGAATCGTCTTATATCCATCAAGACATAACTACATATATATGAAAACATAACATAAATACTGCGTTGGGCCTTTAATAACAATGACATCATTTCTTTAATCCGCGAATCACGAAATAGTAAATATATAATAAATAATTATTGTACGATATTACGCTGTATTAATCGGAATGTTCGGTCAAGCTTCGGTTTCATATTGTGACGACAAGGAACATTTTTGCCTATGATACAAAAGAGCAATCTCCACGCAGTGATCTCCCCTTAATTATTCGGCGTAGATCTCTGCCACCAAAGTCCGATACATGTATATCAGAATTTCTGATATAATGTATTTTTTTCAAAAATTGTTTTATCTACTGCTTTTATCTATCAGATAAGTTTTTTCATATCTATTTAACTATGTTTATGAATAAATAAATAAATGATATGAATATTTAGCGATAAATTAAAAAATTATGAGAATATTTTCTACCGAGACAATATTTTGATAGATCTATTTGATATTTTTTAGCTTTGGAATTTATTTTTCTTTATTTTGTATACTTTTGATAATTTTTGATAAACTATATCGAACGTAGGCATTAAAGGTTAAAAATAAAACAGAAAGAGAAAAATGACGTTAGATTTGCTATGTAACGGTCGATATTTACATTTGAATTTCGACGTTACGTCATGTGACTTTCTTCATCATGTGACGTCTTTGAAGGCAGTGATTACAATTCTGCCAAGGGAAGTAATCACTGTGAAGAGTTTGACAAAAGAGAAAGAAAATCAAAACACTCCAGAATCTGGTCTATACTCGGAGGCTACGTACGTCCCCTCATGGAAATCAGATAGCCTCCTGTTTCCATTCTCTTCTATTACTTAAAAAAAAAAATCTTGAAACTGGAAATGATATAACAATCAAAAGTATATATGTGATTATTGTTTAATTGTTTGAAGTAAGTAAGTCCTGAAAGTGTTTCCTGTTGCAAGGTCAATATATCAAGTGTTGTTTGAACAGATAAAATAAAATGTGTCAACTCATTGTTTTCCTTCAAATTCTCTTTATTTTATTGCACTTCATATATTTTAGAAAAATACGTCTGAGCGAGTGTTTTGTCAGTGTTTCAATGTTACTAGATTTTACTTAATATAAAAATGAGTCATATCTAGATATCTTTAAACTGAGAAATACAGTTATTATTGCGGTGAATTTTATTATTATTATTATTATTATTATTATTATTATTATTATTATTATTATTATTATTATTTTACTGCAGTTATCGTATTTGAATAGATAAATATGCTTCAAAGAACAAGATAACCAATGCAATTTAAAGGAAATTAAAACAAACACGTAGGCCACAAAACGTTCGGCAAAGCTATCATAACAACACTATATGAGTGATATACTTTTAGTGATGTGAATTCAATCTCTAGATTTTACTTAATATAAAAATGATTCATATCTACCCTAGCTATCTTTAAACTGAGGAATACCGTCATTGTTGCGGTGAATTATTTTATTATTATTATTTTTATTATTATAATTATTATTATTATTATTTTACTGCAGTTATCGTATTTGAATAGAGAAAAATGCTTTAAAGAACGAAATACACAATGCAATTTAAAGGAAATTTTATAGAATCATAAATAAACACGTAGGCCACAAAACGTTCGGCAAAGCCATCATAACAACACTATGAGTGCCGTATTTTAGATAAATATTGACTTCGTACTACGAAGTTCCTGTATATTACGAGTGTGCGTTCTGCACATTTGTGTGTTATAATTTAGGTCGAGATGATTAGAAAGAGCATCGAAACACGAGGCTATCTGATCTGTACGAGGGGCATAGCCCCCCCCCCCCCCCGAGTAAAAATCAGACTGCCGAGTGTTATAAATAATAAAAATAAAAACACGTCCCTGTTGTAACAATATGAAACCCTAGAAATAAGTAACCAATGAACGAGCATCTGATATGATATTTCTATCGCTATCCCTTTCTCTGTCGACAATAAGTAAACCCCAGACAATATGAGCCAATCAATGGGCATGCTCTGGAGTGCAGGTAACGAATACTTGCACACCAGTTATCACACTGTGCATGTTAATGTATACGATTTAACAACAGAAAGATACCCAAACTATGACACAAGTAATAGAAAGAGCATTGGTTAACGAGGTTATCTTATTTGTACGAGCAGGTGTAGCCCCCGAGTATAAATCAAATTGCCTTGTGTGTTAATGTTCTTTCTCTTTTGTATCATATACAAAAATAATTACATGTTCCCTGTTGTCACAATATGAAACCCCAGAAAACAACAGCCGGTTGAACCGGGTGATTCTCCCCGATTAGGTTATGGACACAGAAAAGTATACCTCTTGTAGTTTTAGAGTTATGTCCCGGACAAAGTTCAAAATGCAATAATTCCAAACATAGGCTACTACTCGATGAGATCTATCTTACGACTTAAATCTGGAAACAACGTGTTTCTTGTTGATATTTCTTGTAGATTCACAGTAATGTCCCGAACAAAGTTCAAAGTGTAAAAAAACAAAGGGCAATAACTCCAATATAAGGCAAGGCAGAGTTATGGCACTGTACATCTACCCAATGAGATCTATTAACCTACAAAGTGTCCTTTATATCTATTATACCTTCAGAGCTATGTCCTGGCCAATGTTCAAAAAGTAAAAATGAACAAAGGGGAAAAACTCCAAAATAAGGCAAGGCAGAGTTATGATTATTTTGCATTGTACATCCAATGATATTCATCTACCTACAAAGTTTCATGTTGATATCTTTTATAGTTTCAGAGTCATGTCCCGGACAAAGTTCAAAGTGTAAAAATGATCAAAGGGCAATTACTCCATAATTAGGCAAGGAAGAGTTACGATTCTTTTGCAATGCGCTTCTATCCAATGAGATATATCTACCTAAAAGGTTTCATGTTGATATCTCTTAGAGTTTTAGAGTTATATTCCGGACAAAGTTCAAAATGGAAAATTGAGCAAAGGGTAATAACTCAAAAATCAGGCAGGGCAGAGTTACGGTTCTTGTACACTGCACATTTACCAAATGAGATCTATCAAGCTACAAAGTTTCATGTTGATACCTCTTCTTGTTTAGGAGGTATGTCTCGGACAAGAAAAGCGGACAGAGGGACAAAGCGGCAACGTTTTGCTCACCCTTTGGGAGCATAAAAAGTAACTAATGAATGAGCATCTGAATATGATATTTCTATCGCCATCCCTTTCTCTGTTATCAAATTACGTAAACCCTCGACAAAATGAGCCAATCAATGGGACCAGAGCGCGGGTAACTAATACCTGCACTCCAGTTAACGCAGAGTACATGTATATGTATACGATTTAACTCTTGACAAATTGTCAACAGAAATGTCCTCAAACTATTATACAATATTATTGTATAGGTTTTTTGTACTTAAACAGGGCAAAAATTCGATGAATACCAGGACAAGTTGACATCAACAACACGAAAAGTACCATACTAAATTCTAAAGTTCACATCACGGATCTTAACTTTTCATTATAAAACGCCCACCACTTACCATTGACAATTGTGTTTGTAGGTTATGAATTGTGAAATACTTTCAAACAATTATCAAAGGAAATCTTAACATCATATGAGATATTATAATTATTTGCACAGTATTAGTGTGTAAATGACGCTTCAAATTTAACTTATTTTGATTAATTATTTAACTTACACAAATAATTAGATATTTTTGATAATTTGAGTGAAAAAAAAAACAGGAAATATTTTTACGAAAAATACTGCACAAATTATGGAAATATCAACGCCATATGCCTTTAAACATGATTTCCATATCAGTATGGAAGAGTACGAGAAAAGAAATGGAAGAGTTTCTGACCTCTTTGTGTCTCCTCCATCAAACACTTTCCACAGTAAGGAAGCTTTCAGAAACAATTCGGTAAGTAACGTCTTACACATATATTGTGTTTTTCTTTATAACGTTAGAACACAGTCATAAGTCAAAAGATATTTTCTGGATATAGTCAAATTGTTACCATTGTCATGGCGTGAAACATTCACTCCAAAGTACCATCATTAGATAAAATCAAACAAAATTTACTCTGCAGAGTTAAATAATTTCTAATCAATTCAGTTTTTTTTCTAGTGAAGGTATTTTATGTGAGATTTCTCTTGGTTTTCCTAAACAGAAAAATTGGCGAAAATGTAAACACAGTTATATATCTTGACAGAGTCATGAAGTTTTGTTATTGTGTAAAATATAAGTTGGTATGTCTGTTATTGGTTGAAGTTGAAAAATATTCAACTTACAAATGCAAGTCCTTGACCTGAATGTCAATTTCATATCCTAAAGTATGCTTTTGATAAAATAAAAACATTGTAAAAACCAAAATGCAAAACAACAAATGGTGATCATCATTCCTGTAAAGTGAAATAGCTCTAGGTCAAATACTATTTGAGTTACGCAAGTTGAAATTGCAAATTGCAAATCTTTTACTTTGTCAAGGAAAATAACGGTACAAATACTGAATTTATCCACAAACAAACCCTTATGTTAATAACTACACATGTTTACCAACATTCCTGTAATGTCAACGCGCACTCTAGTGGAAAATTTCAAATGTATACAAAGTCAAGGGCAATAACGCTCAGAAAACTGAAATTATTACACGCAAAACCTTAATTATGTGCATAGCTTTAAATGCTGATTAACATTCATGTAAAGTTTGTTGATTCTAGCTATATTCTACGAATCTGAATAAATATATAGTTTATCATTGGCACTCTTGACCTTGCCCCACTGCCCCCCAAATCCAAAGGAAGATGATTATCCCAGTTATTACCTACGAAACATGACAGACAACTGTCAATAAATAAAGGCTTTATGTGCAAAGTGCAAAAAATGTATTTGGTTACAGGGACTTGATTTTCATGCGTGACACCCAGTCTCACAATAATGAAAAATTGTGTTAAGTTATATATATGCATGTAGAAGTTTTGCTCCGGAAAAGCGTTTTTATAATATCTAAGTGTGACCTTGATCTATAACCTAGAGACCTGATTCGTGCGTAGGGCACTTCGTCTCATGAAGGTGAACAATGCTATAAAGTTTCATTAAAATTCCCATAATACGTCCCGTTTTTCAAACTGGCGTATAAAATGAACGGCACAGTTATATAACTTGACAATATCATGATCTTTGTATTGATTAATAAATTTAGAGATAATAACGCCATTAGTACAGACAGAACTTACGATAAACCCAACTTGCCGGTTTTGGATAATTATATCCAGTTAATTTTGTTCAACGCTATGATCACAATTATTAACGTTCAAAACCGTATTCATATTTCCAGTCAATGAACTCAAGCATTTCACAAGTAATTCAAACAGACGTTATACCAGCAATACGTTCAGAGATTGGTGACATCGTGGAAGAGAAAATAAGATATATTTTCAACGAACATAAGATGAATTCTGACACTCGTCATTGCCAGACATGCTTGTGTCCTGGGAAGAAAGAGATTGACGAAGAAGAAGTTCAAACTGATACAAAAGAAAGTAAAAATGCAACAGTTAAAAAGAAAACTGCATCTGACATAATCAAAGAAATTATTGACGATACATTAGTTAAAAGCATTACAGACAGTGAAAATCAAAACCATGAAGAACAGCTGAAAGATATTAAATCATTTACTTCAACACCAAATTCTAAAGAATCACAAGATATTTTTAGACATTTACAACACGGTGAAAAACTTGTAAAATATGGTTCGGATATACAATTAGACCACGATAAGCACAAAGAAAAGGAAAAGTCACGAAGTTTGATGAGAACTAAAACACTGCCTGCCTCGGCATATCGTACCGATCTCAACAGACAACAGGAGCTGCTTTCTCACATTGGTAACGTTTCAATTTCTATCAAAATGTATGATACGAAGGTCAGCTCATATAATGTTTAAAACTTTAAATTTGAATGAATGTTTATTTTTTTACACTAAAATATTTACGTAATGAGAAAAATTAATTAAGTTAAAAAGAGCTTTCTTAAACAATTCAAAATGGCTGGCTTTGAGAACATGCAATGTCAAATAATGTTACTATTTACCAAATGTATTTTATATCTATGGTTTTCTTATGCTATATTTTCAATTCATGAATAATTACTGGATAACAACGACTTCTTTCTGTCTGAACACAAACGCAAATTAGGCAAATAACAATATATCAGTTTGCAGCTTCAACAGAATCTGAACTGCTGGCCACTCAATATATTTATATTCTTTTTTATTCATTGTTTAGACAAGGCTCTATCAAAATCAGATGAAAGAAAATGTCTTGCCGATGCTCTTCAGTGGCATGTAGAAGAGCTTATAGACGGTATTGTGTTCAAAGATAGTGAGTTACCTGACGATCTTCTAGCTGACAGTTGCCTTACAGATGAAGAATGTGCTGATTTACGGAAAACACTTGATCGTAAAGATCAAGTTCGTGTTCTGACGAGTATAATAAAGGGAAGAGACTTGAATGTCCTTCTACGGTTTTTGAAGCATATAAAGTCTCAAAATGAACCTGTGGCGAGAAGTATTGAAGAAAAGTTTCAACATAATAAAAAGAACGGTATCAGGTGTTCCGAGTGCGCACTCTGCAACCTAACATCCAATGTAAATGCCAAGTACATAGCTGATAGGCTATGGAAGTATAATCTTATAGACTCGGGTTTGTACAACTGGATCGTACAGAGCGACAGACCAACTGGAGTTCAGGGAGAAATGTGGCGAGGGGTCATTAATTCTCTGAATTTCCACTGCAAAAAGCATCGTTCAGATGTTCGTCAAATTCTATCATCAGCTTTGACAAAGAACAACCACTATCACCATGTTGCAAAGGGACTTGAAAGAATGATTAACATAAAGGGAGAAATGGATTGTTACTGTGCAATACGACTGAACACCGCACATAGATGGTCTTTGCCTTCTTTGCAGACATCAAGATCTCCCCAGTCTTCTAAGCCCGAGTGGGTTACAGGTTCCCAAAGCGACCTTGTTTCCAGCCAAGGAGACATCAATACGTTTGCACTTTAGGATATGAAGAGTAATAGTTTGGACCAGGTTTGCTTCTTCTACATATTTAGATAAAATGAGCTGTAGCCCCTGATGTGTTTATTAAACAAATCTTTAATCATCAGTCACTATAAATAAACACTTGCCAAACTTACAGAATAGTCAGATTTTGTAGCTTTTGTTTTCGAGTTTGATTACTTTGCAAATGTTCTTTTGTGACGACAAGCTTTCAGACAATATATCTAACATTATTTGTTGTCCGTATCTGCGATCTGAAAGAAATGGCATTGTCTTGAAGCAATGGGCCAAATTCGATTAAAATGTGTTAGATAACAAACATTTTTTATCAAAAGATTTATCATCAGCAATCTTTTTGACAGATGTTTTGATAGAAGTATGTTAGATGTAAATTACATAATAATCACATGTTTCGTTATACTTTAAGGTGAAAACAACAATGGAAATAGTTGAAGATGATATGTAAGAAACAGGAGCTAAATTTCAACTGACGAAAAGGAGTCTTTCACCAAAGGTTGACACAAGTACTCCGCAGATGCCGTTTTCAAATTTCCACCAGATGGAAGACACATTTTCAGATGACTCTGGTGATTGTAAAAGATTGAAAAGAAATATTGTTTCTGAAGAGTCGAAGAATGAACATGAAGAAACAAATTCGTCTAAGGAAAACGAAGAAAACTTACCAGATCCGCAAGAACATTAAAAAAATCATTTTGCACATATAAAGGGAATATTATTGTGCTTTTATATGACGACTGACGAAATTGAAAATATTCTTGAATATATAACATTTCCTTGGTAAAAATATATAAATTTAAGTATTTGTAACAAAACACAATTCCTAAAGTGCATAATATAGTCGTATACAATAGTTTATGTTTTAAGTTTACTATAAGTATGTATGTGTAAGTTAATTTATCTATATGTACAAATGTATATATTTACTCTGTCGGGTGAATTGGGTCAAATTCTTTGTTATACAGTCAAGACTGCCTTAGCGACCCCCTGATTTAAACGACTCCCTGTCTTATCCGACCTTGTTTCAGTACTCCCAACGTATTTTCCTATAAAAATGGTCTGAATTAAACATCTCCCTGTCATATGTGACAAGCGACCCTAATTGTCTGGTCCCAATGCAATGTTTTGTCTGATTTAAACGACTTTCACACCTTTTAATTGTCCGTTAATCAGATAAATAATACCTATTTTAACACCCAGAGGGCCAAAATAATTAGGTCCAATTATAATCCAGTAGCAAACAAAGTCTACACACCTGTCTCAATTACACAGTTAACATGTATACAGGTATCGAGTGACGTCACTAAGCGTCTGTTAATGGGAAGCATGGTGTGTAATGTACATATAATGACCTGAGTAAACTGGATTAAGCTTGTGTCAGATTTTTTTTTAATTATAGAGTGCCAACGGAAGATATTTTAGGCAGCATTTTTTTAATTTACCTTTCTATGGCTGCATAATTAATACGGAAATAATATGGATACCAAACCAGAAAATTCGGAAATGGATATGTTTAACTTTTACAAGTACATGGATGCATCAAATTCCAGTTAATTAAATACAAAAAAGATTCAATTTAAATCTTAATACAAAAAATAAAATTAAATTTTATGTGATATACATGCTAATATATAGTTGTTTTACATGGATTCTTATTTTATTTACATAAAAAATTTACGATTACCTATGTTTATTTGCAATTGGTTAGATATTATTCCTTCACACAGTTATGTATGTTAAGTCACAATGATATATAGACAGATAGATGGTATTCAAATTTAATTTTTTTTGAGACTGTATTTAGAGACTCCCTGTCATATGTGACCTTTTTCTGAAGATCCCTTGGAAAGTCGCATATGACAGTCTCGACTGTATTAGTATGCAAAATCAAGCTGACAGATGTTTCGATCATTTTCTAGTAGAAGAATTACAGGAGTGTATACAAGCCTGCTGTCAATTTATGAACTAATTTCATTTTTTTCTAAAAACAAATTGCTGTGATTTATATGTGTTATAAATTTGTTTGTCAAGTTAAATGGCATATATATGGTATATAATCGGTTGTTTGCTGTATATCACTACTTACAAGAGAGACATACATGTACATCCTGTTACAATCTTATAACTTGTATAATGTAAGTTTGTTGTTTAACTGCTTTTTACGTAACACCGACACAGTATAGGTCATATGGCGACGTTCCAGCTTTACTGGTGGAGGAAGACCTTGGGTGCCCTTCCGTGCATTATTTCAGGCACGACCGAGCACATTCTTTAGAATATACAATCAAACAATTCAAATAAACCATTTGT
Organism: Ruditapes philippinarum; assembly: GCF_026571515.1. Lineage (NCBI taxonomy): Eukaryota > Metazoa > Mollusca > Bivalvia > Venerida > Veneridae > Ruditapes > Ruditapes philippinarum. Next base: position 41,424 of record NW_026858123.1, read on the forward strand.
ATTTTATTCATTCAATGATCAAGCAAATATTGCACAAGAGATGAAATGCAAATCACATCACATTTTCAAATATATTCGCATATTATGTACAAATAAAAATTATAGAAAAATGATGAGAATTACTGTAATGAAATATGTACAACTGAGAGAAATTGGAACAGAAACACAAATAAAAACGCTTAGATAAAAATTGTTTATAGGTAATGAACTGGGAAAATGCATGTTTTTAATTCTTTTATAAAACAATGTATATTCAACCTTTAGTTTTAGAACTTAAATAAAGATGTTACAAATATCCATACAATAATCTTTTTTCTTCTTTAAAACAAGTAGCGGTGGATATGAATTAAAGTTGCAATAGAGATACTCCAGACACTCCAGAACTCAGAGCAAATGGGAGTGTTTTCCCATCTAATCGAACAAATTTGACTGCTACAACTTGGTAAAGATATCAATTATAAGCGCAACAATTTTATCACTCTATTGTGAACGGTGGTGCGCCGCTAAACTGTAACAGTTAAAGTGTGTGTGTACCCTCGGATTAGCTGGGGGAAAAACCCATATCTGCCAAGTTCATGACAATATCTATTCAATATAAAAGATACCCACTGAAGCCACTACCAAAGAAGATCAAAACTGGAAAATCATATCGCCTTTATGCTATAGTATTATTTACATTTGTAATTACAAAATGTTCAAGTTGTACAATATATATCCATTATAGGTAACAATATCATATCAAATATTTTGATAATAAAATATCACAGACATTTAATGAAACAAACAGACAGGGTCTACAATAATGAAAAATATTTTTGATTTAATCTCTTAGAAAGAAATTTAGCCAAAATATCATAATTTAGGAACTCTGGCAACAGGGGAGAATATGACCAATTTTATAACCGTTTTACCCATTACTTAAAGCTCAAACTGGCATTTTGTTCAACACTATTTATTTCATATGGTAACATTCCATCGTCACTTTCCTCTGCACAGGGGTTCTCTGTTCAGCATATACCACTGTACAACAGTATACAGTTATTTCATATGTGATTTTGGGAACAGTCAAACTGTAGGCCCGAGGTGGAGGGGATAGTGTTTTGAACTGTTGCCAACAGTTCAAAAGACTTTCCCCGACACAGAGGGACAATTGGTTGACATATGAAATAACTTGTTTATTACCTGATCAATTACTGTTTTAACAGTACTTGCAGAAGAAAAAAGGGACAAGAAAATAGTTTTTTCAAATATGTTTATAATGAAACTTTCCTAATTTAACAATATTTTAACTATGTCACCTCACGTCTGGTTTATGACGCTCCAAGGGGAATCCTCTTTGACGTCAGAGCATGTGAGGGAAACAGTCGAAACTATTGATTGGTCAACAGTTCGCGAACGTGGACGTTTTAGGAATTTTAGAAAACAGTAAAAACTACCAAATGACATTTAAGTAAGGTATCAGGTAATAAAATCATTTATTCTTTACAGAAGAATAATAATAATAAATGTAACCTCTAAAATAGTATGTCTTTAAAAGGGTCGTACTTTGCAATGATTGTACTTTATAGGTTTTGTTGGTAGAAGAAATCATTTCATCATTAAATCATCAATTTTATAATATAGTATACATGTAATTGTAAATAAAATCGGCATAATAATGTTTTGAAAAAAAAATCTCAAAATATATAAATATACTAAAATATTATTTTAACTTTGTCTCTCTTACTTCATTTCTACTCTATCATATATTTTTACATGCAGCAAAAGTATCTAAAAACTCTGACTAGAATGTTAAATAAACATTGGAGATATACTGAAAGGTAATCTGATCATCATTCTACAGAGATATTAATGTCTCCATAAATAAAAGTGACATTATGCTCATCCTAGTGTTTATGTAAAAGACCAAAAATCATTTTTCAAAGATTGTTTTAAATTTTATAATTACCACTTCATACCCTGCATGACCTGCACAAATTTCTCTATATATCCTTTGATGCAATGGGGTTTGGGTTTTTTTTATATCTAAGGCAGTTTTCAAGGTTCATTCTCAACATTTGCCAAACCATCAGTCATTGGTTAATCACCATTAAAACAGTCAGTCAGTTTTTTGAATTATCTAGCTAATGCAGCTCAACTAGACAATGAAAATATGAGCACCACATCACTTATATAAGCTGAAAACTGAGGAGCAGTGTTTTAATGATTTCTTGTAGCAGAAAAATAGAAAAAGAAAATCGGAGCACAGAATAAAAATTAAAGGCCTGACAATATATATGGTTTAAATCATCAAACATTGCCATTTAATCAGAACAATGTCATACATACATGCAACCTTGACAATCCCCTTCGTGTGTTCACAAACATTTAAGGATTAAGATCAAGTTAAGGAACAAATTTAAAAACTTAAATTTTCTCCGTTGTTTATCCTCATAGATGAAATAATAAATATTAACTAGATAAAATTCGACTTGAAAAAGCATGTTTATGATTATTTAAAATACATTTATTGTTATTTTCACAAGATATGGTCATTTTACAGTTGATGTTGATCCCGATTCTTTTTGTATTTGTTTTGTTATTCGTCGATTTTATCCCAAAATTGTTTCTTTGCAAATAAGCAATGTTTTATATTTTGAAAAAGTATAATTCAATTCTAGCAAAATACAATCAATTTTAGTTTCATAAAAAATAAAAATAAAATCAGGTTCATTTGATCCCGATCTTTTCATAGTGATAGTGAACACTGGGCCTGGTTACACCTTTACATTTTGGGATATATGACCATGAAAATTAAAACATAATTCATGCTGAGACTTAAAGGTCAAAAAGCCACAAAAATGGAATTCTTTCATAGATAAAGTGATGCACTGAAAATGAAAAAGTCTGCAATAATACTAAAAAAAAATATTCTCAAAATTTCGGAAATTTGGCACACACAATTTATGACTCCAGACAAACAAACGGTACACAAGTGTTGAATATAGTTTTCCAGTCCCTTCATATCAAGAAACCTCAGTGCAGTCTTCAGAACTAGCTATGACAAAACAGTAATATATCAAACACAATACAAATAGAAAACCAAATGGCATTTTTTTCACTTACACTCATATCTTGTTTATAACTGTGGTTAAATTTTGTGATTTTTGCAAAATTTGTTAAATGTACTTGATAAAATTTTCTTTTGTTATCAAATTTATTGGCTTTGTTTAAATTTTGTTTTAATATTAATATATTTAAATTCAACCTCTAGCAATAATGAACCTGGTAAAAAAAACGTGACATTGTCCAGGTTTGCCTACTTCTAAACTGGGATGATAGTGAAGTCAATTTTACTGCTAGCAGTCAATGCTAAAAGGCTTTATCACATGATGATCATGAATGGTACATATCGTCACCTTAGTGCAAGAACTCAATATCTGCTTCTTTATCTATATGCAGTTATTGAGTTTTTGCACTAAGGTGACGATATATAATATATATATACCCTTCATTATAATATACACATTTCGTAATCAGTTGATCTATACATATATGTAGGTTAAAAATATACTGACTCATCAGTGAATCTTTCTGAACACGGAACATGATAGATTAATACACCAAATCTATGCACCTAGAACACAACAGATTGACACTTAAAAAAATAGTTGTTTCATAAACAATCCTAATTGGATAGAAACACAGTACAATATGGTTACACAAATAGTGCAAAATGTATCTCAATCAGCAAGAAAAAACACACAATTTATTCACAGTATAGCATAGTTACACAATACAACATACACATACACAGTTCTTACTGATTTTAAAACAATATACACAGTGAATATAAACACAAATCACAGCCAATCAATACACAGTTAATCAACTATAAATAAGCATTAAAACTTAAACATTTCAAATAAAAACATGTCATGAGAATGCAAAGCAAGCTTACAAAACCTAGGGAATATGCAGAACCCTATTTATTAAAATCAATGGATTTCTTCTAAAACTTAACTTATACAATGATGTAAATATATAATGGAACAGTCCATTATCACTTCAAGAGTATTTTAACAACAACAAAGCTAAAACTATGAAGACAACAGTAAAGGGTCTGGTCAAACAGCACAGACATGGGCATTGGAAAGTCAGTGTTGGCACTAGCATACAAAGAATTACAATCATGATTTTATCCCTTTAACCTGCTGAACGTGTGTAATGGATTTACCCAGGTTTTAATTTAGACAAGTTCATTCAAAGATTTAGGGATTTCAAATATCAATATACAAAATATTGTGCTGCCAACAATATAGAGCTTGGCCTGACTACATGGATGTGCAGGCATGCCTGGCTCTATACTGGTGGCAAAGGATAATCACTTTTGGTTATAGCTGGTTACCGTTAATAATGATGATATCATAGCAAAGAGATAAAATAAATCAACAAGATGATAAATTGAACACTTGATACATCAAATGATAATATATGATTTTAAGAATAAAAATCTGACTAAAATTTTCACAATACTTTCACATATTTTGGTAAGATCCCGTATGGACATAAACATCGGCATTGACACTACCCGAGGTTGCATAACTCACACCATGTCTGTCAAAATGTGTACTGTCAAAACTACCGCTGTCACTTATATTATCGCGCGTAGATTTATCTTCCACGGCCTGATATGGCAAACTAACGGTGTCCTCTTCCTGACCTTCATCTATTTGATACTTGTACGAAAACGGTATACTCTGTGACGTCACCCTGCAGTAACATTTGTAAATATTTTTGTCAGGCCCATAATAATTTAAAAGGAAATTTGAATAATATTCAAACAAATGTATTTAATATTACAAATATAAAGGCTTTTACACAAGTTTTATATCAATATGAGATAATATACCCTTACCCTACTAAATTTGTACAATGGACTCATCCTTTATAGAATTTAAAATAGTCCATTGTTTATGTGTGTTATGAAAGTATTAAAACTAAGAAGTTACAATATACCTACAGTATTAACTGGTCAATCTGGGCTGTGTTTCATAGAAAGTCCTAAGTGTATCCTAAGTCCTAGGACTTATGACAAATGATAGGACTAACCATTTCAAATTTTCAATGAATATTTTCATCTTTAGTAAATGTTTATTTCATTCATTTTAAAAGAAATGTTACAAAATACAATGGCATGTGCTCCAATCTACAATGTGTAAATGCCCATCAGCATCGCTATTCAGAAATTGAAGAGTCTTAAAGCAGCACCTCAAGATTTATGCCAATTTTCATGAAAATTTGAAAATGTATTTAACAGTAAAGTTACCAAAAGAATGCAATTTACACATTATCAATGACACTTACAACCTATGTTAATTACTATAAAGAGGTCAAAATATGCAAAAATAGCCCTTACTGTGTTAGTAACGCAGTAGGAATATAGTTATGCATACTGAAAAATCTGGTAATTAATCTCACATAACATGTAAATTTTTACTAGAATTTTGAATCTTTATACCTTTCCTAAAATCTTAGTACATTTTTCTCAGGTTTGATTTTATTGAAATAATTTTGCTCATCTGTAGGCATGCAGCTTTAACATAAGAGTTATAAGTTAGGACATTTTCTTTGCAACGAAAATTGGCGGCTCAGTTTTGGTCTTAAGACATATTTTAGGACTTTGGACTTTCCATGAAACGCAACCCTGTACACCAGGCCTTGTGTTCACAAAAAAAAATATATATATCAGGATCAGGATTTAAGTATACTAATTTTATTTATGTTGATCATATTAGGCTTAAATTATATGGTACATAAACAAAATGTAAAAAAAAATGCTGATTTGCAACTGTTTTCCCCGTATATTTTACAGCTAAATAGAGACTGTTTCTCCTAGCCTAAAACAAGTATATTTTCCCCTAATAATGCTATAGTTTCCCCTGAAATGCCTTGTGCACATTCTTCACCAGAAGCATGACTAAACAGCAGCTGACTTATGTCAGTTTGTTGATGAATTAAATTGACTGAAAGAAAGCTGTCCCTAAAGATAGCCTCTACTATGTACCATGCATGTTAAATTGAAAATTTTATACAATATGTGTCAATTGTTGGAATTTGATTTCAGGTTTTCTGATTTATCACGCTATATTTCATACATGCCATAACATTCCAGATGCCCGGGATTGTACCGGAAATCAGATGTCTGTCCTGGAGATGTCCCAGGCATCGATTTGATCCCGGAAAAATAAATTATGATATTTTGCAAAATTTTCTTAAATCAAATCTCGCACATTTCACCTCTCCATTGTAAAACATATTCTGACCTGGTACACATAATACACAGGAACGTTGACACTTACAAGTTTACAATATACAGCCCCCCAATTATCGACTATCAAAAATTATGGCATGTATGCTATATTTTCCCATTCAGGAGGCCACAGGTTGTTTTGAAAATTGAAGAAAAAAAATATGTGCAAAGAACCAAACTTAATTCAGGATCAAAATAAGGAATAATAATACTAACTTAACTAAGAAATATAATTAGATGACCAAATTAAGGAACATTTTCAGGATCAAGCTAAATGTTAATTCAACATTTTACAGCATTTCTTGAACATTTATTACAATTTGGATAAAAATTATCAATACAATTAAACCATTTCGAGTCCACTTTAAAGTATATATAAAATGAGCCGCGTCACGACAAAACCAACATAATGGGTTTGCAATCAGCATGGATCCAGACCAGCCTGCGCATCCGCGAAGTCTGATCAGGATCCATGCTGTTCGCTTACAGACCCTATAACAAGTAAAGAAACTGATAGCGAACAGCATGGATCCTGATCAGACTGCTCGGATGCGCAGGCTGGTCTGGATCCATGCTGGTCGCAAACCCATTATGTTGGTTTTGTCATGGCGCTGCTCAAATATTCAATTGATGATAATAAACAATGAAGAAATTTGGAACATAAACATGCATATTGCTCCTGATCATGTTCCCTTAATCTTAGTGAACACAAGGCCTGTTTCTAATTTAACACTGAATATTCTTATAGCTGTGTTTACTTTATCAATGATAATAAACAATAATCTCCAGTTAAACATTTTAGTATCAAATTGTATTCAGGAGAACATTCATTTAAATTTGTAAAAACTTAATTTACTTGAAAACTTACTTGAAAAAATCTCTCAGAAAGGTTCCGTAAACCAGTGGATGGAAACAGGTAAAATAAATATAGGTTGTAGTATCAACAACACTGAAATAAAAAAGAACAATATATACACTGTACTTTATGAGTCAATGACACTACAATTCAGTTAGTAAATTATAAAAAATCATAACACAATATTCCTTGCAATTAAGTACATATAACTCTAACATGCTTCACAATATTCGCCTATCAAACAAATAGGGCAGAGGAGTGCATTATTACATAATAATTATATGCACAGCATAAAAAAGGAATCTTACATGTCACATGACATCAGATATGACATCAATAAACCAAATGATGTCAGAAAAGTTACTTCTACGCTCAATGTACTTCAACATATTTTTATCAATTCTCCATTTTATAAGTTATGTTAGAATGGAAATAGATATTAATATTTCATGCATTAATGCACAGTTTTTCAACCTTTGTGATTATATTCCTACGCATTTTCACTTGAACAGTTCATTATTCTACAACAACTACAACAATGCACTTGGCATTGGTATCTATTTCCTAAATACTTAACATTCTAGTTACATTGCAGATAAAAGCTATTTGTCAGAGTCCCACCAAACATTATTTTAGATACCTAGTTACCAGCACAATGTATTTTGGTAACAAAAAACGGAATTAACAAGAAGTATAGAAAGAAACAACGTACCACATTCCATGAAGAACACCTGTGTATAACAGGGCGCTCCCTACTGATTGTGCACAGTTCAAAACTGCCAGAAACAATGCATAGTAGTAAAATGACTTCTTTGCTGAAAACATATGCAATTAAGACTAATAAAGACTTTATATCAATCACTTTATAAATCAACTTTGTCGAAAGTAGAATTAATGCAGATATACAATCAATCAATAAAACCAATTTATAAATTAATCAACACTTGAGAAAATCATACAAGTATCCAGGTCAAAGGTATTTGTATATATCTCATATAAGAATTTAGATATCAAACATCAAAATATGAACTATATAAATTTAATCAAATTGCTTTCACACAATTATTTGGGCTTCGTCACAACAAAACCAACATAATGGTTTGCGACCAGCATGGATCCAGACCAGCCTGCACATCCACACAGTCTGATCAGGTTCCATGCTGTTCGCTTACAAACCCTATTACAAGTAGAGAAACTGATAGCGAACAGCATGGATCCTGATCAGACTGTGTGGATGCGCAGGCTGGTCTGGATCCATGCTTGTCGCAAACGCATTATGTTGGTTTTGTCATGACGCGCCTCATTTATGCTTTCATTTTTAAGTACATGATTTATTGAATACACAATTTTTATAGTAATTCAACATAAAGAAATAAAAAATATTTTTCTTACAAATGCTGCTCTCTCAGAAATCATGTAGATTGTACTTCCAATTTTCATTAATTAAACTCTATGTATAGTGTAATAATGCTTTAACATTTTCTGGCAAAGCTTTTACAGGTTTCTTGTAGTTTTCTTTTCTTTTGAGTTATTTTATATATAATTGAATATGTGAATATACAATATGAATATAATGAAATGGAGAATTATAATTATTTACACTAAGATTAATGTCACTGACACTATAAAATATGACAAAATCATTTGGACTCAATAACACATATTTACTTACATGGCAAGTTTAATTTGGCTTTTAAGTTTGTCCGGGGTAAGATAAAAATTCCTGTATATATCTGAAAAAGAAAGATGCTAAGAAATGTTAACACTAGTTGAGTCTACAGTTTGCAATTTGCAAAATCACTTTTAATGACTTATTTTGTTAAAGGCCCATTATGCCTCAGAAAAACTATAATTTCATTTCTCAAAAGCTTTTTATTCTTGGTGTCCAGTTATACAGTTATAATTCCCATAAATGTACACATTGGCCAATTACTGAACCATCATTTGCTCTGTAGCTTTCTGGCAATTCATACTATTTTAGTAACTTATTATATTGTAAAGAAGTCAAAACACTACTTTGTTTACATTGTTCTACCTTTATGACAAATAATTTCACTTTCAAAGCTATTTTCTTCAGGTAAAATGCATATAACATGCTCTAAAACCTTTATTTAAGTGTTATAAAACTAATGATGACCATTTTTAAAGAATAAAAAATTTCCTCCTTTCTGAGGCATACTGTGCCTTTAAGCAGAGTTTCTTGTAAATAAAGCAAGTAAAAAAGGCTTTAAAGGTGCTGACAGCAACAGACTCTACCCATGCCAGATGTATAGCCAAGATGAGTGGATCTGCATTGTTTGCTATTCAGTCAATATATATATTTTGAATTTTCCCGAAAAATGTTTCCTTCAGATTGACAAACAGGCAAGTCTATTTAAGATAATTAGTGTGATAGGGGTTAACCCTGAACATGCTGAATATCTTAAACGGACTTGTCCCACTTCCATTTTTGGGACTGTCCATTATCAATTTTAGGGATATCAATTTGAATATTTAAAATTTGTCAGCCAACAGTATAGAGCCTGGTCAGACTGCACAGATGTGCAGGCTGGCCTGGCTCTATACTGGTGGCAAAGACTTAATGCTTTCGGGTCCAGCACTTAAAGGGTTAAAATAGGTAAATTAGGTAAATTTAAGAGAAAGTACTTACGACAAAGAAGAAGGCTGAACTTGTAATCCAAAATATCATGCCACCATGTGCAAATATATCGTAATTTTTTGTAACAGCACCTTTCTCCACGTGAAATTTAGGATCGGGATACATGAACTCCAATGTTCCCTTAGAAAACAACAATAAAGAATTTGAATTTATACAAATAGAGGAAGCTAGCAGTTATAATATCAGACCTGAGTCATTATTTAAAATTATTTTTCAACCAAAGAGACAAAAAATTGTCACGGATATCAAGATAAAAATTTATCACATACCCATGCCACTTTTGCAACTCAGTAAAAGGATTATGCACAGCTGTGCACATATATTTAAATGTGACAACAGTTTCGTTACAAAAACAAAGCTTAAAGATGTGCTAAATTTAATGAAGAAGTGATTCTTTTTTACCGAAAAAAGTTCTTATTTCAGATATATGATACATAGAATATTATATTCGTATAGGTTTGTAACATATTTTATTTAACTTGTTGAATAAAGTCATATTATGCCCGCCACAGGCTAGCATAATGTAATTTTATTAAACTTGTTCAATTATTTCAGCATTGAATCTACACTTATTTAATATCCTCTATTTACTGTTGGTCAGCTAGCAATAAAGAGTCTGATTTGACTACACAGATATGGAGGCTAGCCTGGCTCTATACTGATGGCACAAGCTAATCACTTTCAGTTTGAGCAACGTAAGGTTTACAAATTTTTAACATACCTGTATACAGGAATAAACAAATGCAGATATTGTTGTGACCAGCAAGACTCGTCTTATACTCGTTCTACTGTCCAAATGACCTTCAATGAAAAAAAAATATCAGTATCAAATGAGACTTTCAAAGTAATAAACAGGGGTTTTCATCATGACCTTGTAATACGGTACATTTGTAACATGTCAAATCCCCTACAACATGATATGGACCACACAGATGCTTTTGTTAATATTCTTGTACATTTTTCCTGGTTGATATTCATACACAAGCCAACTTTAAGAAATAAACTGGCTTCTTTCAAGAATAGAAATCCCTATTACAACATGATGCAAAGAATTGTTTGTACACTGCCATACATACATTTTGAATAATAAATTAACTTGCCTATAAATGTTAGCTATCACAGTGGAATCATCTTACATTCACAGTTCTAAATTGTCAATCTCATAAACAAGTTAAAAACAATAGTAGCCACAAATTCTTTGCTTAAGTTTGAATTTAATTTAGCCATTGTTAAATTAACCAAATGCATATGAATGGGAGTGAAGACTTGCCTATGTCACCAAAATAGGCAGCATGACTGAGTCATTAATACATAATTTATGGAAAGCTAGCATATGGGTTCAAATCCTGTTAGAGGCTAACTGTTGTTTCCTTGAGCAATAATCTTTACCCTAATTGCTCAGTACCGGTTGCTTCCAGGAATAGATTTAAGAGTGTGTCTATATGCTTATACCTAAATTTGGAAAACAGTATTTTCATTAAATGAGTAAATACAAAATATATATATATATACATGCTATTATATGTTCTTACCAAATGCCAGTCCAAAAACAACCACAGACAATTCTGTTGCTAGCAGGAAAAATCTCAACACCAACCATAGTACCTTGAAAAACAAAAATACATTTTGTAAATTTATCAAGTTTAGGGATTTCTTGACTTTCTTACAATACAAATACATGCATTTTGATATGCCCAATTATTGCATAGGTTCATGTTATACAAATAAGCAATAATAAGTACAAACTGGTGTAACAATCAAGTTAAAACCAATTTTCTAAAAACCAATGACCATTATGCGACATTGTAACATATTCTTTTATTGACAAAATATTCAATGTGAACCAAAGTAAATTTTAAAGCGAAATGCAGAGAATCATGATGAGTTCCATGCTATTTTCTACCTATCTAATTGGTCAGATCTGTAACATATATGTTGTTTTTTTTCCGAATCCAAGAAATCGTTCCCAAGAAACATCACAAAGCGATTTGCCTTCAAGGAAATGGGTCATGTGTTCCTATTATTTACTGCATAGGTAAACCTTTGTTCACATATTACATCATTAAACTACAGTAAAATTTTATATAGCAGATATTTCCAAAAACCATTTATGTTTATCAGTTAATTTTCATCATTTGACTAATTTTGTGACCTGAAATTTCCTAACTCTTTGATCTATTCAGAGGCAATGAAGTTTTCAATTGTTCATCAAAATAACATTTTTTTTTCAACCTTTACTAACATTTTGAACACAAATATTATGCATTAATTTCAGGTGCTTTTCAGTGTAAAAGCTTCTTTTCCAACACACACTTTACATATACATCTTGTCATTTATGCTGTCTAAAAATTGTGTCTAATCATCTTTCAAAAGTGAACTCACAAGTTGAGTAAATCATTACTGTTATATTTTATCCCTGTAGTATGAATAATTTTATGTCTTTCAACTATATGTTTACAAGTAATACTTGACAGAATGTTTTTGATTTTTTGTTAAAGTTCAATGATAGTGAAAGCATTGCAAAGCAACATCTTAAGTGAAAGCATAGCAAAGTTATAAAAAAAAATATCATACCTTATCAGTTATGTCCCCTGCTAACACAGACGCATTGACCGTCATTCCCACAATACACCTCAACACACTTATTACTGACACCATACATACCTGTAATACAATTGCTTTAATATATGTATCAAGTTCATATAATTCTTTAGTAAGAACGATTCAGTAAATATTGCAAACTAAGCAATTTTCTAAAACAAAAATGGTAATACCAGCTAAAAGAGAAAACCCTGCAAACCTGAAAGTTAATGTGATCAATGTCAGTCTAAACAATCATACAAAATTTAGAAATCAAAGCTGTATAAATTCCTTATTACCATAAATGCAATATCAGTAGCTAAAGAAAACAGCTAAATACTGAAACAGCCTGTAAAATGTTTGAACTGAACCTGCAAAGTTGTTATCAAATATCTAGTCTATAGAGCCAGGCCAGTCTCCACATCCTTAAAATCTGACCAGGCACTGTACTGGTGGCAGGCCAACTTTCAAATATTATGACACAGTATATCTAATATTGATAATGGACTGGTCCAAATAACAAATACAGTCAAAGTTTTAAAATATTACCAGGATATAGAAAGCCATGAAAATAGGACTGCTGGTCTGCTTCAGTTTGCTGATTGCCAACTTTAAGTTCCACAGCAAAAACATCATAAACAATGCATTTGGTATTAGAATAATAAGATCCCATATTCTGACCCTGTAACAGACATAAAGATCAAGACATCACCAATTACTTTTTAGTCTGCCAAAGCATAATTACAAAAATGTTCTTGTAATGGTATATCTTAAATTTCTTTTTTAGCTTCTTACAAATGAAAAATTCATTTTTAAATTAAAGCAAAAGTTTTTAACAATTTTCATGAATCATGAGTCATGTCATTAAAAATTAATGTGACAATCCATTTTAAGTTGTGGCAGTCATTTTTGGTTAATCATATACAGTAAAGAGTGTTTTCTATATGTAAGTTCTTCGCTCACCAATGCAATGTGCAAGTCTAAACATTAGTTTTCCAAGAACTTGAAATAAGTTTCATTTTAATTAGCATTTGTTACTCAATTCTTAATAGTTTGCCAAGAACTTTAACTGAGCTTTTATATATTAACTAAAAACATTCAATACAGAGTAGATTTTGAAGAATTTTAATACAATTGTCATATATACATGTAACCATTGAGTAGTTTTCAAAGAATTTGAAAGAAGATTTCATGATTTTTGGACTTATTTTACAGCCAATATTTGGTCATATTCACGATTCAAAATAGCATATCATTTTCCCAATCCATAGGAAAAAATTCCAAACTGAAAGTTAAAAACTAAATAATTGAATAACAACTTCTAAAATCTTTGAAAATAAGGGTTTCTTCACTTTTATAGTGCTTAAATGTTTGAAGATGCCATCCTAGACATTGAGTCTTTGAATTCATTCAAACACTACAAAATTTGAATAATGCATTTTTTCCCAATTTTTAACAAAACATCACTGAAATTCCCGATTCCATGGGAATAGGTCATATTAAAAAAAACCTGAGATTTTTAATAATTTACCTAGTCTCAGCAATATCCTCATACAGAATCCATTGACACACAGGTTCTTTTATGACAGAAGGTTCTGGGGCAAATGTAATGCTACCTGGAGTGGTGGTGAGGTTTGAAACAAGGTGGCCGATTGGGTCACTCCCATTTTTGGTGATATTTTCAGTTGCCATGCCAGCACTTCCTGATGATAAGAATGCTGGGCCATTTGGCCTGAATCTAAGCGCAGATTCCATAACTTGTTACACTAATCAGTTCATCTCCTGTTTAAATTATACAATACAGTTAAATATCAATACAGTGATTTAAATTAAAATAAAAAGAAACTGAAAAGTATCAATTGAAAATTCCAAGAGTTTTAAATAGCATAAAAAATAACACTTATGCCATTTTTATTTATCTACTAGTCTTACAAATAGTAAATTTGATTGATGTTCAGTGATAACTTTGTACACTTGGTATAAGTATTAACTTTATAATCACTTACTCAGATGGTTAAACATAATGTTTAACTATGATGTTTTCTTTTAATTCTATTCATTTTACTATTAAAAAGCAATATCTCCTTTTTTGAAGTTGTAACAACTAAATATTACAATAATCAATTAGAAAAATGCCTTATTCATTTCACGCATAAAATGACCTCTGACAGGTACCAAATTGGCTCTTCAAAAGAATCTCCCAACCTTTGATGTATGTCTATGCTACTTAACTAAATCATCAAAGAGCCTACTGACTAATATGACACTCACACATTTTTGATTTTTGTCAATGTGTAATGACCTACTAAATATACTAATTGATCATCTAGGATGTTGTGTCCTTAATTTTCACTGATATATTTACAGATTAAGAACTTAAATTATACCAAAAACTTTGCAGGTTTCACAGGTCAGTACTGAAATTTATTTGACTACAAAAAATTTCAGCATCACAGAAAATTAGGGCTCACGCTGCCAGTTGCTTTGGTCACCATACAATATTTTTAAAAAAAAATTCCAAACAATTTTTCATTCTGGCAACAGAAACTGGTCACTATTTTATTACATCCAACAGTGTTTATATAAGGTGTAAAAATAGTTGTGGTATACCCTATTAACACCAGCGGAGTAGATTTTAATAAGTGTCCACTTAATAGTGCTCAAACGTTTGTCCAACAAGTTATAAGACTTGTCAAAGAGACATTGAGATAATTTTGGATAGTTTGACAGTATGAAAAAAAAGTACATAAAATTGGTCAAACCGTTCACGCCAAATTAATTAGGCTACCCAAACATTTATTGGTATTGCACTAAGCTATTTATGCATTACCTGGGACGAATGTCAGACGTTTCACTCCCAAGACGTTTCACTATTGAGACGTTTCACTCCCAAGACGGTTCACACCTAGACGTTTCACTCCCATTTTGTCAATTGTATGGACGTTTCACTCCCAATTTTTAGAGATGTTTACTAGGAAAGTTAACAAATTTTAATTTCATTAATATTAAACAGTGTAAAAAGGAAATTCAATTTAATGTTTCATTTTGTTGAATTCAATGGTATCATTTAACTATGGGTTGAGTGATAAGAGGTGTAAATGAAAGACACATTTCTGAAATGATAGTGAAATATCACTTTTATTATCAGTGTAACAACATGAGCAAATTCTATTTATAGTAAATATAAAAAATAGAATAACATGCATAGAAAGAACAACAAAAACATCTATATTATAAGTATCAGTTTAAATATATTGAAATCATTACCAGTAAAGTAATAAATACATGTATCACTCAAATAATAAAAAATATCGATATATATTAAATATATTGACTATGTAATGATTATTTTTTGTAAGTCTTAAACAATGAAATGCAAAACATGTGTATAAAAACTATAAAATAAATTATTTTTTAAAATTATTTTCTTCATCAATTTATTAAACCCATTAAAAAAACTTAAGTAATTAATGTGGTGTTATCTCATTGGCTAATTAGTTGTATAAACACTGAGACAATCAACTAACAGTTTGAGACACTATTAAATCAGTTGTATAAACACAGCAGTTTACTAATCAGTTGTTTATTAGACCATTAAAATATTTTTTGACAACAGCCAATTTAAACACAGAAACTTCTCCATAAGTATATAATAATTGATTTTAGTCACAAAAAATGATTATACATGACAAATATTGAAAAAGTCCTAATGCTTAAATTTTATTTAAAGATGTTTCTGATTTCAATGGCCATTAAATTTTTTGAAATATATCGCAAATGCACTCTACTGTACTAGCATAAAATATTTTAACAATTTTTGATCGGATGTTTAAAATTAACAACAAAAAACATGTTACTCAATGTTAATTCTTGTCACAAGATTGTTATGCTTTAAATTAAAATTGCCTATTGATTCCATGTTTACAAAAGATCAAATACTTAGTTATATTAAAGTGTTATTTTAATCAAAAATATTTTTTCTTTAAATGAAATAATGTGATAATCACTGATAATTGCACATTTGGATTTTTTTCAAAGAATAGAAAAACACCTTATTTCAAAACAATGAAGAAAATAAGATAACTGAAATGATAGAACTTAAAGAACTGAGTTTTAAGCCATTGAAAAAAAATTGAAATCCTCCTTTTTAATTTATTAAATTTAAGGTCTATTTTAGTTCAATTCAATTCAATATTTTAGGTCTATGTTAGTATATCATAAGTATCAAAATAATTTTGGTATAAAAAGGGAGTGAAACGTCTTCAAGACGTTTCACTCCCATTTGGGAGTGAAACGTCTTGGTGTGAACTGTCTGGGTGTGAACCGTCTCAATAGTGAAACGTCTGTCTACCACCTGGGACGAATCATTATAACTTTTAATAGCGAGCTCGACGAGCTGGCCCGAAGGGCCTGCTCGCAAAGCGAGCTTTACGGTAACGCGAGTACCTGCTAAGTGATGGTTTTGAAAACTTTCGTCCAAAGTACCGAATTGGACACATCGCAACCTTTCGAATTTAAAGATAACGATAAAAACTGAGGAATTCTGACTGAAAACGGATGTGTAGACTGGTCACCCGCACACGTCTATGGGAACCATAATTGGACAGGGAACCAGAATAACGGAAGCTGTGTATAAAAAATGAAAATCGAAGGCGCCATTTTGTTTGAAATCTGATAAATTAAAACAATTTTTTTGTCGAATTTTGTTGTGAAAACTATCTAGAATGAAAGAAAATGGTCTAACTAAGAAAATGAATCCGAACACCAATATCTTTTATTCAGTCATTAACCCTGTACAATCGTTTAAAGTATTGTTTACGTGACGTCACAATGCAGCGCCAAACAGCACGTGCAAAACAAACAAATCAAGTACGCTTCCTTAATGTCGCAAACGTTTTAAGTTTTACATTTATTTTACTTTAAATAATCTTTATTTCGCTTGAAAAATTATAGAGTGAAATAAAATAAACAAAGTTTTATCAACGTTTTTAAAACTCGTTATTCATTTCACGACAGGGGCGGAGCCATATTTAACACAGTACGTGTGACGTCACACGCACTCGTTACTGCATTTGAAATAAAAATGAGCGATTATTTCATACTATAAAAAGTACATCGAGCTCGCTTTGAGGCTTTGCCTTTTTCATATTAAACTCCTAGAATTTTTCATCAAACAGTACTGACTTATAAAATAATATCCTATTTAGGCCCCTTAATATCACTTTGAACTAGATTTTTTTTTACAAATTATGACTCATATTCACAAGTAGTCACATCCGAATAAACCTACACTTTATCAGAGTTCATGTTTACATTACAATCAACATTTAAGACACAGAAAGTTTTAAAAAATATGAAAAACTTTGATTTCTTAACAAAAAAGAAATACCTATAAAGTAATTTTCATCTCTACAACAGTTAAAAACTGGGTTTCGTAATATTTTGTTTTTATTTTCTTCCTTGCGGCGACCTGTAATTTTAAATTATTGTGAGACTTGTTGTAATTTAGGTAGTATACTGCTAAAATTTATTTAGGCTGATCACATCTAAATCCTTTTCAAACCAGTCACACCTAATACATTATCTCAATAGAAAAAAAAGGAATAAAGGTAATCTAAAGAAAATAGATTACCAACTTTAATTAAATAATTGTGAGCATTTTACTATCAGCAACAAATGTGACTTATGCATGACTACTTCAGCAGCGTCAAAACACCTTATATACTTACCTATTACCCACCTGAACTTTTCTTTTCTAGAACTTACCATACTGGAATAGCATACCAAGGACATATCCAATCTAGTTCTAGCCTTAATATCTTCTAACATATACTTAATTAATGATTGTTTCAGGAGGTGAGTTTTATAATCAAACAGATAGGGCAATCAAGTGCATTTTTACAAGGGATATGCATATGCTTACATGTCATGTGACATCAGAAATTATGTCATTACACCAAATTATATCAAGAAAATGACTTCCACTCTAAATGAAGCTCAACATATTTTTATCAATAGCATGACTGTAAGAATGGAAATAGATATTAATTTTCCTTGCATTAATTTAGTATAATAAATAATGCATGGTTTATCCTTCAAAATGCTTTGTAATTAATCACACAGGCCGATAAACCAATCTTTTTTTGGATAAGAGATAAAAAGAATGTTATATTTGTGTAGCTTCATTAAAATAAATTTTTTGAACTTGTTCAATAAAACAATATCATGCTTGCCAGAGGCTCGTTTAATATCTTCTTTTTTTCATCTCTTTCAATAAATTTTAGTTTTAAATCTGAACACAATTCAATTTCCTCTTAGTATTTCTGGATTCTCCATCAAATACCACTCATCAATAATCTACATGTGTATACAAAGGAGGCTGAAACAAAGAGAAAAAACAACAAACCTATCTTTTTTTTTTAAATACTTTAATTTAAAATTTTCTTTTCATAAATAACAAAGTCAAACAGAAGACAGCAAAGAGGTTCTGTTAAGCAGAGCATAGCAATAAAAATCCTAATCTACTTACATCAATCATCATTTCTTGTAGTATATATGAAATATATTCATGTATATTTCTGTTTTATTATATAATAACTTATATACATGTAGTATATAAATATACATATTATTAGTATAGTAAACTTTCAACATCAGTTAACATGCAGAAAGATGTCATATACACGTACACTTTTAACAGCTATTTATTAATTGGCAAAGTGCTTGAACCTGAAGTGAAACAGCTTTTAGCCACCAGTAGTATAGCCAGGCCAGCCTGCCAACCTGTAAGACTTTAAGGCCCTATATTGTTGGTAGCTAAGTTCTTTTTTTGTATTTGATATTGAAATCCCAAAGGCTTTAAATAGACTATTCCAAAATCAACCCACAGCCAATCCATTGCACAAAGTCAGGAGGCTTACGGTTAACCCTTACATAACTAAATTTGTAAAATGGACTTAACCTTGCATAGGCTTTGGATCTGTCCATTGCAATTTTATGGGGTTTAATCAACAAATTACTAGTGCATTAAACAACAAATGGTACAGTGTCAGATAAGACTATGTAGTTGTACAAACTGGCCTCATTCTACGGCTGTATGTTGACACTGGCATTGGTTACTACTGCCTAATAAACCTACGTATAAAACATGTATACATGCTTAAATCAGAAAATATTTCCAAAAAAAATGAAAAGCAAGGCCTGAAATAAATATGCTTATGTTTTTTGGCTTTCATGTCTTCACAAATATGACAGATTTAAACTCTACAAAAATAATTTTCATATAAAAGGAAAAGAATCAGGATTTTAAAATGATGTACAAATTCGTAGAAAGATTGCTTTACTTATATTTGCCCGCCACCTTTTACTGTTGTTTTCCTTGATATTCGAAACCACAGGTGACTGATACAGTCATCGTACAGTATTTCTAAAAACAAAAGAAATAAATTGTAACAGCAACATCAAAAACTACGCCAATATGGCTTAAAAAGTATGTCTATTTGTTCGATCATTCTAAAATTAATTAATTAATTAATTAATCTTCATAGAGATCAAAGCAAACTGCAACAGACTATGAATAAGATCAAATGTAAAATTTGCTTTAGAAAGAAAAAATAAAGCAACATGTGTTACTAGAGGCACACAGCCACCACCCAGAAAATGAACTTTGAACTTGAATAGGAAATTATAAACAAATGTTTAACTATATAATTGTCAATGGGGAAGCTATCCTTCATATTTGACTTATTGAGAGCCCTTAAAATAAACGTGAGATTCATTAAATATTCATTTGAAACAACTAAATATTACAACACAGGGTTAAGGGTTTATTCTAACCCTGTCATAACTTATTTTTAAAATTTCATCAAGTTATAACCAGTTAACTGTCAATCCTGGACAATATGAAGTAAATGGAAACATTTAAGCTTTTGTAAATTTTTTCTTAACCTTATGTGATGAAAAAACATCTACAAAATTCTAGTTAAGTTGAAAATAAAATAAACAAAGCAAGCTCACAGAAAATCCTGAAAATTCAAAATCTTTGGTACAAGCTTGCCATGTTTACGGAAGGAAGCTACATCGATGTACAGGTTCCTTCAAATATTGTCATTCTTTATGCTTTTGTCATATATAATCATGATTACTTTTTTTCACAACGATTTTAACAATACATATTTCACTACCTATCTCCCCCTGATATATAGATCTTCCACGTTATTATAAAAAAAGTATTATTTGTCGCAGAATCAGCAGTAAAAATCAGAATTAGGTCAATATACCAAGTTTAACGGTAACACAGGCATATCAAGATGTGAAATTGCTACAAATTTGGTCTACTATCTTACATATAAACATCAAATAGTCATCAATATAACAAACAATATAAAACTTTTTCCTTTAACATAATCTAATAGAGTTATTATCTTGTACTAGTTTAAACATTAGTCATTTAAGCTGAATTCTGAAGAAAACTTACAAGTTATTTAAACCATGCTAAACATTCTACAGTCTTTCCACTGGTGTCATACAAGGAAACCCAGTATGGCTCAAACCCATGACCACTGGGCTTTAAGTCTGAGGACACATTAACAAGTAAGCCTTATCAATTTTTCAACTACATGTATGTCTACATAAAATCTGTACTCTGCACCAGAAATTTTCAAGTGTGATCTCAGAGAAGTATATGATAGTAAAATACATGACAAAAAAATACAGGCGTCAGATGAAAATACTTTATGCACTAGACAGCGATTCTTTTACCATACATTATATATTTTCTTATACTTTAACTATATACACAGTTCTAGTACAGAAATTATTTTCAGCAACATCAAACCAAATTTGGGTTACAATTGTGTGTGATACAGATTTTCTTTTCTGTGTTGCCATGTGTTTTTTTTCATGAAATAAAAAGCTGTATAATTTTGTAGCAAAATATACACATGCATGTATGTATAACAAAACAGAATATCATGTACAAAAAGTTGGCAGAAGTAATTTAAGATGATTACAAATGTAAGATCTAATTGGATGGAGTATATTGTAAACACTTTTGTTAGAAAAATACAGTGAGTCTTGGCAATGAAACACCATTTTAAAAACAGCAGCTAAAAATAGACAAAGAATTTATCTAACTGATATAATCTAAAAACGATCCAAGAATCTTAATTTAAAATTAAAGCACACATTTTATTTACTGACAAAATATACAAATGACCCAGAAATTTATTTACATGTAACTGCTTTCACATACTAATTCAATCAAAATAAAGATAAATGTTGTTTCTTTAGATAGGTGGTCTTCAAAGTTGGTTAACTTAATGCAGGGTTGACTGTAATATGAATTATTACAACAAGTAAGTAACAATTCAGCAAAATATGTGAATGTTTCAGGGAAAAAAAATGTATGAAATAAAGAAAATAAACTTCAAAATCATAAAACTTCAAAATCATAAAAAACATATTTAATCAAAAATAAAATATCTTGCACATACATTTATTATTAATCAAATACCATATTTTTACATATAAGTACACAGTTATCTCTCACTTTTATACTAAAATAACTTGAGTATTTTATGTTCAGAAAAATTACTGGAAAAAAACGTAATCATGTGCTATGTAAATATAAATAGTGTAGATACATTATAAATCATACAACACAAATTTGTTAAAGGCCCATTATGCCTCAGAAATGCTACCATTTATATTTCTTAAAAACTTATATGTTTGGTATTTTGTTACAATTTCCAAAAACAAGAATAAGGTAATAAAGAGGATTTATCTTTTGCTCATTTTTGCTCATTATATATCGAATTAGTTTTTTGTATGGAAATCAAATTACTAGTATGTTTACATTTTCGCTACCTTTACAACACATTACTGCATGATGAATTAAAAAATAATATGTATTTCTGAGGCATAATGTGCCTTTAATATTTAAATAGTATAATGCCTTAATACATTTGTTGCTAAATTCACAAGCAAGAAAAAAATGTGTTTAAATCATATAACAGTTGAGCATGAGTGGCAAAAAGTCAAGAGTTGTGAATGAATTAACATGTATATGAATATAAAGTTAACACAACTTTTTGTATTTTTTAAATGGGGTGCACCGGGGCATCATAATACAAGAAGAATGATTAGAAAATCATTACTATAACACATGGAATGATATCTGTTTTTTAACTTTTACCACAAAGCATAATTAGTGCTTTATTTTTCACAGCCAATTTGCCAGTATTATAAGGATGCAGGTATAAATTTTCAAACTAAAACTTTTTGATGTGTGTAAAAATCTTGAATGAGGGGAGTTCAAAACTGCTATTGCCATTAACAAAACAAACTAAATATCTTTTTTTTTGTCATGTTTAGAACAAGATATGGAAATACATAACAATTTTTTTATCTTTAAACCTTTCCATCACCGATTTTGTGTAGCCAAAATGTTCATCCTTATCATTATTGTTCACTGAAGTGTTACACAACCCGCTTTCAAACATCTATTGTGCCTGGGAATTAACATTTATGTTTGTTTGGGACATGCATTCAATACATCTCTCTCTGTCAGTGATTTTTTTCCCCAAAAAATTCTCTTCCCTTTGCTTTCAAGATGTGTACCAACAAGAAACTTTCGACTTGTGTTCCTTCAAAAACAGAACTGTTATTCGGAAGTTACCATGGTAGTAGTAACACTTGGCAAGTGCACACAGGAGATTTAAATTGCAGAAATTTATCTTGATAAACATGCGATATAACATTTATTTGTCACCAAGGTTTATCGATGACAACCAACTATAGTAGGCGAGCTTTACTTTTCCATTGTTTGTTCTTGTATCAATGTTTCCTTTGCTTGGCTCTGTGCTTAGGTTACCTGAAATTTAAAACAACATGAAAATTAAACGAGATTTATCAGATAAACCGCAGCACAGGAGTGCAATAAAGCCATTTAATAAGAACGATAATACACTATAGTAATAACACTTTGACATGAAGTCATTTGCATTCTATATATAAACATAGCATGAAGCGCACTTATGTTAGCTTTACACTATAGGCGCCTCAATGAAAAATTACTCTTTTTCACAGTTTACTGTTCTTATTTTATGTATGTGATAAATAGAATATTATATTCATGTACATTCAAGTTCGAGCTGAATTAAATCATATTATGCGGGCCTCTGGAAAGCATAATGTTGTTTTATTCAACAAGTTCAATAAATATAGTATTAAACCTACACTCATTCAATATCCTAAATATATTTATACATTAATAATCACACTTAGAATAACGTGTACTTTATCTTAAGAATTCAGGACAAAGATGCATATAAATCTGGAAAATACCCTGCTTTACATAGGATTGGAACTCATAACCCATGTTCAATAGCAAATAAACACAACACTCTAGATCACTGACAAAAAGAAATAGTTGCATGATGGAGATTTCAGATTCCCTCATAAAAGTTATCAGACCTTGTATTCATAGTAAATGAGATAGGTGTTTACACATATGTAACACAGTAACTTTATAATTTTTGTCACATCAATTAGGTAACTACAAAACCTCCACTGTAAGTGCCAAGCATTTAGTAGCTACACAACTAACCTTTAGTCTGCTTAAGTTGTGTAATGGAACAGTTCCATTTAAAATAAAAGGGATTACCAAATAAAAATACAAAATTTCACTACCAACAGTATTTATATCGGGCCTGCTCAGACTGCACTAGCGCCTGGCTCTAAATTGGTAGCAAAGGCTAATATCCTTTGGTTCCATCAGTTTAAAAAAATTCTTATGTACCTGTAAGTTTGGTGAGATTCTTTTCCTCAGAAATTTCAGTATTATGAATGGTGACCTCCCCTGTGTCAACATCTGTCCCACTCACTTCTAACCGACAGTTTAGAGATTCTGGCACACTTAAAGAAATATCACCTGCAACAGATCATAACCATGTCTTTTTATGAAGCACATATTATAATTTGTTCTTTTTATAAAGCACATATAATTTGTTCTTTTTATAAAGCACATATAATTTTGTTGGATTTACATTTTTTTGTTTTTTGTTGTTGTTGTTCGTTTTATGTCAAGCCAACATTGTAAAGGTCATATGATGACATTCCAGCTTTACTGATGGAGAAAGACCTCGGGTTCTGCTTTGTGCATTATTTCAAGCATGAACGGACACCAAAGTAGAACCACCAAACTTCTGTAAGCTAGCTGGATAGCTTCCTCAAAAGAATCAACAATCTCATCACCTGATGGGATTCAAACCCTCAATGGTGAAGGGAAAGTGATTTGAAGTTTGGGAACTACAAAGCTCTCCCAAGAGCCACCACATGCATGATATTTGACTGAGTCAGCATTTAGTTAGAACTTAACCCATTGAAATAGAGTATGAATGTATTATGTATCATAATAAATGAGTTTCAAAAGAAATTGAAAATTCAAATGCTCAGACAGCATGCCCTCATAAAGTTGCAATTGTTAACGCACATGCATGCACACACATACAGAGCTTCATTGTAATATTATTCAGTATTTTATAGAAATGACTGTCAAAATTTAGCTTCAAATCTTTATGATAAAAATCAGTCATGGTTGAAGCAGGATGCATCTTAAGTAAAATATAAACATGAAATTTATAAATATATTTTTTAAGTATGAAAATACAATATAATCTAATTTTATGATAATCTTTCTATTTTTTTTCAAATATCAAAGACAGATTACCAGTTTCAACCTCCCAGTCAACATTTCCTTCCCTTGACAAAGCTATGTGAGAATCTCCATATTCAACTGATCCATTCAAATTACCATCAAGTGTGTCTGCAAAAACAATCATGAACAAAAACTGAAACTCACTACTTTATTATTCTTAGTTCTTCACAAATGTCATTCATCATAAAAACAAGAGGGCCATGATGGCCCTGAGGTCGCTCACCTGTATATAGGCCCCCCCCCCCAACCCCGGGCCAATTTTTACCCAGGCTTTTATTTGTTTATTTGAACAGACTTGGTAGACACCCATAAAAAGATGTTTCATGCTAAACATCTAAGTTCTAGCTCATTGGGTTTTTTAAAAGATTTTTAAAGTTTTTACTATACACATATAGTTAAAAACAATGACATCCCTGGGGCAGGGCCAGTTTTGACCCTCGGGCTTTTATTTGAACAAACTTTGTAGATATTTACTTAAAGATGTTTCATGCTTAACATCTAAACTCTGGGTTTTTTCAAAGAAGATTTTTAAGTTTTTGCTATACACATATAAGAAAAATCAATGACCCCCCCAGGGCGGGGCCAGTTTTGACCCCAGGGCTTTTATTTGAACATACTTGGTAGACACCCATTAGAACATGTTTCATGCTAAATATCTTAGCTCTAGCTCTTTGAGTTCTTTAAAAGAAGATTTTTTAAGTTTTTACTATATGCATATAGGGAAAATCAATGACCCCCTGGGGCGGGGCCAATTTTGACCCCAGGGCTTTTATTTGAACAAACTTGGTAGACACTCATTAGAAGATGTTTCATGCTAAATATCTTAGCTCTAGCTCTTTGGGTTCTTTAAAAGAAGATTTTTTTAAGTTTTTACTATATGCATATAGGGAAAATCAATGACCCCCTGGGACGGGGTCAATTTTGACCCCAGGGCTCTTATTTGAACAAACTTGGTAGACATTCACTAGAAGATGTTTCATGCCAAATATCTAAGCTCTAGCTCTTATGGTTCGTTGAAAGAAGATTTTTTAAGTTTTTACTATATGCATATAGGGAAAATCAATGACCCCCTGGGGTGGGGCCAATTTTGACCCCAGGGCTTTAAATTGAACAAACTTGGTAGACACTCACTAGAAGATGTTTCATGCCAAATATCTTAGCTCTAGCTCTTTGGGTTCTTTAAAAGAAGATTTTTTAAGTTTTTACTATATGCATATTGGGAAAATCAATGACCCCCTGGGGCGGGGCCAATTTTGACCCCAGGGCTTTTATTTGAACAAACTTGGTAGACATTCACTAGAAGATGTTTCATGCTTAATATCTAAGCTCTAGCTCTTTGAGTTCTTTAAAAGAAGATTTTTAAGTTTTACTATATGCATATAGGGAAAATCAATAACCCCCGAGGCTGGGCCAATTTTGACCCCAGGGCTTTTATTTGAACAAACTTGGTAGACACTCACTAGAAGATGTTTTATGCTAAATATCTTAGCTCTAGCTCTTTGGGTTCTTTAAAAGAAGATTTTTTAAGTTTTTACTATATGCATATAGGGAAAATCAATGACCCCCTGGGGCGGGGCCAATTTTGACCCCAGGGCTTTTATTTGAACAAACTTGGTAGACACTCACTAGAAGATGTTTCATGCCAAATATCTAAGCTCTAGCTCTTAGGGTTGTTTAAAAGAAGATATTTAAAGATTTTTCTTTCGGTTGCCATGGCAACCAGAGTTCTGCATGGAATTAAATTCTTTGAACAATTTTTAAAGGTGACCACCAAAGGAACATTCCTGTGAAGTTTGGATGAAATTGGCTCAGTGGTTTATGAGGAGATGTCATTTAAAGCAAAAGTTTACGGACGGACGCCGGACGGACGCCGGACAAAAAGCGATCACAAAAGCTCACTAGAGTGTCACTTTGTGACAGGTGAGCTAAAAATTAACTTAGTGTCAACAGTGAAACGATTATTCAGTCATGATTATTTGCAATCAAACTTCTCTGCCCTTTCCATGAAATTTTGGATAAGGACCTAGAATACAATAGTATTAACACATTGACGGTAACAGTATTTTATGTCTAGCCTATGCTACAAAACTAAAACATGTATTAAACAAGTATTAAATAAATGCTGAATGTTTTATACCATTTAGACCAGTGGACACTTTTTCAAAGCTCAATACATAAAATACCCGGAGGTACGATATGAATTATTTGAGATAATTATAACACATACCAACTCTGAAATGACCTTCCTTCATTCTGACTTCACTGTCACCGTGGCAACTTCCAAGATGGATGTTACCTAAGTTCGAGGTGAAGGTCGAATTGTCTGCATAGATGGCCTTGACATTGATATCACCCTGATCAGAATTACAGGTCACATTTTGACCTTGAAGTCTTCCGATATCAATGGACTGTTAAATAAATACAGAATAAGTAAAGTTATTCTTATTCTATCATTATTCAAACCTTTCTCAATTGTTTAACAGCATGTGTAACAAACTAGTCAAATAGTCTTTCAATGCTATAGCTAAAATGCTTTTATTATTTTTATCACTTTTTAAGTTTGGTCCAAAGATAATGGTTAAATTTCTAAATGTTCTTTTTTTCTCGCATTTATTTAACCATAAATTTAAATGGTAACAGTATATCAGTAACATAAACCATGGCTCATACCTTCTAAAGTAATTGATCAGAGAAGACATCAGGACATGCAAAGGAATGGAAATGACTGACAAATATTTTTAATGTTTTCTTTTGTGGTTAAAAGGGCCAAGGCCACTAAATTTATTGTTACTATTACAGAATAAATACCATTGTGATTTTTTGTTCTGCTTTCAGTAACCTGGCCATCTATTACTTTTGCAATGCCTAGACAGACATATGTATGACTGGACCACAACATCACAGAATGAAAAAGAGCATCCATAGGGGCATAAACAAGAGCTGTCGGTAGGACAGCAACGCTCGACTATTCTTAGTGCTTGATAGTATAAAAAAAACTTTGATTAAAATGTAAATTTTTTTTCATTAGAGAAAAAGGCAAATTTTTTCTTTAAATCCATATTACAGTTTATAGGCCTTGGAGAGAGTCCTATTATGCTCTCAAAGAAGAGTATAAAATTTCAAAGCCTTATGTCAATGGACTTTGAAAATATTTGAACTATTACAAAAACTTTAACGTAAATTCTAAGTCGAAAAAGGGGCATAATTCTGTCAAAATGCTTGAAACAGTTACCTCCTCCTGTCAACAGGTTGGGGTCATGATGGTGAACAAGTGTGCAAAGTTTCAAAGTCTTATGTCAATGGACTTTGAAATATTTGAACTATTACAAAAACTTTAACATAAATTCTAAGTCGAAAAAGGGGCATAATTTTGTAAAAATGCTTGATACAGTTACCTCCTCCTGTCTACAGGTTGGGGTCATGATGGTGAACAAGTGTGCAAAGTTTCAAAGCCATATGTCAATGGACTTTGAAAATATTTGAACTATTACAAAAACTTTGAGCTAAAATTTTAAGTCGAACAAGAGCTGTCGGTAGGACAGCAACGCTCGACTATTCTTAGTGCTTGATAGTAAAAAAAATGCTTGATAGAGTTACCTCCTCCTGTTTACAGGTTGGGGTCATGATGGTGAACAAGTGTGCAAAGTTTCAAAGCCATATGTCAATGGACTTTGAAAATATTTGAACTATTACAAAAACTTTAACATAAATTCTAAGTCGAAAAAGGGGCATAATTCTGTCAAAATGCTTGATAGAGTTACCTCCTTCTGTTTCCAGGTTGGGGTCATGATGGTGAACAAGTGTGCAAAGTTTCAAAGCCATATGTCAATGGACTTTGAAAATATTTGAACTATTACAAAAACTTTAACATAAATTCTAAGTCGAAAAAGGGGCATAATTCTGTCAAAATGCTTGATAGAGTTACCTCCTCCTGTCCACAGGTTGGGGTCATGATGGTGAACAAGTGTGCAAAGTTTCAAAGCCATATGTCTATGGACTTTGAAAATATTTGAACTATTACAAAAACTTTAAAATAAGTGGTTACGCCGACGCTCGGGTGACTGCAATAGCTCTACTTATTCTTATCTAATAGTCGAGCTAAAAAGGGGCATAATTCTGTCAAAATGCTTGATACAGTTACCTCCTCCTGTCTACAGGTTGGGGTCATGATGGTGAACAATTGTGCAAAGTTTCAAAGCCTTATGTCAATGGACTATTACAAAAACTTTAACGTAAATTCTAAGTCAAAAAAGGTGCATAATTCTGTCAAAATGCTTGATACAGTTACCTCCTCCTGTCAACAGGTTGAGGTCATGATGGTGAACAAGTGTGCAAAGTTTCAAAGCCATATGTCAATGGACTTTGAAAATATTTGAACTATTACAAAAACTTTAACGTAAATTCTAAGTCGAAAAAGGGGCATAATTCTGTCAAAATGCTTGATACAGTTACCTCCTGCTGTCTACAGGTTGGGGTCACGATGGTGAACAAGTGTGCAAAGTTTCAAAGCCATATGTCAATGGACTTTGAAAATATTTGAACTATTACAAAACTTTAACGTAAATTCTAAGTCGAAAAAGGGGCATAATTCTGTCAAAATGCTTGATACAGTTACCTCCTCCTGTCTACAGTTTGGGGTCATGATGGCAAACAAGTGTGCAAAGTTTCAAAGCCATATGTCAATGGACTTTGAAAATATTTGAACTATTACAAAAACTTTAACATATTTAAGTGGTTACGCCGATGCCGACGTAGACGGCGACGCTCATGTGACTACAATAGCTCTACTTATTCTTATCGAATAGTCGAGCTAAAAAGCACCAAATTCATACCCCATTTCCACCACAAACAACACTGGTGTTCCCCTGAAGAACCTTTGTGCTAACAACATTTCCTTCTTTACTCCTCACATCAATGTTAAATCCCTGTAAACAAGAAAAACCTTTATAAACCTTCTGTTCTTACAAAAATTTTAAATACATACTTGTTTAAAAATAAAAGATTACATATCCTTATGTATTACATTGATAACAGATTCTATTTTGTAAAATTTTAACATTTCAAGTTAAATCAAGTTTAATAATTTCAAGTAATTCAAATGGAAATTATAAATGATCACTATCTGATTATTTCTATCTATAATAACTCCAGTGTCTCTTCTTTTATATTTTAATGAAAATATATCAGTTCTATTAACAAAGAATGCATTAAGCATGTTTTAAGGAATCTACAAGAAAGAGAAATTTTCATCTGATGAATTCATATAATTTCAAACATGAGAAATTACAATGCAATAAATAAAATGTGCTTATGCAACACAAATGCTCCCATTTCCTTACAATTTATTGGCCAGAATTTTTTTACAATTGACCTTAAAGGTTAAGGTCCTTTCTTGTTCAAGGTCACATTTCAATATGTGAAAACACAATTCTTATCCACAGATAAGCTGTAGCTAAGTTTAACATCAAGTAGGAAGCAAATGTATTCAAGGTATGAAGAAATTTACAAAATATTAAGAATTTGACCTTAATAATAAATGTCAGGCTGTGGTCAAGGTTATATTTCAATGGGTTAAACTGGAGCTCTTGGGCCAATATAAATGACCTTGATGTTCAATATCTTTTTTTAGGTTAAGGTCATATTTAAGTGTTTTCAATTGGACCTCTTGACCAATTTATATTTGACCTTGATGATCAATGTCAATTTAAGTCAAGGTCATATTCCAATAAAGTTACATGTAAATGGAGCTCTTCAGCATCAAATCAAACTAAAGGTCATAGAATAAAGATATAACGGCTAAGGTGAGAGACAAATTTTAACACCCACACAGACAGACAGACAGGACAAAAACAAATATACCCTCTGATCTTTTGATGCAGGGGGTATAGAAAAGATATGATTTAGATCAAAATTATCTGCAGTAGAATACATGCAAACTTTCATGTCATTTTTTTTCTTTTTTATTTGCTGACACAACAGTATCATTTATTAGATACTGGTACCCAAACTCACTCTGAATACAACCAAAGACTTAATTTATACATTGTATGGTCTTCCACTGTTGGCTAACTTCGCTGAAAATAAAACCAATTATTACAAAAAAGAACATATTTATATGAAATTAAATATCAGTGCAAATACTGTAAGACCCAAAAAATGATAAAGGTATTTTTCATTGCATCCTCATGAAAATAATTATCTATAGCCTATTGTTAAAAAACTTTGTAAATGAATGAACAAATTAAAATTGTCAACATGCACAATAAATCAAGGTCTCAGACCACAAGTGCAAATTAACGTTCAATTTTTCTCAGTAGTTCTCTACATAATTTCAAGAAATATGGTAAAACCATTTGATTCAAAATGACAGATGACTTTTATTAGACTCAAGATATTCATGTTGAACAAAAATATGAAAGTGCTATTCGTTAAACCTATTTTAAAATCATTTAAATTCTTTTTTTTTCTTGTTTTAATTATATCTCATTGTAAGTTGAAGATTCTATTTGTACAATAATTTACTCATTACTTTCAGTAATGTTATGAAAAAAGGGAGTTATAACTTAAATTTACACTTGCTAATTCATACTGTAAGCCAACTAAGCAATAAAATTTAATGAAGAATAAAAAAGCAACCCATTAGCTTAAACCCAAGATATCTCAGCCAAGTGGTTCAAAAGCCTTGATGTAATGATATTCATCCAAAACCCATAAAATTGTGATGAAATTGATGTAATTTCCTTTTTAATTGACATCTCTGCATACTCAGTTTTCAATTCTTAAATTTCATTTCTTACATAAATATTCAGTAGTGTTAAATTTGGAAGTAAAAAGCAGTGATGCATAACAAATAGATTCACTCGTAAAAGCAAAGTTTCATTCGTATCTTTTTTTTATAAATCTCTTGTCTATGCTTTAAACAATTTTTTTTGTAATGTTATAAACATGAAACTTGATACATGTTTACTTGGTTTGTCGCCAATTTTTTATACTTGAAATGTATAATTTTGAACTATCTATTTCTATCTTTCCTATTCACTAATTATTTCTTACTGTTTTCCGCATTAAATTTCAAACTAGATCTATCAATTTTAAGGTTGTTTTTTTAAGATCAAGATCAAACTTTTGTCAAAATATGATAACTGAATACAAACAAACTAGAGTTTAACCCTGGGTTGTAATCGTTTTGGGTGGCCTAAATACTTTGAAAACACTCTATGTTGTATATGATAAAATAAAAAAATATTTGCCTTAAATACAAAATGGGCTGTCTCAGAAATATTTTAATGACCAATATTCTAACACAACAGCACAGGGGGTCAGCGGCCATACTATATGTGTTAATATACTCTTCTTGAGAGAATGAGTACCTTCAAACTATAAGTGTGACCTTGACCTTGAAGGTAGGGACACGGGTTTTAGTCGCCACATGTCATCTTGATGTGTTAGACATTTATGCCTAGTTATATTCAAATCCTTTAATGCATGAAAAAGTTAGAGTCCTGACAGGAATGTGTGTACCTATAAACTCTAATTGTGATAAAACGAAATTCAAAATGGTAGAGTCACCTTGACCTTTGAGGTAAGGGTGTGATTATTGGATGTGACACATCGTCTTGATGTGGTAGACATTTATGCCAAGTTATTCTAAAATCCTTCCATGTATGACAAAGTTACAATCCGGACACCTATAAACTCTAATTGTGATAAAACGAAATTCAAAATGGTAGTGTGACCTTGACCTTTGAGGTAGGGACGTGATTATTGGACGCAACACATCATCCCAATGTGGTAGACATTTACGCTAAGTTATTCTAAAATCATTTGATGCATGACAAAGTTACAGTCCGGACACAATTGTGTGTACCTATTAATTCTAATTGTGATAACATGAAACTTCAAAATGTTAGTGTGACCTTGACCTTTGAGGTAGGGACGTAATTCTTGGACGTGACACATTGTCTTGATGTGGTAGACATTTATGCCTAGTTATTTTAAAAAAATTCGATGCATGACAAAGTTACAGTCTGTTCACGAATGTGCATACCTATTTACTCTTATTGCGATAATGTGAAACTCAAAATAATAGTGTGACCTTGACTTTTGTGGTAGGGACGTGGTTTTTGGACACGACACATTGTCTTGTTGTGGTAGACATTTGTGCCAAGTTATTTCAAAATCCCTGAATGTATGACAAAGTTAAAGTCCGGACACAAATGAAGTGGGGACGCATGCATGCCCCAGACGGACGGACGAACGGACAGACAGTGCAATTTTAATATGCCTCCCTGCGAGGCATAATAAAATATGAGGAAGCTCTCTTTAAGCTAGCTTACATAATGTTGATGGTTCCACTTAGGTTAACTTTCTAACCTGAAGTCTTCCTCTACCAATTAAAGCTGGATACAATGTAGTTGTTTTATGACCTTCAAAAAAATTGTCCCCCCCCCCCCAAACAAAAAACAACAACTCTTGAGTACAAATGTATATGTAGATGTATATGATTAACAGTTCACTGAGTATATGATTTAATGGTTGACACACATGGCAACTGAGAAAGGAAAACCAAAAAAAAAAAACACGATAATTTCTAAGTGCAATTCACTACTATTAATTAGGTTTTTGTGGTACAGGAAAGTAAAACATGATAACCATGTTTTCTTTATAACTTCAATCTTATTTTAATTGAAAAATAGTAATGATGAGAAGATATGCATTTTGCATCATCTAGAAAACTTCTTTAATGTTAAATAAATAAAATTAAAAAATTGGTTAACAATTCATTAGCATAATTAACTATAATAATTAGTTAGATCCCATAATTATAATGGAAAATTTGCTAAAAAAAAATCAACAAACTTATGGTAATTAATCAAATTTTTGTGCATAAAAAAAAACTAATGATATTGTAATTTTCTTAATCTGAATTCTAAGTATGTTTTATGCAAAAAAATGACCCCTAGAATTGATGCCTCTAATTATCTGTAAAACCATCAAGCCTATAATTATTTTCATTCTGATCTTTATTTTAAATACAACTAACAACTACATTTTAATACTCAATTTCCTTAATTTTATGACTACTAGAAATAAGAAAATAAAAAATAACTTAAGTCATTGTATTTATTTTTCAAAAATACTAATAAGTAATAAGAGAGAGTCATTGTATTTAATTTATTTCTTCAAAAGTACTTATAAGTGAGTCTAATGGTAAATCATTTTAATTAATGCTAAAAGTTGACGTTTTGTTTGTTTTTTACAAAGTGTTTAAAAATATTCCTTAAAAATATTCCAAAAACAATTTAAATTTCAAATAAGGTGCTTTTATGTAATAAAATGATGCATAAATTATTGAACCGTATTTAAAAAAAACTGTCAATTTAATTATTAAGGCAATAATATATACGTGAAAAAATCATATATGATAAACTATTCACTACCTTGATACTTTTGAATTTACAGTCGCCCCTGTTAGTACGAACTCTGATATTCTCACTCTCCAGATTCTCCAAGGATGCTGAGCCATCTTTAGTGCACCAAACCTCTATCCCTGAAAGTAATACATAAAACACTAAGCAATTATGTATTCCTAAATTTGTAAAATGTACTTGTTGTGCTTCGAATTTGAAATTCCCATTTTTATCTCAGCATCTTAGGGGTTTCGTTATCAAGAAAGCTAACAAGAACTGAGCAACAGTGAACAGTTGGGTATCGCTCAACTTTTTCATTTTTCCAAAGGTTCACAAATTTAAAGAAGCACAATGTGGTGAAGGGTTAGCAAAAAAACATCATATATTTTTATAGAATTCAGAAAAAAATTCATATCTGACCTTAAATGTTAATGTCATTTAAATGTCAAGGTCATACTTAAATATACCTGGCATATCTGGCTTGATGTCATTTTGAGTTTTTCCACTTTTTGATTAAATATTAATTAAATCTGTTTATTAATAACAAAGTAATGACTTAATTATAATAACAGACATTTGTTTTTAAATTGTATTATCATCATCTATTTATTTATTCTTCTCCAATTGTATTGTTCTTTTTTTAATTCTATTTTTTGGTACATTTTATTACTTTAGGTTGTTTTTTTTTTTTTAGATCTATTCTTTTTTTGTATCTTTTTTTTTTTAATTTTTCATTATTTTTTACTGTCAGTATTTTTTTTATCATTGTTTTCTTTTTATTTCTTAATCATCATTTATGATTCTTTTACATGTAATTGTTTTTTAATTTGCATTAATTTATTTTCATTTACATTTGTACTTCTTTTCAATTATTTTCATTTTCTATTTTTCATAATTATTATTATTTTTATTATTATCATCATCATCATCACATCATCATTATTTTCTTATTTTAGTTTAGTCTGCTTTTAAAATGTTAAATACAAATGTAAATAGTTTACAATATATAATCAGTTCATAAGTTATAAAACATTGCAGAATATTGCTTTATGAAAATTTGTAGAAAAACTCAACTTTGTAACTATCATTACTATCTTATAAAATCATTTCAACCTTTTTTTCTTTAATATAGTCTTTTATATAGTCATATTAGGACATTGTCTTTAAAGATATGAACTACAGAAAATCAGTGTAAAGTATTAAGATATGTAGATGACCAATTGGTTTACCAACATATTAGTCTGATTTGGTGAGATCAGAATCATAGATGGGAAATAATTAATGAATGAAGGCTAATCTAAAACCAATCAATACAGATTTCCAAGGCAGCTTATCTGTAACTTCATCTATCTGATACCTTGATATATACATGTACTTCTGATACTGCTATCAAATAATTGGTTTAATTTCCTCCATGATATTTCCTCCCTGCACATGTCACCAATTAGGAGACATTGTAATACCGGTACATCATAGTTTTTCCTGTTCATTAAGACTAAGTCTTGAGTTTTTTCTTTAATGATGATGCAAAATAAACAGGACAATATACAAAGTAATGTCAATCAATATCTAGGATATATTAAGAAAAACTGGAAATCAATAGTTAGAGACATGTATAATTCATGGTCCTGACCAATCTATGTAATGCACATTTAATACATGTATACCCCAAATTATCGGCTAGGATTTACACATTTTTCCTTTGTTTATGTGCCAATGGTCTTTAACTTAACAATAGAAGCTTCATACCAATTGATTAATGAGAACATCCATTTTTCATTTAATAAAGAAAGATACATGTATTTACAAATGAATTAAAGCAGCATGCACAGCCAATCTTGAATACCAGGCAAGAAATGCAGGAAAAGTAGTGTAACATTCAAGACCAGTAGAATGAAACAGTCACTCATCCTTCATGACCAATGGCTCTATAAATTATATTGATCCCTATTAGCAAACTTTTAAATCTTAATGTGTTGGTGATATTTCACTGTCGCTGATGACATTAGATATTCTGTGTCAAAAGTAAAAACAAACAAAAAAACATTTATAGTTATGAAATTATAGTAAGACAAATTACATTTTTTTTTCCTATAATTTTTTTATATGGGGAAATCAAAGGCTAGACCGCAAAGCGGGGCTTGCCCTGCTATAGACTACAGAGATCTGCCAAGAATTTGAAAGTACTGGGCCCTGGGCCCACTTGGTCTGAAAATGATGGGCCATTTTTACCAAAGTATGGGCCTTAGGAAAATAAGTAAACATTGACCAAAATAACTGTTAAAAAGTTTGTTGATAATTGAATTGCCCCGGTAATAAATTATATTTTATGACAAGTGGTTCACTTATAATTCAGTACTTTACCAATAATTAAAAATTATGCCTACATGGTAACTTTCTAACTAATATTAATTGCAGGCAAAAATGAAAATATTTTTTAAATGGCTGCTCAAAAATTTGATATGCAAATTTATTCACATAATTGCTGGTTCTTACTTGTAATGTCTTATATTGTGCATTATCCATTTAATTGTTCCTACTTTGCACCAAATGTCCCTTACCACTGTATATTGACGAATTTTATTGCCCCTTGTATGCCTCTGTGTAGACAGCATACATCAAAGACATTTGCGGACAGACCTTTTGATCATGAAAAAAGTCATGCACAATGTTTCTCTGATTGGTTAATCACCCTGTCAAACATTCTGATGACGAAATATACATCTTTTTTTTACACTTCATCAGCCAAAACTTGCGTGACCTTAGGGTTGATCAAGTTGAACACCTGTCAGATTATACTGTAACTTACAGCATTTCTTAAAATAGCAACACTTTTTTTTTCAGTTACCGATAATCATTTTAAATATTAAGTAGTTGTATAGTTTGTTTGTTTGTTTTATTGGATTAAATTTACGGTAGTAGAAATGAGTATCTGTGTGGGAAAGGGATTATGAGAAGAAATGCGGTAAGTAGATAACATGGACAAAAGCTATAGGGGAATGGATAAACTCAAGAATATGCGTAATTACAGGAGCATGGGTAACATGTTGCTGTTGGTACCAGTTTTGACTGGATGACTAAATAACCCAGCAGACAGTTTTGTTTCCTTATAAGTCTGGCACAGATTTTAGATGCGCCCATGGCCCTTTACTGCTGATTTTCCTGCGCCATTCTCATTTTTTTAGCGCCAATGGCGCAAAATCGCGTCCTCGGCAGATCTCTGAGACTACATGTGTATTTAAACAGGTAATCAAATAAAAAAAACAATTAAAAAGGATATAAAATTTTATACCTCTCAGTGAAATTTTCAGTATGAATTCTAGATTGGCTCCGCAATTTTTAACATTACTCAATAATAAATGACAGAGTACATTTGTATACCGATAACAGAACAATTGCAACTTTTCATCTCAATAATAATACTGTAACCCAATTTATATACGCGAATACAAATTTTGGCGTTTTGCCAAGGTCGGACATATTCGCGAATATTAATTTCCGCGTTTTCTTGATTTCCGAAAAAAAAAAATTCGCGGATTGGAAAGTATGATGGGGCCGTAAAATCTATTAGCCGACTATTAATCTTCAATAATTTAGGTCATTGTTGGTGTCTTAAATGGGATTAACAATACGCTAACCTTATATTGTATTGGTAAGTGAATTGTGATCACAATTCAGCAAAACATTTTCTATATATTATATATGTACATGAACGCATCGTTCGTCTTCATTTTTAAACATGTCGTTAAAAGGATGGTTGATAAAAAATAAACTCTCAGAACGCAAGGATGTTTCGTATTTTGTACCCACAGTTTATCTAGAAAAGTCTTTCAGAAATTCAATTTAAGCGTTTCATAAAAAAAATACCTTCTCCAATTAGGGATCGAAACCACGCCAAGATAATTATGTTATGAGTCCGCAATACACCCAATACCCTTTTGTGATGCTCGATAGGTTTATACCACCTTTGTATTAACAATTCACTCAAACAATTATTTTATAGGATCCAAAAAACAATAGCCTTTTGTGATGCTCGATAGTTTTCCCACTTATTCAAACATTTATTTTATAGGGTCCAAACAGGTCGAGGTCACCGGACTTGAGGACAAAAGGCAAATTACTGCACTTCTCACCTGTACTAAAAGCGGTATTCTACTGCCTCCACAACTTTTGTACCAGGGGAAAACACAGGCCAGTTTGTAACAATTCATTACTTCCTAACAGGTGCCCGTAAAATTCGAATATATCCAGTCAAGAAGCTTTGCATGAACAACGTTTAAAATAAAAATTTCTCTCCAATTTATTCGCGAAATCGCGCGGACTTATTCGCGCAAACAAATATTCGCGCTTAGTGGCCATCCGCGAATAAAGCGAATATTAATTGGTCGCGAATATTCGTTGGGTTACAGTAGTCAAGGGGTTCTGAGGGAAAACAGAAGCAGTACATAAAATATCAAATGACACTGAAAAAGAAAAATGTAAAATAAAAAATGTAAAATTATTTTAACCGACTTCCCTGTGCATAGGCTTTGCCTATTTCATATTACACATACATACCATATTTAAGTGGAACTTGAAGATGGCACAGAGCTGGCACAAAGAGACGTGACTTCCGCTTGATAGATATCTCCATCTCTGCATTTGAGTCGTCCAAATCAACATTTACAATATACTGCTTTGTAAGGGCAGAAAGCTCAGAGCTGGTTAGTCTGTCCTTGCCCATATACAGGATGTTAATGAAAAGTTTGTTCATAGATGGATGCTTTTGTGGATCAAGAGGTTGCACATGGACATCAATGGCTGAGTTCACCATGAGCTTACCATCCTTCTTCACATCATAAAACCAGGCTTCCATAGGCTGTCCAAAGTCAGGAACATCAGTGTACACTTGCTGTTTTCGTTGGGTATGAAAAATTGACCAGCCACTGCTTGTGCCATGAAAATTAGCTTTGGATATTTCAAACAACTTCGACACCTGTCTGGTGACAGTGTGTTTTTCACAAGGCCTGTTGTAAGCAATGTTCCTAAGAACAAGAATAACATGGCCCT
This sequence comes from Ruditapes philippinarum, assembly GCF_026571515.1. Classification (NCBI taxonomy): domain Eukaryota; kingdom Metazoa; phylum Mollusca; class Bivalvia; order Venerida; family Veneridae; genus Ruditapes; species Ruditapes philippinarum. Next base: position 80,989 of record NW_026858123.1, read on the forward strand.
GCCGAAAAAACATGATAAATTACAAGAAGACAAAAAAAATCTGTTTATCAAATTACAAAACAAAATGTTAATTTTCCACCCGGAAGTAGACTTGTTTACATCCGCCGCCCTTGCGATATCAAGGGAGGTAACTTCCATTTTTTGTACTCAAAATTTTCGTACCATCCTTCGGCTGAACGCCTCTAAATACAATGGAGATTCATAATATTATTAAAATATAGGAAATTAGTGAACAGCAGATGATAGCTTACTTTTGCATAATAAAAATTTTGTTGATTTGATAAAATTAGGATGTAATAAAAACTAAATAGAGTGAGATTAAATCAATTTTAATATGTTGACACATCTTGCAGATTATCAATTCCCAATATAACTATATGTGTTTAATTGATCTAAACTAATTCAGACTCCAGTTTTTCTGAAAGTGATCTTAGGATTTTTCCCGTATTTTTGAATAATTTGATTGTTAATTTTTGACAATTCAGAGGATCGACAACAACAACAACAACAACAACATCATCACCATCATCATCATCATCATCATCATCATCATTCATCATTCATCATTCATCATTCATCATTCATCATTCATCATAATCATCAATATCATCATCATCATTATCATTTGCTCACAATAGAATTTATTCAAAATAATTCGTATTTATATTTTTTATTTATACATTCAGGAACATATCACATGATACAGTAATAAAATCATACAGTTAAGAGATAGTTAACATATAAATCTCCATATATAAAATGAGATCATAAAACAGCATAAAGAGCACACTTTTATCATAAAAATTAATAAGACGTATTTAATTGATCTAAACTAAATAAGACTCCAGTTTTTCTGAAAGTGATCTTAGGATTTTTCGAGTATTTTTGAATAATTTGATTGTTCATTTTTGACAATTCAGAGGATCAACAACAACAACAACAACAACATCATCATCATCATCATCATCATCATCATCATCATCATCATCATCATCATCATCATTCATCAATATCATCATCATCATTATATCATTCATCATTCATCAATATCATCATCATCATCATCATTTGCTCACAATAGAATTTATTCAAAATAATTCGTATTTATATTTTTTATTTATACATTCAGGAACATATCACATGATACAGTAATAAAATCATACAGTTAAGAGATAGTTAACATATAAATCTCCATATATAAAATGAGATCATAAAACAGCATAAAGAGCACACTTTTATCATAAAAATTAATAAGACGTACTATGCACCTATGGATAGTCCATTAAGCTAAAAGCTTATTTCCAATGGGGTCCATAGAAATTCCCGTTTTATTCACTTGACATGTAATATTTTACTATTTACAAGTCATAGTTTTTAACACAATCAACTTGAACAATAACAACACTTTTAGACTAATACTTTAAATAATTTAAAAAGGTCAAATGTAAGGTATTCAATAAAGCTTTTAAAGTACACATCGTGCATATCTAGATAATACATAAAATTGTATATTATAAATCATCAATCAGTAAGTGTTTTTTGTTTCATAAAATGTGTCAAGTACTTTGAATATATAATCATTTTTTTTATTATTATTCAATTCAGGTATCAGAACAAAATGGTACATAGATAGAATAGAATAGAATAGAATAGGATAGGATAGAATAGAATAGAATAAGTATAGAATAAGAATAAGAATAAGAATAAGAATAAGAATAAGAATAAGAATAAGAATAGAATAGAATAGAATAGAATAGAATAGAATAGAATAGAATAGAATAGGATAGAATAGGATAGGATAGGATAGGATATAGAAGGATTTCGAGACATTTCGGCCCCAAGACGTATCGGCCCCAAATTACCCAAGACGTTTCGGCCCCAGACGTTTCGGCCATTTACCAAATCGGCCCCAGAATAAGTACTGTGTTTTAAAACGGTATATCGTTAATTAGCATTTAAATAAATAAATGAATCAATTGATAAATGTATTTAATCATATTGTATAAGAATGTTGTATTCGAACCATAATTTATTGTTTAAGATGTTTGCATTTGCATGTAAATTTTTCAAAAAGAACTGACTTGCAACAGTGGATATTACTTTTAGTCTATAGGACTTTAGTGTTCTTCATGTCTTTATATTTTAGAAAATGATAGAATAAGTTAAGTGCAGACTATTCTATGTCTGTTTATTTGAAACTTATGCAAGCAAGCGCAACATATATATTAAACATATTAAATATATTGACAATAATATTCAATGAATCATCCTATGTTTGCTGAAAAATCCAGGTTTTGATCTCCAAACATTGTATATATTACAATTTTATACTTGTTATAAGCATTGTACTATGCTTTATACAAATAAACTTTTCGTATTCGTATATTCGGTTTGTTTTATAAATTATGGATTAACCTGTCTTTATTGTTTGTTACACCTTTAAAAACATAAACGTATATATATCTAAATGGTTCAATAGATCAAAAGATACTAAATAATTATTTAAAGAATTAAAGTGTCAGAATTATTTAATTTTAATTAAATTAATTGTTGTTAATCAATCAAGCAATAATCTATAGTAGGGCCGAAACGTTTCGCGGAATAGAATAGAATAGAAAGTTTAAATATAGATATAGAATAAAACCGGATATATTCCAAATGAATCCCGCTCTTTTATGCGTGTTTCTTTTTTCTCAACACAATAAATTACAACATCGATCGGAAGAAAAATATTTTTCAACAATAGCGTGACGACAGTGATATTTTTCGCCATTCGTGTACAACTATCACACATTTCAAGAACAACAACAACAAAAAGCATCAATAAGGTATATTTCACGAATTAATTACAAATAAAGTAAGAAGGTATTCTTTTTTCTCTGTTTTATTGATGTATGTAGTATGGTTATATGTGAAAGTATTCAATTATCTATCATATATCCGCTTGAGAGCGGGTTTACTTTATGGGATCTGAACTGCCCTAGTACTCGGACGAATCTTTCGGAAAATTTGGTTCGATCGACGCCACGAACCTAATTGATGATAACAGGTCCTAAGAATAATAATTCTCATATAGGTTTACGAAAAAACATGCAACTCCTTAAAGAAATGCATAAACTGATAGTCTAATGACATATTCTCCAAATAATGTCTAAATTCTGATAGTCTAATGACATATTCTCCAAATAATGTCTAAATTTCTAACCCATTCTGGATCTTGATCAGTATGATAGTCATACGTTTCAGGGCCTTTCAGCATATAGGCAACGGAAGAGAGGAGTAATTCCAAATGGAATACGGCTGTATTGTAGCCATCTACTGTCTTTGCTAGGGCAACACAATCACTCAATTTATTCCAAACAACAATTGTTCATCAGGGGGCCAAAATGTTTGATCACAATTCACATGACTACGTGATTACGACATTGACCGTTACAGGTTAATACATCAAAAGTGACCATGAATTGCTGACTTATATTCTTCTATTTTATTTAAGTACTGATAAATTATAAGTACTGAAAAATTATAAAGAAAAGAAAATAAAAATTAAATCTTGCATAATTATCATGAGTATTAAATCATGTCATGTCAACAAAGATGTTCTAAATATAGTACATAAATTATATGCCTTTACTCTAATCAGTTTCCACAATCAACGTAGGTCAATGTCTTGCATGTACATGTAACTTCATCTTTCTGATACCTTGTTAAATTAATATGAAAAAGGCAAAGCCTCAAAGCGAGCTCAATTTACTTTGAACGTGAAATAGTATGAAGTAATCTCAAATGCAGTGAAGAGTGCGTGTGACGTCACACGTACTGTGTTAAATATGGCTCCGCCCCTGTCGTTATATGAATATCGAGTTTTGAAAACGTTGATAAAACTTTGTTTGTTTAGTTTATTTCATTTCATTCTATAATTTTTCAAGCGAAATAAAGATTAATAAAGGTGAAATAAATGTAAAACTTAAAACGTTTGCGACATTTAAATAGCGTACTTGATTTGATTGTTTTGCACGTGCTGTTTGGCGCTACATTGTGACGTCACGTAAACAATACTTTAAACGTCTGTACAGCGTTAACGACTAAATAAAAGATATTGGTGTTCGGATTCATTTTCTTAGTTAGACCATTTTCTTTCATTCTAGATAGTTTTCACAACAAAATTCGACAAAAAATTGTTTTTATTTATCAGATTTTTCAAACAAAATGGCGCCTTCGATTTTCATTTTTTATACACAGCTTCCGTTATTCTGGTTCCCTGTCCAATTATGGTTCCCATAAACGTGCGCGGGTGACCAGTCTACACATCCGTTTTCAGTCAGAATTCCTCAGTTTTTATCGTTATCTTTAAATTCGAAAGGTTGCGATGTGTCCAATTCGGTACTTTGGACGAAAGTTTTCAAAACCATCACTTAGCAGGTACTCGCGTTACCGTAAAGCTCGCTTTGCGAGCAGGCCCTTTGGGCCAGCTCGTCGAGCTCGCTATAAATACTACAGATACTGATATCAAATAATTGGTATAATTATTAATTTCCTCTATGTCAGATATTTCCTCCCTTGAGGCATGCAGCTGACAGAAAATTCTTGTTATACAAATATACTATAAATGATATGTTAGGATTTTAGGCTTTCTTCTTTTATCGCAGGATTGTTGATTGTGGATCTTGAAAGATGTCCCTGTATGATGACCTTGACATTGATAAGGAGGAGAAAGGAGGGGTTGCAGGTATTATTAACTTTTCTATATACATGTATCAATATTGATAGATTAATTGTTTTGATTTAAAACAGCTGTTGTTTTTTTAAGAAGTGTAAGGTGTGTCTGCAGTTGAAGACAATGTTTTGGAACTATATATTGTTATGTAGATGATCACCCTTCACACAAATTTTGAGTACAACACAACTTAAATATCCAGTCATAAGTGTACGGGGAGTCAGAATCCCAAGAGTTTGAGGGAAACCTTATATTTGACAATAGAAGCGACCAATTATCTTTGTGATTTTAATTATTATACATGTTTTTGATTTGTATATTGCCATACTATAAAAAGCTATATATAATTTTGTATATTGCCATACTATATATAGACATTGACAGCAATGATATATTGTATTGTGTGTTGTATATCTGTAAGGGAACATTTGTGTATTTCAGCTGGCTGGTCCTCTAATTATAAACTGATGAAATCTCAGCTGCAGGCGAAGAAGGCTTCACTTATACAGTCCAGTTCTAAGGTAAGATAATAAATGTATTAATCTATTAAAGCTGACACAGCAGTGGTGTTAATTTTGCTTTAAAAAGTTTGGTCATTATTTAAAGTAGGCAAGTACAAATGTATATTAGTTTCAGCCATGATAGAAGCTGAGTTGACAGTTACAATTGTTGCAGTGGATTTTACACAGCTTGAAGCTATTTCAAAGGGAAGACTAGTATTTGTGTTAATAAATTAAAGTAAAAATTGTTGTAAGATGATATAATGAATATTGTGTTGTTTATTTTTCTTACACGAAGCTATGTTATGTAGAAAGCCTAAAAACTTAGAATTTGAAATTCTAATGTAGATCCACAGGGACACTTAAAATAGAAAGCTGTTCAAAGGATGATTACGAAATATGCTCAAAAATAAATTAAGAATTGTATTTTAGTGATATTCTCAGACTGATTTGGGTACAAAGTATTGCTACACTATTCAATTTTGGGTCATTTTTCAACATCAGATAGAAAATTTATCTTGAAAAAAATATTTCCAGTCCTGTTAAGAAAAATCAGTGGAGTCCCTTTAATTTCTACATTATTACATGTAGGCTCTTGCTTTACTTACAAGTGCAGACAATTTACTGGCAGCATATTGTATAGTCAATTTAAAAACAATTTTTTTACTGTAGAATGTGTCATTTAAATCTATTTTAAGAAATAGTTTTTGTATGTATGTCAGATAACAGTTTAGGCTAGGATATCTGTGTATTTTGTGGTAAATATAAAAGGTTTCATTTATTTCTGTCATTTTCAGAGTCACAGAAAGTCAAGTACATTAGCACCTGTTGTTGACTTTAAAAGAACGGCTGACACAACAGATAGTCCTCTCAAATTTAATATGATCACTGGCAAGGTAATATTCTAATACCTAATTGTATTAGTAAACAGGAATCAAAAAATATGTTCAGTGTCACTCGTCCTGTATTGAGTTCTCTTAAATTCTACTTATAATTACGAGCAGACAAGTGGAATATTTGATCTCTTGTTAATTAAAGAATGAAATATTTATTAATTTCTGAGACATAATTTGCCTTTAAGTAAGGTTTAGTAATTAATGTATGTGTAGATTAATTATAAGTGCCATTGGTTACATTGGTCTAACTATCATTTTCTTACCAGTTGGAGAATGTACCAGTTCAGGAGAGAATGTCAAGAGATACACCAGTTGCACTTGGTGGATCTCCGTTTATTGCGTCAGATCCGGTGCCGTCTCTGACTGGTGTAAAAGACGAGTATAACCCTCTGCGACCGAACGATTACGAGGAGATAATGAAGAAGAAGCGGGATCAGAAACAGAAAGAAAGAGACGAAGAGGAGAGGAAGAGAGATTCCCGTGATTCACGAGATATAAGAGATACGAGGGACACGAGGGATATACGAGATTTCCGTGATTCACCGAGAGATAACCGGGACAGAGGAGATGATCGACAGTATGTACATTAACATACATGTTTATACTTGGTTTCTGGAATTCTAATCGATATTTTAATGGAATTTTTAACATTATTTAACATACATGTTTATATTTGGTTTCTGGTATTCAGAGCAAAATTTTAATAGAATTTTTAAATTTAGTGAACTTGTGTTTAAAATCAGAAGCTCAAAATCTTGCTATTTTAACCAGACTAACTACTTATGTTGATTGCATGTACATTAACTCTCTGTTAGATATATACATGTACCGGTAGACAACTTGTACGATATACTGAAATATCATCAATATTGTTTTTTCAATGCAAATTATGACAAGGTTTAGAACATATCAACAATTATTTAAATGATTACTCTAGATTATTTTATTATAGCAGAAGGCGTGACAGAGATAGGGACAGGGATCGTGACGTTGGCGAGTTAGAAAGGGCACGAAGAAGACGTGAAGATGATGAAGACGAATATGAACGACCTGCAAGAAGTAAGTGCGGCGAATTTTAATTGAGCTCTGATTAACCCTATCTCTACTTAGTTCTATTGATGGACTTGTCCAGATTTAACTCTTACCTTGGACTTGTCCATCTTTCAGTCTGTAGGACATCTTGCATAATTTGTAGGGATGGTCTGTATTGGTTGCATCAGTTGCTGTCTGGCTAAGTGCCAAAGACACATTTGATATTGATACTTTGAACATTTACCTGAACATTTACCTGTACATTTTCACCTGTTTTGAAAAAAAGAGATCTAAAATGCCACTTGTCCACACATAGAATTTTCGAGAATTTGATGCAGGACAAGTAGAAAAATGTTGTCTGCACATTGGATTTAGAAGCTACTCGTCCTGCAGGATGAGTGACTCTGAAAATATTTTTCAAAACCTGAAAAAACACTTCATTTCCTTATGTTACTGGTAGTTTGAATAGGCAGATTTGACTGTTAAATAGATGATTGCCATGAATTATCCTCCAATTATATATGTTTAATTTTGTTTTGTTAAAAACAGAAAAATCTGAGATAGGAGCAGCTATAGCACCACCAATGTCATTGTTAGAGGAGCCTCCAATCAAACCAGAGGGTTAGTGATTATCATTGAGTTAACTCTAAACCTTCCAGTGTTATGAAATGGGCTTGTCATGTTTTAATTTAAATTAGTAATACATGGAGTAGTAAGGCAGCTTCAAAATTGAAATTATAGACAAAGGTAGTTATCAATACAATGTCTGGTTATGGATGTGCAGACAGGTCTAGGTCTTTGCTAGTGGCATATGTCATTATTGTATTAAGCATCAAGGACTGGAGGTTACAATTGCTTTAATTTTGGACATTTTACTGTGACTCTGATCTATATGAGAACTAAACTGAAAAGTTGCAAAGGTTATTTATGCATGTAATAATTATTATTACTTGCTGAAGTCGGTTTTTAAATTCACTTGTAATGGAATAGACCATTGTTTTTTGTTTTTTTTTTATTTTAGTATCAAAATACCAAAAGTGAATTGCTAACAGTATAGGGTATGATCAGTTTGCATGGAAATGCAGGTTGACATAGCTGTATACGTGTGGCATAGGCCTGATAGCTTTATTTGCAGATGGCTAATGATGCTCTTGTCATTGTTGTCATTTATATATAGAGAGAGATAATTAATGTCAGTGAGTCTAGTGTGAAGTTACCTGTGTTCTCATTTAATTGATACATGAAGATAACCATTTGAAATGAGAACTTTTTGTAATCAAATTGTTTGTTACTTGCAATATTTAAAATGACATGTTATGTATTTTTAGACAATGACATGTTATGTTCTATTTTTAGACAATGATGGCTCCATTAGTGGTATGATTCCAACAGGAGGGTAAGTGCATGAAGTATTTTCCCCAACTTTCACATTTGTTTATCTCAGACACGTCACTCAGTGGTCTAGTGGTTAAGGTTGTTGACTTTGAAACCACTTGACCGTCACAGCTGTCGGTTCAGATCCCACCAGCATGGCACCTTTAGCCTAGTAGTTCAACTTCAAACAACTTGCCCCTCACAGCTGTGGGTTTAAATCCAGCCAGAGACTTTGTTTCTTTCATGCCATGAAGTTATCCAGCTAGCTTACGGAATGTCAGTGGTTCTACTTAGGTGCTCATTTAAACATGACATAATGCACCAAGGGGTCTGCATTGGTTTAAGTTTTTTGTAAAGTCAAATATCTCAATTATTGCTTGAGATATTCAATTGAAACTTACAATACTTATTTATAGTAACAAGGTACATCAGATTGACAAGTTGGATAACTCTGCCTACAATATTTACAGAATTATGCCCCTTTTTAACTTAAAAATTTTGGTTAAAGTTTTTTGTAAAGTCAAATATCTCAATTATTGCTTGAGATATTCAATTGAAACTTACCATACTGATTAATAGTAACAATGTACATCAGATTGACAAGTTTGATAACTCTGCCTACAATATTTACAGAATTATGCCCCTTTTTAACTTAAAAATTTTGGTTAAAGTTTTTTGTAAAGTCAAATATCTCAATAATTGCTTGAGATATTCAATTGAAACTTACCATACTTATTAATAGTAACAATGTTCATCAGATTGACAAGTTGGATAACTCTGCCTACAATATTTACAGAATTATGCCCCTTTTTAACTTAGAAATTTTGGTTAAAGTTTTTTTGTAAAGTCAAATATCTCAATTATTACTTGAGATATTCAATTGAATTTTACAATACTTTTTAGCTCGACTATTCGATAAGAATAAGTAGAGCTATTGTAGTCACCCGAGCGTCGGCGTCAGCGTTGGTGTCAGCGTCGGCGTAACCACTTATGTTAAAGTTTTTTTTATACCTCAAATATTTTTTAAAGTCCATTGACATATGGCTTTGAAACTTTGCACACTTGTTCACCATCATGACCCCAACCTGTAGACAGGAGGAGGTAACTGTATCAAGCATTTTGACAGAATTATGCCCCTTTTTCGACTTAGAATTTACGTTAAAGTTTTTGTAATACCTCAAATATTTTCAAAGTCCATTGACATATGGCTTTGAAACTTTGCACACTTGTTCACCATCATGACCCCAACCTGTAGACAGGGGGAGGTAACTGTATCAAGCATTTTGACAGAATTATGCCCCTTTTTCGACTTAGAATTTACGTTAAAGTTTTTGTAATACCTCAAATATTTTCAAAGTCCATTGACAAATGGGCTTTGAAACTTTGCACACTTATTCATCATCATGACCCCAAACTGTAGACAGGAGGAGGTAACTGTATCAAGCATTTTAACAGAATTATGCCCCTTTTTCGACTTAGAATTTTTTTGTTAAAGTTTTTATAATACCTCAAATATTTTCAAAGTCCATTGGCATATGGCTTTGAAACAAGTTGAAATTTTATAGTCTTATTTGAGAGCATAATAGGACTCTCTCCAAGGCCTATATCTGTAATATGGATTTAAAGAAAATTTTTACCCTTTTCTTTACTTAGAAAGTTTTACATATTATTACGTTTTTTTTACTATCAAGCACTAAGAATTGTCGAGCGTTGCTGTCCTACCGACAGCTCTTGTTTATAGTAACAATGTACATCAGTTTGCAAAATTGCATAACTCTGCCTTCAATATTTGCAGAATTATTTGCCCCTTTGAAACTTTGGTTAAAGGTTAAATGTCTTCAAAGGTATTTACTTGAAACTTTACACATGTACTTAGGGTCATAATTGGAGGGTCATAATTGTATGTCACTGACTAAGTTCCATAACTCTATCTTGCATTTAGGCTGATTCATCTCCCCTTTTCTACTAAGTCTCTTGGTTAATGTTTACATGCAAGTTTTACAAATCTCAATAACCATTAAAGATATTTATTTAAAACTTCACATATGCATTTAGAATCATAGTTGTAGGTCACTGACCAAGATCCATAATTCTATCTTGCATTTAGGCTGATTTTTCTCCCCTTTTTTAACTTAGAAATTCATGGTAAAGTTTTGCTTGTAAGCTTTTATCTTCATAACTACTGAAGGGTTTGTGCCTTTTTTAGGACAATTTTATGCATTCATAATAATAAAGCAGTGATTTATTTGATAAAACATCTGAATAACAAGCCTCTGTACCTTTTCGGTCAATTTTATGTATGCATAGGTAAGCATTATTATACTAAATAAAACACCCTTGTGACAACTTTTTGAATAGTCGAGCCAATACTGTCGTTTAAGTAGTGATCTTAACCATTTAGAAACGATTTCATCTTTGTGCCATTTGATTATGAGGACCTTTTTTCAAAGAGAAATTTTTAAAGAATAATTTTCCAAAATTTAAACAATCAGATTTGCAGCAGATACAATGTATATAGCTTAATACACTTTAATTTATTTGATACATCTTACACAGATTGTCAGTGGCTTCAAAGATCATGGCAAAGTATGGTTATAAAGAAGGTCAAGGACTTGGGAAGTCAGAACAAGGCATGAGTACAGCATTATTTGTGGAGAAGACCAGTAAAAGAGGAGGGAAAATTATACATGAGAGAGATTTACCAAAAGGTTTGAATTAAATTTTATAACACTTATTTTTAGCTTGACTATTATTACTTAAAGGAGAGCTATTCTACTCATGTAGCGTTGGTGTTAGCGTCAGCATCCCAGTCACATTTTGGTTACGTTTTTTCATGCAAGTCGGTATCTCCAAAACTACTGAAGGGAATAGGTTGAAAGTTATCACACTTATTTTGAGCATGATATGTCTGTGTCTAAGGCTCTTAGCGTAGATTTTAACAGATTGACCTTTTTGATCTTAGAAAATTCTACATTATCCAGGCTCTTTTTTGTGTCGCCTTGAAAAGGTGACATATAGGGGTTACTTTTGTCGGCGGGGTCGGCGGCGTCTGTGTCAGCGGCGTCGTTGTCGGCGTCCCCTAAAGCTTGTCCGGAGCATAACTCAGTCACTATAAGTCTGATTGACTTCAAACTTGTATATGCATGCTTCTTTCAATAACCCGAAGTGCAGGGCACAAGGACCGGTACTCTGCAGTTCTTATTTTTTGAGTTATTGCCCTTTGTTTAAATTTCATACTTTAATTTTGTCCGGGCCATTTCTCCTTAAATATAAAAGCTATGGACTTGAAACTTCATAGGATGATAGATCTCATTAAGAAGAAGTGCAGTGCACAAAACAGGTTACTCTGCATTTTCTTATTTTTTTGAGTTATTGCCCTTTGGTTTATTTTCATACTTTAATTTTGTCCGGGCCATTTCTCCTTAAATATAAAAGCTATGGACTTGAAACTTCATAGGATGATAGATCTCATTAAGAAGAAGTGCAGTTGCACAAGAATCGGTACTCTGCATTTCTTAATTTTTGAGTTATGGCCCTTTGTTGATTTTCTTACTTTATTTTTGTCCTGGTCATTTTCTCCTCAAGTATGAAAGCTATGGACTTGAAACATCATAGAATGAAAGATCTTATTGATAAGAAGTGCCGTGTTGCACAGAAACTGCTGCTCTTGCACTTATTATTTTTTCAGTTATTGCCTTTGTTTTTTTTTTTCATATTCAATTTTTGTCCTGGCCATTTCTCCTAAAACTAACATTGTTCAGAAAGGGACACTCCGATAATCGCAGAGTTCTAGTTACTCAAGCACTTTGGAATGTTGAATGCTCTTGTTTACCTTGTAATTGCCCCTTCGATTTACTTAAAGAATTGCTTTTTAGAGTAGGCTCTAGCAAAATGGTTTGAATCAGACTACAAACTCCCTTTTTTTGGAATGCAGGCTGTAGTTATTGGCCCCCTTTTTACCTTCCCCTTTGCCCAAAAATCCATGGTTTACAGATTAAAGATTTTACCAAAAAGGTTTGAGCTGGGCCTACAACCACAAAATTTTTCCCCCCTTAATTACACCTTATGCTTTTGCATAAAAAAAATGGGGGTTTTTTTAAGAAAAAAAAAAGAGGGTTGGTCTACCAAAAAAGGTTTCAATCAGGCTACTGACCACTAATTTTGACCTAGTTATTACCCCTTATTTCTTCTTTGATTTTGCCAAAAAAATGCTAAATCTTTTGCATTATTCATTCCCTTGTATTACTTGAAAAGAAATGATGAATTAGCATTAAAATTTAGTTGACCCCATGTCATCTACAAACAAATAAATGTTGACATAATTATTGCCCCATGTGACATCTTTGATTTTGTTAAAAACATGGTTTTCATCGAGGGATCTACAAAAGGTTTGATTCCAGCTATAAACTACTAACTTTTAGATTGATTTTTTGAAGAATAGAAGGGCTACCCTACTACTCAGAAGTTACAGAACTTACAAAGTACCTGCTTGGCTTGACATGCACTTCAAAACTACTGAAAATTTACTTAAAAAAAAAATTTTAAAGTCTTTGGATTAAATTTTGGGGGTCCCACTTTCCAGGGCCCCAAAAATTTGGGTTTTCCCGGTTTACTAATTTTAGGGCCCCTTTTTCATTTATTTTCTGGGAAAGTTTTCCCCTTGAAATTTATATGTGTTTTTTGGGGTTGATAAATTTTGTGTCTGTCCTAGGCCTATAACTTTGGCATGGATATTGAATGAAGTATGTCCCTTTGTGAACTTACAAAATTTCTTGGTCTCTATCCAAGACTCACAACTGTGTCATGTATTTTGAATGAAATCTCCCTCTTTGTAAAGATGATCTTTATTCCTACATTATTCAGGCTCTTGTTTAACTATCAAGAACTGAGAATAGTCAAGTGCAGTTCTTGTTGACATACTTATTGCCCCTTTTTCATCTGATAAGATTTTTGGATGATACCTTTATTCTTTGACAAGACCATACTGTAAGGTTACAAGTAATATTCCATGAGAACTGTAGGTATTTTATTTAAAGTAAATGATTATTATGAAAACAGAAGTTTATTAAATTTCAAATTTACATCTGAGTGGTAAAGGTCATAGACTTTGAATCACTTCCCCCTCACTGCTGTAGGTTCAAATCCCATCAAAAGATTTTTGATTATTTCTTGTGAAGAAGCTTACTCAGCTAGCTTACAGAGCTTTGGTGGTCCTACTCAGGTGCCCGCTTGTGCCTGAAATAAAGCCCCTAGGCACACCTGAGGACTTTTGTCATTAGTAAATCTGAAAAGTCACTATATTCATCTGTTGGAAAGAAAGAAAGGGAGGGGTTAAAATGGATGAATAAACATTTTCAGATAAAAAAGTCCTAATTTTTCCATTTTCTCAAAATTACTCTCCGTCTTTCTGTTTCAATTACAGCAGAGATTTAAAGTTAGGTATTCTGCTTTTCTGGGGTCATGATAAATCTTCAATTCAATAAAAAAAATGAAAAAGTTACAAATTTTATTTTTTTGATACTTGTTTTGATGTTTATCACTTGATATTAAGTGTTTTATGAAGTATTTTTATTAAGTGGTTGATTGAATAAAAAAGAAATAAAGTGCAAAACTTGAAATCCTTTAAAATTGATGATAAGAATGATTTATATGTTTTGTGGCTTTATATTTACTTTGATATGATGTCAATCCTCTACTTGCTTACGCAGGAGTTCACATTTGTTAATAGCTAATTTATGTGATGATTTATATTATTGATTAAATGGTTTGTTTATAGTTTGTTTAAACATATAGTTTGTTTAAACAAAAGTGCATTAGGACAATTTTTGAGGATCATTTAATGATTGTAAAAAGCCTTATTTAATGATTTAAGGTTCTTTATAATTGGGCTTATTATAAATAAAAATATTCCATAATTGAGAGTTTTAAAAGTTTTATTTTTTTTAAAAAGCACTTTAATTTGAAGAAATTATTAATTTTACATTATGATGTTATGTATTTTGTGGTCAAATTTTTTCTATCTTTTAAATCGTAGATACCCCACGTGAGTCAGTGACGAATGCGAACTTATTACGAAATCCAACAAAGGTCATCTTATTAAGGGTAAGTACCTGGTTATAGTACAGATTGTCAGCGCTAAGTACATAGTGTCACAGTACTTTGTGACATTGCCTGTTCACTAAGCATAGTATTACATTTTAGAACCATGTCCCTGATTTACATAAAATTAGTCTGGTTTCGGTAAAGGCATTTTGAAGGGTAACTGGTAAATGTAAACAACAGCTGAAATATAAAAATACATATCCTTTTTGATGAAGTGCTCATTGGGAATGAATGTATTGCAAATACAAATTTTTAAGATAAAAAGAAAAGGGATTTATATTTAGTAGAAAGTATAAAATAAGACACTTTGGTCAAGTGTTCTCTCTTAATAGAAGTAAGTAAATATACATAAATGACAGGGTAGGATGATACAAGAATAAAATTTATTTTTTTCCTATCAATTAGTAGTACAACAAGTACATCATTTCTATTTATCATTGAGCAACTAAACCCCAAGTCATCTTAGTTCAAGGTTTTTCAACAAAACTTCTTATTTCATGAAATAAGTTGATGTAGTGCAATGAAAAAAATGGTTTATGTGGTTTACTAAGTAAAGCTTAATATTTTTGAGTAGGAAATAAAGGTGATTTTTTTTTTAGCTTTATATGCTTTGAATATTTCACTCTGTGGTTGAGTGATTAAGGTTTCTGACTTAAAACCAGTTGCATCTCACTGCTGTTGGTTGGAATCCCAACAGGGACTTCAGAGCTTACAGAAAGTCAGGGGTTCATACTTTGGTGTCTGTTCATGCCTGAAATAATGCTTGGAAGGGCATGTTAAGTCTCCTTCACAAGTAAATCTTGAATATTGCCGTATGACCTTGACAGTGAAGGTTGAACTCAAACAACACCAAAAAAGACATCAATAAAATAAAATAAAAATACCAATGTGTTTGTACTAATAGTTGTATTTTTGTATGATAGAATATGGTTGGCCCTGGAGAAGTTGATGAAGATCTAGAGGGAGAAACATTTGAGGAATGTGGAAAATATGGCAAAGTTATCAAATGTCTCATTTTTGAGGTAAGCTTCACTAAATATAAAACTTACCTAGTTGCAATGTACCTTTATCATTTGTACAGTAATATTGACATCATTTAAAATAAATTGTATCTTTTTCCTTTACAAGAGAGTTAAGTAAAACTGTTATTACTTTTTCATTAGCTTCAAGCAATAAGTGAATTATGATAGTTGGCTTTGAATTCCTTTTATATTGTTGTTCACTCAAATCTCATCAGATATTTTGAACTCTTCATTTTATTAGTCATTTATCTATAGTGGCAGTTGGTCTAAGTAAGTACACAACTAGTGCTTTGATTATCCACCAAGGTATTTAGGTTTGTTTAAATTTTTTTAGATGCCAAGCAACCCAGATGATGAGGCTGTAAGAATTTTTGTAGAGTTTGACAGAATAGACTCAGCAATTAAAGGTATGAACTAATCTTTTTACCTGATTTTTCTTCAGGAATTGTCTCCCTTGTGTAAGAGACATACCCGGTACCTGATTACACTAAGTAAATAAGTTATGAAGGCTTTTCCTAAAAATTTGATTTTAAACTGATCTTTATCAAATTTGGTCCCTATGATGATGAGCATAGTGTATCTACAAAACAACTTTGGAGAGGGAAATCACTTCTGGGTTATGGCCCTTGAATTGACCAATATTGACTGGATAAGTCATGTCAGTTATATTACTTGAAGAGTTTAATGAAATGAATATGGTTACAATGTTAATGAAGGAAAGTGGTGGGCTATTTGTTAAGGTGTCTGCCTCTTAACCCAGGGATCATGGGTTCGAGCCCTACTTGGGTCATGACCATGTTTCTAGAACTGGTTAGTTCCAGGAAGCAGACTCGAAACTGATTAATACAACTTGCAAGAACTTGTTTCGCAATCGAGCTTAAATAAATGTGTTTCAACTAAACTAGTTAAGGTACATATACACAATTTTTTCTTAAAGATGCATAGTCTCAATTTTTGTTGGTTTTATTCTGTCGAAGATCATTGTTTGACAGAAACTAGTCCATAAGTAAACAATTTTAACACAAGCTGGGGCTTATGGAGTGTCCTTCTACTAAGTCTAAGCAATGTTCACATCGTTGTTGGGTAGTTATGGCATTTGTTGTTGATATAAACAAATTATAAATATATGTAATCATCATCTAAAGAAATTTATTGGTTTTTCCTTTCTCTTTCAGCAATAATTGATTTGAATGGAAGATATTTTGGTGGCCGTGTAGTGAAATGTTGTTTTTTCAATCTCGATAAATTCCGAAGATTAGACCTTGGAGCAGATATCGATACCCCACCCTAGTATACAAAAATTAGGATATCTGGTTTTTATTATTGACATTTCTCTCAATTTTGGTGGCACAGTACATTTATATTTGTGTCACAAAGTGTAATGATAGTACAAGGGTTGTTGGTGAACTTAGAATCAAAATATGCTGTCTTGTACACTGAACAATAGTTGATGATTTGTCAGCTACCATTTATGAAGACTGGCAAATCAAGTCTTTATGATTCTATCCTTTAAGCTTATTGACGCCAACGGATTGTTACCCATGTGACCAATGCAGAACAAGACCAGCTGGCACATATGTGCTGACTATATGTGCCGACTAATTATGGTCTGCACTGTTTCCTATTCAGACAGAACATATCTTGTCAATTTCTCTTTAAATTATGAATGGTTTTGTCCAGATTGAAAAATGGACAAGTCCATTTAAGAAATATTAACATGGTAAGGATAAAATTATTGGGTGAAATGATAAGTAAGAAAGAGTCAGAGACAGTTTAACATGTTTATTTCATCATTAAAATTATCTCGAGTAACCTTTTAGTTACTGGACCAATCTGAAGCCATGTGTCTGTTTAAAAACTATGCAGAGGGAACTTTTTTTAAAAATAAACTTAAAATTTATTATATTATGAAGAAGTAACTCTTTAAAGTATGCACAATAGGTTTAATTGGACACAAAATATAAACCTTACAAGTTTGTAAGGATTTGCCTATATTTGGAGATTTTCCTTTACATCTAGCTTAACTATTTTACATGTATGTGCTCTATTGTTAATAAGTATTATAATTGAAAAAAACAACATTTTTTATGTAGTATGATGTCTGTTCATGTTTATGTTAAGATGGTCGAGAAAATAGCCTACTGTACTTACTAATGTCATAAATTGTATTTTATGAATGCAAATATACATGTACAATACATGAATGAAATAATAAAAAAAATACAACTGTATTAAAACTTGCTTGCACCTTGTTCTTGTTTCTCAGAGCATATAGATAGTTTGATAATAGTGTGTATTGATCTTTTCTTTGGCAGAATTATTGCCAATTGATTGGTCACATACAAAAACAAGAGGGCCATGATGGCCCTGAGGTCGCTCACCTGTATATAGCCCCCCCCCCCCACCCATAAGATGATATTTCATGCTAAACATCTAAGCTCTAGCTCATTGGGCTTTTTAAAAGAAGATTTTTTAAAGTTTTTACTATACACATATAGTTAAAAACAATGACACCCCTGGGGCGGGGCGAGTTTGGACCCCAGGGCTTTTATTTGAACAAACTTTGTAGAAACTTACTAGAAGATGTTTCATGCTCAATATCTAAACTCTAGCTTTTTGGGTTTTTTTCAAAGAAGATTTTAAGTTTTTGCTATATACATATAAGGAAAATCAATGACCCCCAGGGCGGGGCCAATTTTGTCCCCAGGGCTTTTATTTGAACAAACTTGGTAGACACCTATAAGAACATGTTTGATGCTAAATATCTTAGCTCTAGCTCTTTGAGTTCTTTAAAAGAAGATTTTTTAAGTTTTTAGCTGACTATTCGAAGAATATGAGAGCTATTGTAGTCGCCCCGGCGTCCGCATCGGCGTCTGCGTTGGTTAAAGTTTTTTGTAAAGTCAAATATCACAATTATTGCTTGAGATATTCAATTGAAACTTACAATACTTATTTATAGTAACAAGGTACATCAGATTGACAAGTTGGATAACTCTGCCTAAAATATTGACAGAATTATGCCCCTTTTTAACTTAGAAATTTTGGTTAAAGTTTTTTGTAAAGTCAAATATCTCAGTTATTTCTTGAGATATTCAATTGAAACTTACAATACTTATTTATAGTAACAAGGTACATCAGATTGACAAGTTGGATAACTCTGCCTACAATATTGACAGAATTATGCCCCTTTTTAACTTAGAAATTTTGGTTAAAGTTTTTTTGTAAAGTCAAATATCTTAATTATTGCTTGAGATATTCAATTGAAATTTAAAATACTTTTTTATAGTAACAATGTACATCAGTTTGCAAAATTGCATAACTCTGTCTGCAATATTTGCAGAACTATTTGCCCCTTAAATTTGAAACTTAGAAAATTTTGGTTAAAGGTTAAAGGTCTTCAAAGATATTTACTTGAAACTTTACACATGTACTTAGGGTCATAATTTGAGGGCCATAATTGTATGTCACTGACCAAGTTCCATAACTCTATCCTGCATTAAGGCTGATTCATATCCCCTTTTCTACTTAGTCTCTTGGTTAATGTTTACATGCAAGTTTTACATATCTCAATAACTATTAAAGATATTTATTTAAAACTTCACATATGCATTTAGGGTCATAATTGTAGGTCACTGACAAAGATCCATAATTCTATCTTGCATTTAGGCTGATTTTTCTCCCCTTTTTCAACTTAGAAATTCATGGTAAAGTTTTGCTTGTAAGCTGGTATCTCTATAATTACTGAAGGGTTTGTGCCTTTTTTGGGACAATTATATGCATTCATAATAATAAAGCAGTGATTTACTTGATAAAACATCTTAATAACAAGCCTTTGTACCTTTTCTGTCAATTTTATGTATTCATAGGTAATTAGTATTATTTTACTCAATATTACCTTCTGAATAGTCAAGCCAATACTGTATAATTAGACTGTCTCTAAGGCCTATAACATGAATTTATAAAAAAAAATAGCCCTTTTGTGAACTTAGAAAATTTAACATTATCAAAGCTCTAAATTTTACGTTATCAAGGCTCTTTTACTATCAAGCACTTAGAATAGTCGAGCGTGCTGTCCTACCGACAGCTCTTGTTACTATATGCATATAGGGAAAATCAATGACCCCCTGGGGCGGGGCCAATTTTGACCCCAGGGCTTTTATTTGAACAAACTTGGTGGACACCAATAAGAAGATGTTTCATGCTAACCATCTAAGCTCTAGCTCATTGGGCTTTTTAAAAGAAGACTTTTTTAAGTTTTTACTATACACATATAGTTAAAAACAATGACACACCTGGGGCGGGGCCAGTTTTGACCCCAGGGCTGTCATTTGAACAAACTTTGTAGACACTTACTAGAAGATGTTTCATGCTTAATATCTAAACTCTAGCTATTTGGGTTTTTTCAAAGAAGATTTTAAGTTTTTGCTATACACATATAAGGAAAATCAATGACCCCCAGGGCGGGGCCAATTTTGACCCCAGGTCTTTTATTTGAACAAACTTTGTAGACACTCACTAGAAGATGTTTCATGCTTAATATCTTAACTCTAGCTATTTGGGTTTTTTCAAAGGAGATTTTTTAAGTTTTTGCTATACACATATAAGGAAAATCAATGACCCCCGGGGCGGGGCCAATTTTGACCCCAGGACTTTTTTATTTGAACAAAACTTGGTAGACACCTATTAGAACATGTTTGATGCTAAATATCTTAGCTCTAGCTCTTTGAGTTCTTTTAAAAGAAGATTTTTTAAGTTTTTACTATATGCATATAGGGAAAAATCAAATGACCCCCTGGGGCGGGGGCCAATTTTTGACCCCAGGGCTTTTATTTGAACAAACTTGGTAGACCACCAATATGAAGATGTTTCATGCTAAACATCTAAGCTCTAGCTCATTGGGCTTTTTAAAAGAAGACTTTTTTAAGTTTTTACTATACACATATAGTTAAAAACAATGACACACCTGGGGCGGGGCCAGTTTTGACCCCAGGGCTTTTATTTGAACAAACTTTGTAGAAACTTACTAGAAGATGTTTCATGCTTAATATCTAAACTCTAGCTATTTGGGTTTTTTTCAAAGAAGATTTTAAGTTTTTGCTATACACATATAAGGAAAATCAATGACCCCCAGGGCGGGGCCAATTTTGACCCCAGGTCTTTTATTTGAACAAACTTTGTAGACACTCACTAGAAGAGGTTTCATGCTTTATATCTAAACTCTAGCTATTTGGGTTTTTTCAAAGGAGATTTTTTAAGTTTTTGCTATACACATATAAGGAAAATCAATGACCCCCGGGGCGGGGCCAATTTTGACCATAGGACTTTTATTTGAACAAACTTGGTAGACACCTATTAGAACATGTTTGATGCTAAATATCTTAGCTCTAGCTCTTTGAGTTCTTTAAAAGAAGATTTTTTAAGTTTTTACTATATGCATATAGGGAAAATCAATGACCCCCTGTGGCGGGGCCAATTTTGACCCCAGGGCTTTTATTTGAACAAACTTGGTAGACACTCACTAGAAGATGTTTCATGCCGAATATCTAAGCTCTAGCTCTTAGGGGTTTTTAAAAGAAGATATTTAAAGTTTTTTTCTTTCGGTTGCCATGGCAACCAGAGTTCTGCATGGAATTAAATTCTTTGAACAATTTTTAAAGGTGACCACCAAAGAAACATTCCTGTGAAGTTTGGTTGAAATTGGCCTAGTGGTTTATGAGGAGATGTCATTTAAAGTAAAAGTTTACGGACGACGGACGGACGGACGCCGGACGAAAAGCGATCACAAAAGCTCACCCTGTCACTTTGTGACAGGTGAGCTAAAAAGGAAGAATATCTAGCTTTGTTTTGGCAGCTAGGTTTTCTGCAGGCAGAAACTCCAGTTTTATGGCAATTTCATGTAATTTGCATTGTTCTTCAAATCTCCTCAGCATAAAATATTGAATGTGCGATCGCTACAAAAACAATTAAAATAGCAAACATGAATAATGTATGGCCTTTTCCACATAGAAAAAAAAACGAGATACATTATCCATTATCCCTGATTGTAAAATATTCGATATATCTACTGAGAAAACAAAGTTGTATGTGAAGACGTGTGAAATAGTATAGACTACATATATAAAATGAGTTTTTTGGCGACTGAGAGACTAGTGTGGTTGAAATTACCTCCTTGACCATGATCACTGTCAGTTATAGTAAATGCCTTCACGATAGGGAGCGAACGGCCGAAAGGTCATTGGTTCTGCCTGGTTCCCTGACCGTGCCATCATATCGTAGCACAGGTTAAGTCCATCAGAAGGGTAGGGAATCCGTGCAAAGTGGTTTAGGCCGTTGACATCGAACCACTTGTCCCTGGGTGCTGCTAGGGACTATGAATTCTTTCGTACGTGGAAGCTATCCTGCTAGCTAACAGAGCGTCAGTGGCTCGTGCCCGAAAAAAATGCACGGAGGGACGTCTGAGACCTTCCTGCACCAGTAGAGCTGGAAAATCGCCTTATGTCTTGTGACTTAAAGTTTAACAAGAAACATATACCATGGTCGAGGTAGAAAGTCACCACAGAGCCATAACAGTGCTAGTGCGACTTCAATTTTACAAACATTAAAATGTTGGGGAAATGTTACACCAACAACATAGAAGCTAACAAATTAACAAACATTTTCATATCTTTAATGGCTCTTAGAAAAAACAAGAGTATAAAATTTGCAAAAATTACAAGTAAGGTCTAAGTAAAGAAGACAATACTGGTGAGATTCTATTATCTACCACATTTCACAGGCCATACACTTAATGTCAAGTAAATAAAAAACGCAAAAAGTAAGGTTAGAGATATTTCTATTTATTACTAAAGTATCACAGTTTTTTTCAATGCCATTATTAAACATCATCGCATTGACATCATACACAATTTTAGCACTAAAGCAACAACATTAACGGAGAATACGACGAGACATTTGTCCCATTAATTAGAAAGCAAATGCTATATAGGTACTTCTTGCAACATTGTGTTTGAAGGAACTCCACTGAGTTTGTTTGTTTTGTTGTTTTTTACATGAATGGAACAAAAATATTTTCTAATTTTTTTTATTGTTTTTTTTCTTTTTTTGTAGTATTGGATGTAAATCTACACCAATAACTAGTATTAATTCGCTTACTCAGTTTCTGGGGGGAACAATCAATTTTATCGTGCAAATTGACCCCAAAATGAGAAACGTTGCAACATTTTTCACTCAAATCAAATCGGCTAAATCGATTATAAATTTACTACGGGGTATATGTATTGCATAGTTTTGAATTTTAAATGTATGAAATAATTTCAAATTTTATTATTTTAGGAGTTTGTACTACAGTGGGGTTCCTTTTAGTCCATTTGGCAGTGAATACTAACGTGATCATAGTATAAGAACTTATGAATATTTTTCTTAACATGAATGATCGCTACTTGGGCATCTGAAAGCTTGTAATCCCATGTCTAGAATTACAGTATTTTATCATGATTAAAACACATTCAGCTTCCAAAAATTATATGACGTTTATTTTATAAGAAAACACTGTTTTTATGTCATGTTGGTTTCCAAAGAGTAACTAATTGGCCACATAGCCGAGCCATAATCTGCTTCTCATTTGCAAAATAGTAACGTTGTTTATATGACATTATTTCGCATTTCACCGCTACTTTCATTAGGTGGTAATCGTCAAACTTGTTGAGTAACAGGCACATATTTGCCCATTCTAAAGAAAGAAAAACGGTATGAATTTCTGAAGGTTTGAATAAAATATTTCTATGTGACCATTTAATGAATAATACGATTTATTATGATTCTTAATTAGTGCTTTTCTCCCCGTGAAACAAAAAAAAAGCGAATGTAACATAATTATGTAAGTTAAACAACCGTCCAAACTACCATATATTTTGTGAAAGGTTTTGATAACGAACGTATTTAAAATACTGCACTATTGCTTTCTTTAATTGGAATATAACTTAGTTCAAAGATTGGTAAAAGCCATGTATATAGATGATATAAACCGTCACGCTCTTCCAATGAAAATGGACCTTACAAACGTAAGGCACGACAAGATGAACACCGACGAAAATGTATATTTTGCTAAAAAGAATGAAATATTGTCCAGTTTAAATGACTTTATGTCCACCCAAAGTTATATAATGAGCGAATAAATGAAAACCCAAATAAGTTGTAAACATTTTGCAATAATTATTATAGAATTTTATTACTTCGCGTGAACGAAAAATAAGGAAATTTCTGTAAATATACCAATCGGAATCGGTCGTCTTTTTATATTTGTTTAATACAGATTGATTTTTTATCCTTAACATTTTCCAATATCATCTGTTGGTCAATCACCATTATAACATTCAATCTTTTGAAATATATAGTAAATTCAGTTCAAATTGACAGTAAAAAAAATGAAAATAATGTCACTTTAATAAATTTTTTTTTATAAATAATCAATTTCGAAACAATAGCAAATTAAATGTAGAAATACTTACATATGTTTTATGTGCATTTAAGTCAATGTTCAATAACTATATAAGTTAAATATATACATTATATTACTTTCACATAAATTTACCTTAACATTCTGAAATTATATCAAAATTATTTTAACTGTTACACTCCGGAATTACTCATCCCTTGTATTCAAATATGAAATGTTTTTATTATAAAATACGGAAAGTTTGGGGAACTATTTCGTGCTGGTGTTGATGGTCCTAACCGGATGTGAGTGTTGTTTCCAGGAATTTAGCTCTTTGGCCGGCTGTGATCTCTTGTCGGCTATAACCTCGTTAACTGTCGTCACAAACGTGCCACGTGGTGTACTGGTATGGTTCGACTGAAACACAAAAAAGAAGGCGTAACAAGTGAGCTAGCTGAGATATTCCTCCCGCCGGAACCCACGGTATACATTCCGTATATATTTATATACCGATACTAGAAAATAGCCTGGGTTACCGCGATGTGGAATTAATCATTTTTTGTCTTTTTCTCAGATACGACTAAATACTATAGAAAATTAAAGTAAGGTATCACGGCCAATAAATTATATCAATTCTATATTGTTTTGTTTTTTATTGAACTAGAATTTATATTTGCTAGCATCCTTTCATGCTAATATGAATAGTGATCTATAGATTATAAAAACATGACAAAATGTATTCACAATATGTTAGTACAGTATATGTACAATGCAAGATATGGCTGTATTTATGAGCTTTTCTTATTTTCTATTCCGTTACTAACGGATTAGACTATTTTAGCATAGCTTGACACATGTACTATATATGTATTGTAGAATGCCGTTACATTTATTCACTTTGTTTTTGTTTACTTTTCACCATGCCATTACTATTTGGAACATTTTCAAAATTTTAATGAAAATTAGAATAGATTTATAGGTGTGCGGCTTTAACACGTATCGAATACTTAAACCAGTGATTTACAGCCATTTAAGTATTTTCGTAACAACATTTTACTGAAATCCTTACATAAATTATTTATTTATCAAACACATAGCCGTATTATAATAACATTTCAAATTGTTCTGTTCTGTTTTAAATGAATTGATTATCGAGATTTAGAAATAACTTTACGATCACTGCAATGAGAAGTCTTTCACAAGATTCAATAGGAAACCTTCATTTGGCGAGGACAATAAAGCTTGCCCCATTAATTTAGCGGGAAACCTTTTAGTAGAAAAAAAACACGTTCTTTTATAATTATCGTCTGCTAATAAAATTGTCGCGTTTTGACCCCACAAAAAGCTGCATTGACATAAAGTGGTAGATTGATTGAAAACATGAAGTAATGGTTACCGTTTCACTAAACATTCAAAACCATATCTTATATTTGGAATCGATTGAAAATTAATTAAACACTTAATCGGGTATTTGGTTTCCGTTGATATATAGATTTTCGTGACTGTCACACAACAGATTTGCTGGTATTTTTTACATGGTAGACAAACAGATATTTTCATCGTTTTTTCTCTCTTTTTTTAAATGTCAAAAGATAATGTGTACTTCTAATATCTTGATTTAATGATTCCACTTCTAATATTTATATCTATAGCAGGATCATTTATATTGCATGTATATTAAATAATGCAGAACAAACTTTCGGTGGCAAATGGTTTAATTAAGACTTCAACAAATTTGAAGAAGGCGTGTATTTGCTCATTTAATAGATTAGCACTTTTATCAAATATTACAAGTCTATTTAAGTCCACAATAATCGCTGATATCGCACTGTTAGGTATTGTTCTGATTTTCATTAGAGGGTATATATTTCATTAAATATTAATATCATTAGCTGTAAAACTATTTAAGCTGTCTAAAGTGCCCATTATTTGCATTAGGTGCTAAGATTTTTTTGACGTTATGAATCAGATGTTATTCTATTTCGATTTATTCCTCGCATCATCTCATGCTCTGACGACTTGACTTACCTATATTACGTATGAATATTTTCATTCATGCATTACACATGGGCGCGGTTTATTTTTATTTTTCCATATGGTCATAGAATAAGTTCATTTGCCAATAACGTTGCGAAAAATACATGCTTAGAGCCTGTTCGACTAAACTTGAATATTTCATTTTAATGAAATATAATAGTTAATTCCTCTTATGCAATGTCATGTTAACCCTGGAGGCCTGTTTTTCAATTTTTCTTCGAAAAGTCAGTAATATTGTTAAAATTATATAAATTTCGAGGGTGACGTTTTTTTAGTTTACAAAAAAGGTTTATATGGTGGCTGGTTTCCGAAATGGTTTGTTGAACATATATATGCAATTGTAGGGTCTTAATAGAAGGCAAAAGATCTTTTCTTAAATGTAAATAAACAATTAGTAATCGGCCTACCTCGGGCGCGTCCGAATCGGCATAGCTAACCACTTTAGTCGTGTGGTTGTTTTTGTGCTCGTAGTAACACCGTCGGCCAATATCATCAATATGGTACCGACGACCGTGTTCGTCGTACTCATATCGCCGGGGAAACGTTCTACATAAACGTTTATGTGGGTCGTAACTGAAATAACGAGGATTTATATTTTAAATAAAATGTCATAATCTAGTTTTCTTGAGTTTTTACTGGGATAATGTATTTATACAATATGAAATACTGTTGTTTAGGAACACTCTTAGTTTAAATATGAAGTTATGGTTCTACGGTGTCCTTAAAGATTAAAAAAACAAGAATTTTGATTTTTGAAATGACGTTATTAGCTTTTTACCTGTTCGTTCTTTTTCTGCAACAGGTGCAACAAAATGAATTGCACGGCTGGTGTTCCCCGAATAAACTCCCTTTTCCATAGCAACTGAAAAATTGAAAAGCGGAATAAGTGAAAAATTATAGGGAATAAAGATTAATTTTAAATGTAATAAGATATTTGATTAAAAGTCGGCTTTAGATTTTTTTGACATTTTAAGCTTTAATGGGAAAGATTTTGATTGATAAGGAAAATTGCGGATTTTTGATGTGTTATTACTGAAACCGAGAAGTTTTTTCTGTTTCGATAATATTTTGTACTTAGATAATGAAAGTTGTCTTTGAAAACCTTTTTCCGTCCCCACGCCTTTAAATACTTGACTGCGGTTTTAATCTAATAATGTAATCTTTTCCGTTTATCGCGTGCTTATAGAAAAATTCCAAAGACATTTACAATAAATACCTATATTAAGAAAGAGCTAATTACATTCTATATAATATAATATATGATTAAAAACTTTATTGTATACCCGTACATATATTACACCCGGATTTGGAATGACGAATGACGTCGCTGGTGTTATACAAATTACGTTATTGCCTTATTAATAAAATGCATGTTATGTTGAATTCTCCAATGTATATGAAAACATGTTCCATATTGGCACATTAACGGATATTAGTTTTTTTATTTGACGTCACATTCGTTACGAAGCTATCAAGTGAAAAATATTAAATTTTAATTATCTTTTAGTTAGTTATTGCAATTTGGTCATTTTATTGCAATTTATTTCATTTTGTTGGAATAAATTGCAAGCAATGTCGTAGGCATAATGTTGTTGTTCGACTTTTTATGTGTTTGCAAAAATTCATGTATATAATAAGATGGTTTATTATAAGGGATCTTGTTCTTTTAAATATACTTGGTTCGCATGGATTTTACTAGAACGGAGCTCACGCGGCACTACCGGTACCGCACCTGGTGAGATCCTGTCCTGGTAAAATCCAGCCGAGTGAAATGCAAATTTAAGATCACATGGATCAATATACTACAATGATGACCCCATTATACATGTTCTAGCATGCATGATAACAGACTATATATATTGTCGGTTGAGGTCTCAAATCTGCGATGTTAGGTATTCAGTGGTAGAGGAAAAATGCAGACGGTAAAGTAGCAACAAATAAGTAGATAAAACTGAAAAAGACAGGCAAAGTGCAAAATCGACCCCCCCATCTCATTGCTTTGTTAACGATGGAATGCATAACACACACATAAAAAATGAAAACAGTAACGCTCACTGAACGCTGCCGTGTATGGTGAATGGAATTTATTATCGACCCGGAAACATTCCATATCGTGACTCGGGGGATTTGACGAAAACCTCATTTTATTTTCATTTGCCCAGAAAATGAAAAGTTCGATCAACTTGTTTGCACCCAATTCACTATAATTGAGCCGCGTCACGACAAAACCAACATTATGGGTTTGCGACCAGTATGGATCCAGACCAGCCTGCGCATCCGCGCAGTCTGATCAGGATCCATGCCGTTCGCTATCAGTTTCTTTACTTGTTATAGGGTCTGTAAGCGAACATGCTGATCGCAAACGCACTATGTTGGTTTTGTCGTGACACGGCTCATATGTTTTTATCTCCCGAGAGCAAATATTACATACACTTATTACTTAATTGTTTAATTGAATACGTAATACTGGCACGGGTTCCACGTGCTTTATTGAAGAGAAATCAAATAACTTGATACTGATTCCACTTGAAAATTTTGATAATAAAAATATTTTATCATAGAGCACTTGACCTTATCTATTAATGAAATGGCTCTGTGACGTCATATTATTCATCGAAGAGTTTTTCTCTCTCACCATTTTAAATTTGAAAAGGCACAAGGATTGGAAAGTTTAAAAAGACAATTTTATCACAAGCGACGGAATGTGCACTTAATCACGTAATTCAAATATTACAATATTTTATTTTCAAAATGTTATAATTGGTCAATAATATTTAATATGTCATATTGTATGCTTAAAAGCCAGAAAAAATACTATATACTTCATTTAATTTAATAATATTTTATTGTGCAAACAATGCACATACTTTTAAGTTAAGTCATTATTTAATCATAGTCATATTTAAATGCATTATTAAAAAAAAACAAAACAACATTCATTCAATTTGGGATGGTCCTAAAAAATATTGAAAAAAATAAAAAATATTACGTTATTGCGGGCCCACTCACAAGTTCCACAGGACAAAGTTTTTTTTCTCTCTCTCTCTAAATTTAGTAATGATCAAATAAATCTTTTTATGTTCTATGTTATAAGTGGAACAAATATCTAATAATAATTGTATAAAACATGCCTTCAGATTCATTGATTCTCTAATTTTCATGGAAAATTTGAAATTTTATTCAAAAGAAAAACATTGTGAAGTTGCCAAAAATTTACAAATTTACATCATCATAATATATGTTAATAACCGAGGTAAAAATTTTTTTTTAAATAGCCTTTATTGCTTTAGTAACGCAGTACAAATATAATGATAAGTACTGAAAAATCAATAAGTAATTGCACATAACAAGTAAAATATTACATTATTCTCGGATCTTTTTACTTTTCCTAAAAACATTTTTCTCAGGCTTGATTTTATTATTTCATCTGGAGACATGCTATCTAGGTACTAAAGATGACATTGAACAGTTTTGTTGTTGTTGTTGACAGCTGTGACAGCATAGGTATATAAATTTTAAACATCGTAGACGCCTAATTTACATCGGAGAACGTGTGTGTTATCCATCGCATGAAAACCTCCATCATTTTCTTTAAAGAAGTTGTTATTCTCAATAACAAAAAAAAAATTAAAACAAAATTGAAAAGTTAAGAAAAAGAAAACAGTCCATCACTTGAAAATGTCCACTTACACCAGTGAAATATTTACAGACCGTATTATACTAGTAACCATCTATAAACCAATAAAAACACGTATTGAATCAGGCACATATATTCTGATGTCATATTTGCGAAAAAAGGGCAAATTTACAAGAGGAAACTTAGTCATGTTGGTGTGAAATTTAAACTTTAAAAACATAATGACTTCGATGCGTCTGTTACTTCATAAGACGCCGTCAACCCTTAGGTTGATAGGACACTTCGGACAATGGACACTCCGGACAATAGTTTGCTATTTATTTTACTACTACTATTCACTATTTATTCTACACTTACCCGAGCAGCTGACAGCAGACGACAAATATACAAGCAATAATGAGCAAGGCTAAAAGACCACAAACGGTAATTATGACATAGCTTAGCCATGATGGAAAATCTGAAAATAAAAATAAACGTATTTGATAAGCAATTACACAAACGGGCCACAAGTTGTGATTTTACGTTCATGTGTCTGCCTTTTTCAGCTTATGCCCATTAATTTCCCGCGCAAAATTTGTCAAGAACGATTAAACAGCCAATTTATGACACGAACATATAAAAATTTTGCTTGTTCTGCCATTAAAGAATTTTAAAAAAATAATCAAATCATCAAAGCACATACAATTCAATTTTTATAAATTTACTTGTTTATGCCTACCATCTCTGTCCTCATTCAGATTAACTGTCACTTGGTTCGTGTCTTGTAGGGAGCACGTGGGTGACGTAGACCACACGCCCGTTGAGCACGTGATATATGCCGTCCCCGACATAGCGTATCCCGTGATGCATTGGTAAACGGCAACGCTTGTGTCGGGATATGGTCCGCTCGTGATTACCGTGCCACCTGTAATTGACGGAGGAGGGTTGGCGCACGCTGAAATGTTAAAAGATCAATTAAAATTATTTCTGAATCTATGGTGGCCTATAGCGTCTATTTTAATAAAAGTTTATAAAAAGTAGCGGGGAACTTTTAAATCACCATATGAATCTACAGTGAAAGACAAGTGATCACGAGATTAATTGTCTCCAATAAATTATGCCTCGTCCGAGGATCGAACTACCGACCCAGCAATTACAACCCGATGAATTCTCTCCCTACTGAGCTAAGAGGGCCCTATTAGAAATGAATCTAAACGAACTAATGCAATATAATAACATCTAAAATAAAAATAAAAAATAGATCGTTTTTTCTGTAAGGCAAAAGAAATTGTATTTGTATCTAAATGGAGGGTTTCACATCCAAATATTTTTATGTGTTAATTAAACCAGCTAACCACGTTCGTAAGATCAAGAGATGACCCAATCTTACATCAAGTCTTTAAACATAAAATACCTCTTTAAAGATAAAAATGAAGTCAAAGAGAGGAGATAGTCTAAATCATGTTTAACATAAAAAGGTACTAGAAAATATATTTACTTACACATGTTGTGATATTTGTTTAGCTAAATCTCTTGTTAGACAGTAGATTTACACCGCCACCTGCAATAATAAATAGACTCAGTGTGATTTTAACAAATTCACTTAACATGCCACAGTTATTCCAACAAATTTTTTATAAGAGCTCGTCCAATTTCAATTTTGACAATACTGGTCGTTAGTTTTTATGGAAACTCTTATAAACTTTCAGAATACACATACTGACTAAATACTCAACAAAACTTTCTCATTTTCGTCTGCACTGGTTGCAGGGATAGATTCTGTTGCCACCAACAGGCTCTGGTTTAAACGTTCAGAAAACAAATGAGAAAATACGTAGATATGCCCAAATCACACTGAACAATTTTCCTTCATGTCGGGTACTCGAAACCAGAAAAACCAGAAAAAAAACCATCTCACAAAAGAGATGGTACACTGGCAAATTATTGGTCCAGACCTACATCAAATTTACGCAATCTTAAAAAGATCCAGTGGAGTTCCTTTATTATTGTTTTGATTATTATTATCAGCACACAAAAAATACGACAAAAAAAAAAACGTTTCAGTTTTAGTATGACTAAGTTGTTTTATTTGTTTTCTTTTTTCGGGCGCCCAGTTAAGGGGTAACCCCATTTATTTTCCCCGTCATTGGCATAATAGGGGTCGAGGAGCATCCTCCTATCAGCCTTACAATAATACAAGTATATATATTTGATTTCTTACAAAATAAGAATCAGTATAGGTAAATAGCAGACACACGTTAAGAAATTTATTGTTCAAACAATGTTCACGTCAAAATGTTCCACTTACGATTCTTACAACTTACGTTACCGTGTAAATGATTCTCTAACTGTAACGAAGTTTACATTTTAAAGAGCGTTAATCAAGCTAAAAATAGAACTTTTGCGAAATCTCTTTACAATACCTTAACACCTTTTTATTAGAAATGTAAATCAGATTGAATATATTTATTTATTTTTGCTTTATGTATGGCATTGAGTATGTAAATATTTATCCTTTGTTCCCCCTCCCCCAAAATATATGAATAAATAAATTAAAAAAAAATGTTTATTTTTATTTTTTTTTATTTTTAACACACGACAAATTTGTGTTCTATGAACATGTGGAATATATAATAAAAATGTATAGTTTACAAACTCTATATACCTAATTGTCACATACCTAATTTAAAGTTGTGTCAATTTTAGTTGACAAAACTTACTGCTGGCAAAATTTCATTTCTTTTATTTTCCAAAATACATGTTTTACTCATTTATTGTTCATGAAACTATTATACATGTAATGAAATGTATTGTAGATAATATATAATTTTCAACTAATAATAAATTCTGTTCTTATCCTAAAAAAAATAAATAAAAAAATACTAGCGCATATAAGGTCATCCTTTTCCTTCAAATTAATTTAATCAACAACAACAACAGAATCAACAACAGCAACAACTAATGGCTGACCATTAACCGGCAGAATATTTTAAATGGACGTATCCGTTTTCTATTTGGAACTGTCCATCATTGATTTTGTGAGTTACAGCGATGAAAATATAAAAGTCAGTCAGCCACCAGTAAATATAGAGCCTGAAAAGGCTGTACGGATGTATAGTCTAGCCTGGCTCTTTTCTGGCCACAAATACTATGCACTTTCTGGTCCAGCATGGTTAGGGTTTAAATAGTTTAATTATATGATTATAAATGATAAAATAAACACATAAGAGCCGCGTCACGACAAAAAAAACATAATGGGTTTGCGACCAGCATGGATCCAGACTAGCCTGCGCATCCGCGCAGTTTGATCAGGATCCATGCTGTTTGCTATCAGTTACTTTACTTGTTATAGGGTCTGCAAGCGAACAGCATGGATCCTGATCAGACTGCGCGGATGCGCAGGCTTGTCTGAATCCATGCTGGTCGCAAACCCATTATGTTGGTTTTATCGTGACGCGGCTCATTTTACTTAATCATTATGATATAACAAACTAAAGTTATAGCAAAAACCAATCTATTTTCAAAATAGAAAGTGATAATAAATTCGAAAGAAAAAAAAATAAAAGAAACAAATGAATTAGTTGAAAGAAAAAAAGACAACATTTATTTCTACAAAAAGAACAGGAAAATTCATAATACAATATCTATTCCCCATGTATATATTTATTTTCCATATTTTAGAATAAGACGAACATAACTTACTTTTGAACTGTACTTTCTGTATTTTTATTCCAACTAAAATTAACATCCAAGGCTTACTCCTTTTATATCTCAAATGAATTCTAAAGTCATTTAATTTTTCTGTATTATTTTAAACCCCTATAAATCTTTGCACTTCCGATTGATGACTTTAAATCTGTATAATAAATCAAAAGAAGTCAATATTTATATCAACCGCGTATCAAGGATAACCACAAAGCTATACCGAATTCGAGATTTAAAAAAATAAAAAAAGTAAACTAAAATCAATGGCACCAATGTTTCCTGGGCCTTGAATTAGAGAAACCGCGCTGGTGTGGTTTTATCCACAGAAGTGCCCAATCGATATTTAGATCTAATATATCGAACTAATTACACGCGCAATATTAGATAAAGTGTTTTCAATACAGTACTCTGATTTATAAACCGATTTATTGGGCAGTAAATTAAAAAATAAAAATGAGGACCGCTCTTTTTTGTTTTATTAGATAAACTTTGGGTACATTATTACTGTTATAGACGCACGATATTTGTTTGTTTTGATTGGAGCTATGGGTTGTTATCGTACGGCGAATTGTTTGATTTCAATATTCTCGCCGCTGATATAGTACAAAATGAATATGAACATTTTCTAGTCCTTTAAAATGAGATAAGTCTAAATTAAAGTTATGTTTTTTTCCTCTTCATTTTTAAACTGTAGATCTACCTCTTAACGAAGAAATAGCTGTAAGATTTCATACGATGCAATGTCACTAAACAAACTTCATAGACAAATATTAGTAACTAAAATATATCTACGAATGATAATTAAAATATTTAATAAATAAATGAACAAAAGAACAAATGAATGAATGAATGAATGAATGAATGAATGAATGAATGAACGAACGAACGAACGAACGAACGAACAAACGAACGAACGAACGAACGAACGGAAGAGCAAAACGAGCGTGCGAGCAAACGAAAGAGCAAATGAAAGAGCAAATAAATGAATGAATGAATGAACGAACGAACGAACGAATGGAAGAGCAAATCTAGCGTGCCAGCAAACGAATTAACTAAACAGCAAATGAATGAATGAATGAATGAATTAATTAATTAATTAATGACTGAATGAATGAATGAATGAATGAATGAATTAATTAATTAATTAATGACTGAATGAATGAATGAATGAATGAATGAATGAATGAATTAATTAATTAATTAATTAATTAATTAATTAATTAAAAACAATGAATGAATGAATGAACGAACGGATGAGTAAAACGTGCATGCGAGCAAATGAACAAAATAGCGAATGAATGAATAAATGAATGAATGAATGAATGAATGAATGTGCATTTATACATGTATAAATTCTTTTGATATAACTAGTTTATTCTCTTTTTATAATGTTAGCGTATAAGCCTACATTTATCGACATATTAAATCGAATATTGGAACACAATTTCCGTCTCGCTACCATTAATTGTCAATATAAAAGTCACGTTGACGTTAAGCACTGTTAACGCGTCAACATTTTACCCCTCTAATTGAATAATCATCTTAATAGCGATCAGAAACACAATCAAATTCGCATGTTCATAATTTTACTATAATGCCGAAGTACGAAGACGATAGCTGAATGCGTTAATTGGCGTATAATTTCCCGCTTTTTACAAATTTATTCCATTTGACTTACGCGTAAGAAAATTGAACTCCGGAGCGTTAATTTCTTGTAAATAGACCTTCGGTTAAGCTCCCTGTCACATTTTATCCACTAAGCTTTCAAATATTTTTGACGTTTTATAGTTTGAAATCACGCACCTAATTAGCCTAAAAAATCTTAAAAGTTTTGTTCAAAATAGCTTTGAATCATTCAAATTTGAATACATTGCTTTACTTATTATTTATTTGCCGACGTATTATGTAAATTATTTACTTTTTGTATTGTACTTGTTTGTAAAATTATATATAAATGTTTAATAGTATCAATTATTGCGTCCATTTTTAAAAGAAAAACAGTGTCGGCTGATGTATTTGGTGTAAGTGATTTAAATTAATATTGATAAATAAAGGGGGCTCTTAAATTAGTGAAAAATCAACCAAAGTTTTCTTTAAATCATCTCATTTCTATAAAAATAAAATCACAATGTCATTACACTGACCAATCTGTATATTTTCCCACACTAAAAGAATCCTCTTTTCTTTTTTTTCTACAAACACAATTAAATATATGAGCCGCGTCACGACAAAACCAACATAACGGGTTTGCGACCAGCATGGATCCAGACCAGCCTGCGCATCCGCGCAGTCTGATCAGGATCCATGCTGTTCGCTATCAGTTTCTGTACTTGTTATAGAATTGTAAGCGAACAGCATGGATCCTGATCAGACTGCGCGGATGCGCAGGCTGGTCTGGATCCATGCTGGTCGCAAACCCATTATGTTGGTTTTGTCGTGACGCGGCTCATATATTCATTGTTAAGCTATAAATGGTCAGTGGGAAGGGTTTTTGTCGCTTTAATGTTAAATGCCTTTATCTTAAATTTCACATAAAATAAACTACGTTTTAAAAGGGAAACAATGTAAACCTATCTGTTTAATTTTCTATATGTATATATTTATTTAACCTAAGTTCTTGTTCTCAACATTTTTGACGCTTAGTCAAGTCATAAAAGTAAGTTTCCATTTCTATTATACATGCATCATCATCATCAACAACAACAACAACAACAGCATCGTCATCATTATTACCATCGTCATCATCGTCATCATAATCATCATCATTATCATCATCATTATCATCATCATCACCATCATCATCTTTTTGGTAAAATTGCTTATGACGCAAGCTATATAAGTGTTTGATTGAACAATTTTAAGTAAGTCTGAAGGCTTATATAGGTAAGCCCTGAATACTCAAATAAAGTACATGTAAATTAATATCCTATATAAAAGCGTAGCAAAATTGTTGCGTGTACCGTTAATATAAAAGAACTTTGAACTTTATATTAAAATAGTATTATACGAGTAGAAACAAATTCCGCAGTGTCGTGTCCTTTTGTTCAACCATCAAAAGATGTAGGTTAAAAAAGCATGTCACTACGATACTAGTAAACAAAAACAACTATTGTGAAACATAATGATGCGTACTTAACGAAATTTAAAACGGACTATTTTTTTTCCGAGTGACTTAACAATCTTGCGTCCACTGTTTTAAAAAAAAGACATACATTTGTGACACAGACAAAAGGTTTGGTGAAGATCTTCAACACGAATACCAAAGACTTTTATAAAAATGACCCATAATTCATTGAATCCTTAAAGCAATGTTCTATTCATGACGTAGTTATGCGAAGTGTTGAAAACTGGACTACAATGATTTGTCAGATAACGATCTATATTTTAAGATATCGCCTCATAAATAGCCCTTATCAAATGTTATTATCTGCTTGATTAGCGTTTTAAAATGTCAACTTGGCTCTCCAATCACCGCAAAATTTGAAATAATTTTGATTGATATGAAAAAATAAAATGAAAAAATACATCGTGTCGTTTAATAAAAAAAGATTTGAATAAAAATACATAGGAATGCTAGCTGTAGATATTTAATAATTACATGGGATCAAAATATATAGACATTTTTTTTTATTTTATTCCAATAGGCTATAAAGCCCATGCGGACATAAATCATGCACAATAACGAACAGTGTATGACATAAACATATATACATAATATCAACAATCATGAAAAGAAAAAGAAAAAGTTTGGAGAAGATCAATTTTGATTGATAAAGTCATTACCAGCCGAAAATATTCTTAAGTAGTTACATAATAAACATTTTCAAATCAAAATTGATCTTTGGACCACTAACTTATAGATCTATTATATATACATATAAACATACATACACACATATACATGCACATACATACAAAAAACAAAATATCAATTACATGAGCCATTTATGCAAAATTTGTTGTAAATTAATTGAATTTTAATACATAAACGCATTGCCATATATTTATACACACATCCTAAAAATTTAAAGTCCCTCTGCATCAATTGCAGATTTAATAATTGTAACAAATCTTTATCTTTCATTTTGGATTTTTGAAAACTTCGAAAGTCCAATTTCAAAAGTGATTTGGCTATTCATGTTAAGTTGCAAAGAGACTTATATATATATATATATATATATATATATATATATATATAGAAATAGTTCCATCATATGTTTATTACTATAATTGTATCATTTTATTTATATTTACATAATACTGAAGGATCACTCTTTAAAGGAACTCCACTGAGGTAAAAACAACAACAACAATAACAAAAAAAACGAAAAAAATAAACAATAAACAACAAAAAAACAACAAACAAACAATAAATAAAACAACAACAAAAACAAACAAAAAAAAACCATAAAATTTGAAACTCGTACATAGATCAAGGGAAAAACTAAAAATGAAAATAAAATCTGCAAAGGATAATAAAGAAATATTCCACGAAATTATTGATAAATTGACATTTACTAATACAATGTATTCTTAGTGAAAAGCGTTGCAACGCTTTTCTTTATTTTGGGTCATTTTGCAAAATAAAAATGATTGTTCTTGAAAAAAGAGGTGAAAGGGGGATCTGAAATTTTGTACGCATGTTACTGATTCAGACCAACATCAACAGGTACACACGTCTTGGAAAAATATTTCCAGTTACATCATGTTAAAACATCTCCGCGGAGTCCCTTTAAATGTTTAAAATATCTTAAGAAGTTCTATATATTGAGACAGTTTTATACAGAAACAAGATATACATGACATGGTTAAAAAGGTTACATTAATAATGTAACTTGTAAAAGTAAAAGCTGCGTAATTTAATACCAAGTACAAAGAACATTTCGTTGTTAAGATGTAAAGATTAAAAATCCTAGAAAAAAAACAACTTTTAAAATCTGTTTAAAAACAAATGAATGAATAATGAAAACGTTACAATCTGAATGACAAAGGAACTTATTGATTGAAATTAGAAAATCAGAAATGTGTCTCTGTGACACTTATGCCCTCACTTAATTTTCTGTCGTATTTACATACTCTTGCATATTTTATAAAAGTCAAGTGTTATCTTTATAAGTGATATTAATAGAATAACAGCTAATAAGTTTCATAAACCTATGACTTAGGAAACTCTTGTTTTTAATTAGACAACTGTTATCTAAACCTAATTGCCTTAAAATCAATAGGGGTATATTACCGAATGTGCGCAATGTCCCTTCAAAGTTTCATAAAATTAGGCTTAATACATCTAAAGTTATTGATAAGACAAGAAATTTAAACAAAGTGTCACAGTGACCTTAACCTTTGACCCATAGTGGCCATTACCATGACAAACTACTTCCGAACTAATTTTTGGGAACATAGGCAAAAGCGTTCTATAGGTGTTCTCTAGGTTTGGTGGTGTTATTCGGACAAACTGTAAGTGATTAAAGTCACTGTTGCATTGACCTTTGACGTACTGACCCTTAACAACAAGAGCCATCTTCAAATCATGACCATCCTCCGAACTGTTCGCAAAAGCTATCCTAAGTTATTGGTCGGATCAATGCCAAAATAATATCTTGAAATAATAGTATGTAGTACAGGAGTGTAGCTTGGTGTAAATTCATATGTAGACTGATTTCTAGTGAGATTAAGGTGCATTTACCTAGAATAATATTTTTGCTCTGGATTGTAAGAGGTGCTTATTAGTATATTAAGCTCAATATTATATGTTAAAAGGATTATTAGAAAATCAAATAGACAAATAAACGACTTTCATTTCATTACTTTTTTTGAAAAATGTGTAAGTACACCGCCTATAGGAAGCTGCGCCACAAACGCAGTCTCTGTAAAAGGGCTCGGACTTAAATGGAATGAAATGATTAACTGGTTGGTCATGATTTGGTGTCCTACAACCGCTTACAATTTTCCAATGCTCTTCATTAACAGACATGAATAAAAGTACCAGATGTTTCTTTAGCCCAGGGACGTAAGACAAATTTTAGGACTTACTTAAGACCGTTTCAATAAACATTTTCAAGACATCTTTAATCAAAGACTTAAGAATTTAATTAAACTCTGTCGCAAAACAATGGCACGCATTAACCCGCAATGTTTAATGTTCATCGGCATTTTTCACATGGGAGATTTTTTTTCATTACGGGCAAAATTGTCTCATTTTTTTATTTAACAATGATTAGGATTAAGGGCATTCTATGAAACGCAACCTAGGCTATGATGGAATGAAATCAGTTAAATCTCTTTATGCAAAATGAGAATAAATGACGTTATAGATAGGACTTTTAAAAAAAATATGGAAATTTTTTGTCACTGCATTGTATAAAATGGGATTTAGCGGTATTAACCCTTAACACAAGTTACACAACTTGTCGTGTGATAATTCGATGAGTTCTAAATAAAACAGTCCTAATTGACCATTTATTACTGTCGTAATCTGACAGATTGACGCATTCGGGGCACTTTCCTGATTATCCATAATCTTTGAACACCGAAATTCCTCACAACAGTTAGTTCCCCTGATCAGTGCAAGTTCCTCGCAGCGGTTACTTCCCCTGATCAATAGAATCAAACTACTGTTTTAATTTTCCCAAAGACTTAAATTATAGGAAATGACCCCTGAACCTACCTTGAAATTGAGTATTCGTGCTAAAGATATGTTGTTGTTTTTTCTAAGAGTATGTCATGCCTGACACATTAAAATGGCCTTGTTATATAGGACTAAGTAATTATTTTTTTCGCAAAATATCCCCTAATATGATTACCTCCCGCAGCAGAAATTTCCTGCTGATAACGGGACTGACATACATTTTTAAAAAAGTAAAAATATATCGCTACAGTTCATTTTTTAAAGAAAACAGTATAGTGTTACTTTCTTAAATAATTTTCATGCTTGTAAATATCAAATTTTCATCCAATCATCTGATGGTCCATTTAATCTTACGGTTGTCCCTGTACGTTTTTTTCTATCAATCGCTGGCTATCTTACAATACAGTTCTTTGGCCTGATACAGATCAAGTGAAGTAGTCTCCGAAGGACTTTTTAGGAAATGATTCTGGTTGAAAGTAGCTCTACCCGCATGACCTGTTGTATAAAACAAGACAGTGCCGTAAACTTATGTAAACTGAACTTGCAAATTTAGAATCTATTGATGAGTAAAATGTTCTACGTGGCATATCGTTTTTCGAGTTTTGAAGAACAAGTATATAGTTTACCAGTTTCAGCTTTGTTTTGGTCGATGGCTCTACAACGGAAGTGTAGAGGGCTCTAATTTAAACAGATCACCAAATTGTGAAAAAGCCACTGTTTAGTACGGGTTTGCTAAAAATTCTAGAAATAGTTTGTTGTAAAAGTCAGGCCTAATTTTTATTGACGTAGGAATACAAACAAAAATAAAAAAATAAAAAAGAAGATGTGTACAATATATCAGCAAATACGCAGGTTGTACAAATAAACAAGACAAAATGTTTACGTTCCAGTTCTCATTTAAAGGATGAATAAATGCATCATGGCGCCCTGTTTACATTTTATTCTTCAATTAAATGGCAATTAAAAGACTATTCCCTAAATCATAAATAGTGATACACCCTATTTTAAAGGAGATAAGACTTATTTTTTACATAATAAATTTTACAGGGTCGTGTGTGGGTTGAATTCTTGACGCAATCTATGAAAATTTTAACCAAATGTCGGACTACTATACATTCGAGTACCTGATATAAAATACGAACAAAGGACACTTTGTAAGGACACTTGAATATTTTATTATTTTAATTTATTATGATATAAGATAAAATACTCTAAACGTACAGAAGCTAACCGAGCCTTGTATGGAGAGCATATGATGACTGACAAATTATGTACTTGAAATTTAAGTCCTTGTTTAACTTTTTATAGCGATTTTTTTTCTTATTTCGGATTGCAACGACAAATTGTATATTCTGCTAGTTTTTTGTTGTTGTTTTTTTGTTTGTCTTGATATATTTATTCCAAAAATTTTATATAATGTACAAACAAATAAACAACAAACAAAAATATTTTCACATAATGGAAAAGAATGAGAACGAAAGACGAGTCTAACAGAATTCTTCTCCTTATGCAAACTATATGGTTTTGTCTTAAATAAATTAATAGTTAGAATAAACTATTCAAGGGAATAAGTATTATATTCGTATATAAATAAATAAAACAAAACGATTACTATATACATGTAGTCGATTTACTGTATGTTTGTTAGGCAATTTAGAATTGTGTGTTTTCCGGTTGTCTTTAAAGGCACATTACGCATCAGAAACGAATACATTTTTTCCTCTCTAGAAAGGACAAACATTAGTTTTGAAATGTTTAAACAATG
Organism: Ruditapes philippinarum; assembly: GCF_026571515.1. NCBI lineage: Eukaryota > Metazoa > Mollusca > Bivalvia > Venerida > Veneridae > Ruditapes > Ruditapes philippinarum. Next base: position 122,817 of record NW_026858123.1, read on the forward strand.
TTTTTTGAGCATGTCAGATGTTTATTACCCGAGGACAGTAGCACTGAATGTAAAAATATTTGTCAAAAAATTAGCAAAATGAAAACAAAGTAGTATTTTGACTTCCATACAAAATACTAAATCACTATAGCTGTACTAATACGCAGAAAGCAGCATTAACAAAAATTAATTCAGGCTATTTGCAAATGAGTAACATTTTGGAAAATGTAACAGGACACCAAATATAACAAGAGGGCGAAGATGGCTCACCTGACCCATCGAACTCATCCTGACCAAGTTTGATGACATCGAGTAAAATATGTGACCACTAGAGTGTTAACAAGGTTTTTTGTATTTGAGCGATGTGGCCTAGTTTCTGACCCAAGGTGACCAATATCCGAACTTAACCTAGAAATCATAAAAACAAATTTGCAGACCAATTTCAAGGATATTTTGCCACTAGAGTGTTAACAAGGTTTTCTATTTTTAGCTCCTGTAAGCTAGTTTTTCGTTAGAAATGACCTATGTTTGAGCTCATCCGAGCAATTACCTAGACAAGCATCCTGACAAAGTTTGGTGATTATTGAGGCAAAAATGTGACCACTAGAGTGTTAACAAACAAAAGTGGACGGACGACAGACGACGGACATCCAACGATCCTAAAAGCTCACCCTGAGCTAGCTTTTGAGAAATAAAAATGAAAGCATTTCTGGAGCATTATGGGTCTTTAACTTTCATAACCATTTGAAGCACAAGTATAACAGTAAAATGCTTAACAATATTAAATGTACAAATTACAAAATAATTTTATCAGAGACAGATCTACACCGCTAAAAATACATGTTCACTAATATACGGGAATATACGGTCTCGTATATTCACCATATACGGTCGAATACATCATATACGGGCGAATACGGGACTTTTACTTGTCTAATTTACGGACCAAGTAATCGATTGAGAAACTCTGGAAGAAAATAAAGCCAAATGTACTATTTCACAAAAAATCTTTAATATTGAATTATATTCAAGGGTGTGGCATTTCCTATGAAAATAAATAACATTTGTTAAAGTCTAAGAAATGAATAAATATTTTCTTCTCTAAAAAGTGCACACATGAGTTTGATAATGGTTTTAGAGCATCTAGAAAATAGAACTGAATATGAAATTGTTTGTCAGACAAGTAGCAAAATTTAAACAAATTAGTTTATTTTTTATACTTTTTCACAAAATATTAAATAACTTTTTATGTACGTATTGCCTGAAAAGGTTCAGGTAATTGGTCGATGAGTAATTTCTTTTTCTATATCAGGGCACCAAAACATAAATAACTTTTGAAACGTAAAAGTTAAAGCATTTTTGAGCCTTTATTATTGCTCCCATAAAACATGTAATTATTGTATTGCCAACACTTGAACAATTTAATTCTGAACAACTCCATGGCTTTTTAAGTGATGAAAAGTTTTACCTAGACTGAAAGATGAACAAGTCAAATTAAGATATTTTGTGTAGTAATAGTTAATGTGCATGGCTGAACTGTTTTTTACAGATTATTTTTTATAGAAATATCTAGTTAAAACGTTAACGTGTATTGAGAAGTAAGACTTACTTTTCCTGGACTCTACAATGACCGCTTTATTTCAATTCTATTTTTCAATTGCATATTTACATTCATTATTTCAATTCAGAATTTCAATTCTAAATTACAATGCAATATTTTAATTCAATACTTCAATTTAACATATCGAATTGACATTCAATTCAATTTTACATTTCAAGCCAATATTTTAATTCAATATTGAAATTCTAAATTTAAATTTAATTTTCAATTCAATTCTACATTTCAATTCAATATTTTAATCAAATATTTCAATTCAACATTTCAATTCAGTATCTCAGTTCAGTATTTCAATCCTAAATTTCAATTCAGAATTTCAATCCTATATTTCAATTCAGAATTTTAATTTTGACAATCAATTCAATTCTACATGTCAATCCAATTTTTAACTCAATATTACAATTTTACATTTAAATTTAATTTTCATTTCAATTCTGCATTTCAATGCAATATTTCAATATAATATTTCAATTCTGCATTTCAGTTTAGTACCTCAGTTCAGTATTTCAATTTAGTATTCGTGCGTAGTAATTGAATTCGATATTTCAATCTAATTTTTTAATTCAATACATAGAACTAACAACATCTTGTGTTTGATAAGATTCGGTTGACTATATGAGGTTAGAATGAAATAAATATATGATATCTTTCTACACAAAAAAGTGAAAACAGAAACATCAACAACAACAACAACAATAACAACAAAAATAATAATATAAAAACCCGAAATATTTACAATTTGTGCTATGAAAATAGAAGAAAAACAGACACCCATTAATATTATTTCTGTAACGGCGAATTTCGTTTTCTAAAAGGAACTCACTGAGGTCAAAAAGCTTAAAAATACAAAAATTTGAAATTCTTACATAAATCAAGTGAAACAATAAAAATCGAAAAATCTACAAAGGTTGGTGATGAAGTATACTAAGAATTAAATCGAATATGAATATTGATTTTTTCAGGCGACTCTTAGATTGATTTTTAGTGAAAAGCGTTGCAACGTTTATCATTTTTAGTCATTCTAGACAATAAAAATAAGCATGCATGCTGGAAAAAAAACAGGGCGAGGAATTGATATGAAAATTTGCAGACAAGTAATTGGCCCAAACTTACATCAAATGGTCACAACTATTGTAAAAATATTTCAAGTTCAGTGATCATATCTAAAAAAAACCTCAGTGGAGTCCCTTTAAACCATTCCGGCTTGTGGTGAATTTTATACATACAAAGATATTTCTACAATGTATATGAGTTATGTCTTTGCAACAAGGGACACCATCGTCACATTATTTTGTACTTGTATTTATATTTCGATAATTTCGGCTGTGTGGCATCCATGTCTCTTTTGAAGGCATTTTAGCCTCCCGACGATACAATTTCCCCGTTGTAGGGCCTTCCACAGTGTGGCTATTGATCTGATTATACGGTCCGTTTCTCAAACCATTTTGACCAGTATATTTTACGGGAATCCTTGACGACGCAATATTGCCTTGTTCCCTTTGACGTCTTGAGCGTTCGTCATTTTCTTCGTAAGAAACATGCTTCAAAAGAAAAGAAGGATTTCTCGTTGAAAGAACTAAAAATAGTAACATGCTCAAACCTCACAATGGTCAATTTGTGCGTAATATTTATAAAACTAACCAAAGTTTATTAGCAGAACATCAGTAAGTAAAGGGAAACTATAAATTAGGAAAGACCGGTGGAGACATTTCAACTTCCTGAATTCCCAATTTCATCTCGTTATTTCATGAATTTACGATATTCAACTTCATGAAGACAACTTCACGAATTCCACTTCACGAATTCCACTTCACGATTTCATCTTCACGAATTCACGATTTCAACTTCACGAATTCACGATTTCAATTTCATGAGTTCACTATTTCAACTTCATGAATTCGTGATTTCAACTTCGTGAAGTGAAAGCTGAAATATCACCCACCGGTCTTTCGTAATAAATCCTTGTTCTTTAAGTCTTTTTGTCAAACTACTTTATGTCATATCTGATCATGATTACCTTTGGTCTGTCATATTTGTTTGCTGATCCAAAGTCGTCTGCAAATGTTTGCCGCCTATTTACATCACCATTTTCGACTCCTCTTTCACGTACTACTAATTTTGCCCCTACCGTCGATCCTTTGCAATAGCTGTCATTTATATAATTAAAGAAAGAAAGCAAAAATAGTTTATACTCACTAACATTAAATTTATTAAAGGCCCAGTATGCCTCAGAAATGCTATCATTTTCATTTCTCAAAAATTGTTTATTTTGGGTTCCAAAAAAATACTTATTTGCTATATACATTAAATTAGCTCTGTAGGCAATTGGTATAATTAAATCTAACATGCACTTAATCCATTATTTAAACATTATAAAACACATGTTTGACATTTCTAAAGAATTAAAAAAATGGATTTCTGAGGCTTAATGTGCCTTTAAGCATTTGTCAATACTCAATTGATAGTTAACAGGCCCTTTCGCAACTGGCCTCACGATCAAAGTTTCCGTTAGCTGTTTTAAACAGAGTTCTTGATTCGACATGTGCTTTGAATTTAATTTGTTTAAAAACCTTTGCAATATACAAAATTTATACATAGGTAATTTCTGATGTTTTGATTTAATAGAAATTATGTCTCTCCTTTGAAAATCCACTGTTTATAATAAGCAAAGACAGGCTGAGCTCAGAGCCGGAGAACGCTCATTTAATCATGTATTTAATTTATTAATCTATATTAAAGAAAAATACGTCTAATTGATACAGCTTGGCAAACACGTCATATGATCAAATTGTATAGACCTTTTAACAATACGAAATTTCCATAGAAACGGAAGTAGCATTTGGCGCATGCGCATTCTCCATAGGACATTAAAAGCAATAATCATGGCTATGCACTTACCCAAATATTTTGAGACAATACATCAGCAAACACGCTAGCAAAAGAAGACACAGCAGACCAAAGGCCACACATAGCACTATTGTCATCCAAAGAGGTACTGTAATATAGAATATACATGATTTAAATACCATAAGCACTGATTGTTTCAATGCTTCTTTTTCATCATGGCCTCCTTGATACTGAATATTTTTAATTTAACGATCTACTTAGTTTTGACCGGAAATGCATTATAAATCAAAATCGCTTTGACTGGATAACATAAATGCGTGAATGCTTAAAGGATCTCCTAGTTCAAAAGGCTAATAACATAAATTTTGAAAATTTTACAAAATCTAGTTGATTTTAGCATTTGAAAAAGGTAATAAAAGAATACATTGTATACAAAAATTTAATCGAGAATCGAATTTTTGTGCGATTTTTGCCCAATTTCAGTTAAAAGCGTTTTTAAACGTGTTTTTTTTTGTTTTGGTCATTTTGCACAATTAAAATTATTGTTATAAAAAGGGATAAGAGAATGACCAGAAATCTTGCAAACAAGTTATTAGTCAAGTTTAACATTTTACACGAATCTCGAAAAATATATCTAGTCCAAACCTCAGTTGAGTCCCTTTAAATAGCTTTTGTTTCTGTTCCCCAAAGACATATAACAACAAAAAGGTTATACGCACACACTACCACCAGACGTGTTTGTAAAACATACTAAAACCTTTCATTGGGTCTAGAATAAATATGATTTCAATTCTATAAGTTTGATTTTCGTAACAATGATTTATTATTTGTTCATAAAATCTAAATTTCTTTTTTTTGATAATTATAATAAATAGATTCAATAAAAAAGAGAATACACACCTCTAGTAGAATCATCAAGTGAAATATGATTGTGGACATTTTGCCTGTTTATAGGTACACAGCTCGGTGGTTGTTTCTCCCACGTCCCCGTAATGTTACAGCCGATCTTAGATTGTCCGGTCAATGTCAAACCGGCGACACACGAATACACAGCACTGCTCACGTTAGCAACATACGGTCCTGTTGACAGAATTTTACCACCAGAGATAGGGGACGGATCAGGACAGGTTTTAACTAACCCTACCACAGCCGTAGATGCGGAGTTGTGCGGAAGTTGCGAAGAAACTGTTACGTCCGTTGTGACGTCATATGTCGTTGATGCATTAAGTCCGCTTAAAATTGGTGCAGTCGTGTTACTGGAAGTTGTAGAATTGTCGTCTGCTGTGACAGAATAATCGGTTGATGATTTTACATTTGTATGCGTGCTGGAATCCGTTGTTGAGAATACAGCCGTCGGCGGGTTCGTTGTAGTCATATTTCCTGCGTCTTCCGTGCTTATAGAGCCTGCTTGGTTCGTTACAGCAGCCGTTGTTTCTGTCGTTTGTTGCAATGTGTTAGCAGACGACTGGGCGAAAGAATGCACATTGCTCGTTGATAAATCACCAGTTACGCCTTCCGTTGTGATCGTTGGAGAATTTGTTGATGTCATCATACCGAAACTGTAGTTTTCGTTATATAAGTGGCACTTAAAATAATTAAAATGTTTATTTAGTGTGAAATACCATTTACCACTGGATTTCAACACAACATTTTGGTATTTTTGAGAAAAATTAAAATGGTTGAGAAAATATCTGAAATACTACTTTATCCAGTGTCTCATAAAGATACTTATTACATATTTCAAGTGTCAAATCTGAACTTTAAACTAGAGAATTTAACCCGAAAATGTCTTTGTAAAGATAAATATTTAATAAAAGTTGGATTTTTACTAAAACCAGCTATTCACATTAAATTTCAATTGCAAAATAAATCCGCAAATTTGATTTAAAATAAGCTTTTCAAATAGAATATAATCTTTAAAAAATAATGCTATATTTTAGCTAATAAAACTAAAAAGTGGCTACGCTTACCCCAAAAATATATTTTAAAATGATAACTGTTCAGTTAAATTACAGAAAAAGACAATAATAATAATGAAAAGATTTAAAAAAAGATAACAAACCCCGCAAACTAACAATGTAAGGATGAATTGGATGTTCAACAATGACCAAATGACTTCTTTAATATTAATATGTTAATATAAGTAAAATTAAGTTCGTGATGGGACAATCACGTTTCAAGGGAGAAAAACTGATTTGTTTGTTTAAAGTGGATTAAAGGGGGTTATCTCAAAAACAAAGTTAAATGGAAGACAACACAATTGTATTCTTCTGCTAAATCCTTTATTATGGCACATTCCAAACTTTTCATGTTTATTTTCGCTTATCTGTAACATTGGAGGTCAAAATTTTAATGCGGTTAAAATCTTAATTGAATGTTAAAAATATTTTCAATGGGAAATTCTGTAACATTTGAATACATACATGAAAGCTCTGCTTCAAACAATGACTTCAGCAAAATTAAAATAAATAAAACTTATCAAAAGTTGTATTATTTATTTACATGTTAACTATTGAATGTGTTGCTATATTTACTGCTTTGTTGCAACCTTCAGGACTCCAATTCGAATTTAGCACCAACGTTGAGGTCTATTCGGTGAAATGTACACTTTGAATTTGGGTGTTCTATACGGCAAAAAATATGCGCAACGTTGAATAGAGCTGTCATTAACTGTATGTAAAAATAACCAGTTACTTAGCTGAGAGGCATTGGCTAAATGTCTGATAAGCCTATTGTATCGGTGTTGCCCGTACATAGGTAAGCCGGCTAAGTGGTAATCGTTGAAGTTATAGACGTAGAGAAATCTGCAGACGACAATTTCTCTAACACTGATTTATGTCTTCCTTTGACAATAATGATGACGTAGTTAACATCATTTACATTGTCGTTATATCAATTCTAGAAAGAGTGTGCTCGGACATGAACTGTGCAAAAGTGACAACAAGTAAGGATTCTTAGAACATACATTTATAACAAATTACAGTGTAGTGATCGTGACAAGAACGTATCAGAGCTAGACAAGATTTCCGCAAGAGTCCAACCAAAAGTCCTTATCTACAGATTGAGGTTAAAATTGTGTCTAATGTGGACTCTGTTTAATGACCAATGAGCAGCAAGTTACACAATTTTCGTAAAATCAAAGACTTATATAACAGAGGTAAAGGAAGCTCTTGAATAGAAAGTTTTCCAATGCTGACCCACAATCCCTTGCGAGAAATTCATTGGCTTTTGGGGTTAATCAATTTCCGCCATCTTGTTTTACGTAACCAAATATGTTTACATTCTCACTCATTGCCGAAAATAATTTACATCTTCATGATCTTTGTTGTTTTTAATTTTACATTTTTGCATGTGTTAATTATTGATTACCAAAACAATTGTCAGATAACATGGCGGCATTCATATCGATAAATTTTCTCGTGTCAAACATGGTCCCGTAAAATCTTGCAAAAAATGTGAACTTGCGGGATAATAAATCCCTTATGTATGACGTCATGGCTTCCTCTCCATTTAAATATAGCTCTGTGGTAATATGAATAGCATTTAGAACCGCGAGTATCATAAACTATTAAGGTAACGAACAGGTCATCCAGACGACAAGGTATTTCTCCCTTGTACTTCCATTTTCGTTAACAGATGAATCACTGCCATCCAGGAAAATGGAATAATTTAATTAAATATAAAATCTCAAGAATTCAACAAAGTTCGCACATATCATTAAAAATGCAAGTGACTGAATATTTGTGCAACCACGTGTGTGCGCGCACGCGCGTGTTTGGGTTAGGCGATTAATTCAATAATATTGTGATAAATGCCGTTAGAAGACGAGAACTTTATATTAAATATTTTCCAGCGTTTATCAACAGCTTCCTTGGATATAGGAACGGACAAAATTATGTCATTATATTTAGATTTGATAAAATCAGTTATAAATGACACTTCAAATATAAACAACTATATTAAATGATGTGACCTGTATATCGCCCGCTGTAACAAGATATGGCAACACTTAACGTAAATTTGACTTACATCTTGAATACTTGACCGGGTTATTTTAGCAGAAAAGGGCAGGCAAAGTATTCCGATATGGTTTCTGCAAGTTCTTTTCTCAGCATGACATTATTTAACTGAACGGAGTTGAATCGACATATAAATGTTATTCGTACATGAAACCACCGACTTATTCACATTCTGTATACGGAAACAAAATGTGTAATATTAGAAATTATATTAGAAAACAACGCAGTAACTTATTTGTCCAAAGATTTAATTATTTTCAGTTAGAGAGGTTTTTTTCCTCCAATATTAGCATGATACGGAAGTGTATGCTAGACATAAAAGATTTATGACTTATCAATGTTAACATCTCCCAAAGTTTAATTTCCGTTGAATGATAGTTGACGATAAACGTGTTCAACAATAATGCATTACATGTTTTACAAATATACTAGTAATGTTCGCCGCAGACTCGAAAATTATGATTTTATTCAACTCGTTCAATAAATTTAGTATTAAATACTCATTTAATATCCTCTACATAAATATTTGTTATATCAGATCATGTATCTCTGCTTCCATGTATAAATCTCTTCATGGTTTGTTCATATGTGTAATACTAAATACTATTAGAGTAAGTATTCAATTCCATTTATAGACATTCATTATAGACTAATTCACTTTAGATAAAATTCATTTTAAATAAGAAATAAAAATGCACTTTCTTGACATTTTAATTCTAATATACTTTCATGAACTCCAGTGCTAAGGTAATAAATGAACACACAGTGTTTTATATATTTCTAGCAATATTTTCGATCTGGCTTACAATGGATTGATAATTAGCATCGCACACACTTTTTTCTCCCACGCAATCTTTCTCCAAAGTTTTAAGTAAAGATTTATGTACACCAGGTTTAGGGCATATATTATCTAACGCATGAAGCATTTCTGTCGTCGCCATTTTGTTTGTTGCGTTCCCAGTTATTTTCAATACGTCATGAGCAAACTTGCCCGGATGTGCGGTGGACGCTATAACCATGGGTCTTTCCTGTTTAAATCGGTCAGCTACGACTTTTGCGATACTGGTGTGGGGATCCATAAGATAACCTAAAATGTTTTGTATAAAAATAAAATTAATTTTTAAGACATACTTTGATAAACAAATTGCATAAATATATGTAAAGATGGTTTATGAGCTCTTTTTGAACGGAGGATATATTTTATTAATATAACTCAAAGGTATTACCCAAGACCCCACAAAAAACCCCAATTGATCAATCGCCCCAAAGCTTAGTTGACGCCTAAAGAGGAAAATCAGCCCCCCTCCCCCTACGAATAACAATTTGGACTTCAATTAAGATTCTTCTGGGATCGCAGGTATATTCGAATCCCATGTTTTTTCTTTCTTTTTTTAATTCCACATTAAATATGTAGGCACACGTGTCTATGCAAGAATAATGAAACAAAATTCAAAATCAGATACCATTGTTTTTAAGTGTGTCCCTCATCGCCTTCCCACACTCCTCTTCGGTACACCAATCTGCGTGAAACAGACCTTGTATGTTCTCAAGCACCTAAAAACAAAATCACCTTATTTTTCAAAGGTCAAGGATTTGCATAAACTGGTCGGAGAATTTTAGGGAGATACATGATTTAGGCAATTGAACAGAGGAACGCATTCTGTGCCCCTATGCTTGTGTTTAAGTTAGGCTATATATTTTTCACATTACTTTGAATGTTCTGTACATTTTTCACGAATGTTGTTTTACTATATCAAAGAAAATTCAGAAATTAATCCTTGACTTTATGTGTGAAATTAGAAATTTAAGAAGGTCATTTAATGAAAAAAAAAGTAAACAACGAAATTAACTAATGCTTATAAAGTTTTTTTTTACTTGAGCAGGGACGTCAAACTTTCGTCTGTCTCGTAGTTGTGTGAAGGCACTATTTATAAAGCTAGCATCTCTACCAGAAATGCTATACAGCAAGCGTTCAAGGTTAGAAGACACTAAAATATCTATGGCGGGAGAAATCGTCTGCAACAGTCGTCTGTTGGAAATGTCGTAACATCCAGACCTGATAAAATCAGCAACCACATTGTTATCATTGGACGCGCAAATGAGTTTCTTGATAGGTATTCCCATTTCCTAAAATTTAATAGAATTGAGTTGATATTTGTTTTATACTATATATATAATTTAACCTATTATCATTTATCATGTAAAATTGTAATAAAGAGTGGATATTCAAGTTTTTTTCTGTAAATAAAGGATTTATTATTATCGAATGATATGAAAATACATTTCATGAGTGGAGGGTAATATGCTAATTTTCATATCACAAGATTAAAAAAATCCTCTACTTATAGAAAAAAGACTTGAATATTCTGTTTAATAAATAATATTTCTCTTTTTACAGTGAAAATACAGAAAATGAAAATACGAATTTTATTTCATCAATATTTCATTAATAAATAATTATGTAATAATATACTTGCATAATATATCAATGTAGTGGAAAAATATTATATATCACATATTTATTATATCGTTTATCGTATATTCAATATTACACTTTAGAAATATACCATATAACGTTTTAATACTAATAATATGTTATATAACACTTTAGTGGCAATTAATAATAAATTACTAATGTAATAAATATCTGAAGTGGTAGTAAATAATGATAACAAATTTAATATATCACAAATGACTGTTTATATCATTGTAGCAATGTATCATATTAGATCACAGTATATTTATTTATGTAATATATCACAAATAAGTGTGACAATGTACAAATGTATCATATATCACAAAAATAGAAATATAATAGGATTATGCAAAAGTATAATACATTGTATATATGTGTATATGTGTTATAGAATATCAGTATAATTGTTATAATGTATCATATATACATGTAACACTGTGATAAGCCTTCTTTTTTAAAAATGCACATTTGTAAAGACAATTAAAATTGATAGTTTTTACACAAAGTCACCTGAAATACCAAGTGTTTTGACCTAGTTAATATTGTAATCATTTACATTATCAAAACTCAAAATAAAAACATGTCAAGCCACGTTAACGGGGTTAATACTGATCAGACGGTCACTATAGACAGGGTCTGTCATCAATCATGTTTATCTAGCACCCAACACCCAGCGGGAACACGCACATAACGAATACCTTATACAAACATCGTTACCAATTAACTGTGTTCATTCATGTTTGAATTACTACACTAAGTTTGTGAGAAAAAAAACCCGGCTTATTCTCTTTCCCTTATATCTCTGACATGTTTGCTGGTTCTCCATCTCTTTTAAATATTAGCTGTACTATTCCTATTTCGCATTTTTGCCGGCCTTCATCTCTCGCGCATAGGGGAGCGGTGGCCTAGTGGTTAAGGTGTCTGCATCACAACACATGGATCGTGGGTTTCAAGCCTTACTCTAATCACAACCATGTTTCTTCATATGTTATTAGTACTGAGTACTGCTGAGTTCTAGGAAGTGGACTCGAAAGTTCGAAATTGAGCTAAAATAAATAAGTTTAAACTAAACCTCACACATGTTTGTCCTCCTTCACCACTCACGTGTGTTGTCTCTTACATGTTGTTCCTGACCTCTTTCGCATATTTGCTGTCACTTTCCTCTTTCTCTCTCATGTTAGCCATAAACCACTCATGTTTGTTGTCCTTAAGCTCTCTCACTTGTTTGCTGTCCTTTATTTCTCTCTCTCTCATATTTGCCTTTAACCTCTCTCATGTGTTTGATTTTCTTTACCTCTCTCATTTGTTTGCTGTCCTGTACCTCCCATGCTTGTTTGCTGTCCTTTACCTCTCTTTCATGTTTGCCCTTTACCTCTTTCGTGAGCTTGCTGCTCTTCAATTTTCCCGCACGTTTCCTGTCGTTTATCTATGTCCCTTGTTTGCTGTATTTTACCTCTCACGCTTGTTTGTTGTCTTTTTACCTCACCACAAGTTTGCTGTCCCTTATCTGTGTTCTTCACTTCTCTTGCGTGTCTTCTTTCCTTTACCTCTAACTAATACTTGTTGTCCTTTACCTCTCTCATAATTATGTTTCAACCTCTGCACACGTTTGCTGTGTTTTACCGCTCTCATATGTTTGCTGTACTGAACCTCACTCACACATTTGCTTTCCTTTACCTCTCTCCCTTGTTCACTGTCACTTACCTCTCTTGTATATGTACTGTATATTCATGTAATTCTAAGCTGCTTTAATGTTGAATCCTCCAATGAATTAAAGATTACTGGATAAAACATTTATTCACCTAAAATCATTTACTACCTTTGCATAATAGGCCGCAAGAATGTTTCCAAAATTGCCGGTTGGAACACAAACATCGATTTCGTCTCCCATAGCAATGACCTTCTGCTTCACAAGGTCAAGGTAAGAAGTCACGTGATATACTACTTGTGGCAATAACCTTCCCCAGCTGATCGAGTTTGCAGCACTGTGATGAAACATACATTTTAATAAAAACATACATTTCAATTGAAGGATCACATATTTATTTTTGGGCCCTTATCGAAAATTATACCAGTTAATAATCCGTATCCTTTTTTAAATGTAAAACTTGTTTCTCTAATGCTTGACTTATAAGCAATGGCGAACAACTGTTTAAAGAGGATTATTTAAGTAAACGTAAATTTGCAGATGAAAAACTGAACATGATGATATTTACACAACATTCTTTTTTTTACTTATTCTCCTACTGAGATAGTTTTCGATCTTTCATTCATCCAACAACCAGAAATTGTTTTAAAATAAATATCTGTAGACAAGTAGACAAAATGATCACTGTGTGAAAAGTAATTCAGAATAAATTGGCATGAAAAATCAAATCCGGGGATATTCATTGAAATATTTTAGCTAAGCATACCTGATTTTTACATTGTGATCTTGGAATAGTCTTTGTGACAAATCGTGATCACCAAACGCTTTCTTTACACTGGTCTGGCAGAAGTCAAAATCACTTCCGGAAACTCCTTGATTTGTAAACAAAAATATAAGTCAAGTTTGAATTGTTTGACCGGCCAAGTCTCGAATAGTTATATTTGGCACTACAGTTTTGTAATTGTATGTATACATGTACGTGTTTTTGTTGATTAGGAAATGAAAACAGCCCGGATGATACAATGGACGTAGGGTTAAGAGCCAGCCCCTTTGAATAATAATACCATATAGCAATCTAGTTAAAGTATACCATACATTGACAAACGAACCAATGACATTTGACCTAATACACAACATTACCAATCAGTTATCAAATTCGGACAGGAGCATACCGATAAGCTATAGTGGCACTGTATGACAAAACAAAAGGTACATACCCACGACCCTCGCGAGGTGGCTATTGTAAGAAATCATCTGTTCTCGCTGTATATCACTGATGCCCTCAAGCGGGTACAAAACCAACACGCCAATGTTTGCTGAGAAGTTTCCTGCAATTATGTATAACAATAAAAAAGCCTTCTATAACACTTTTCGTCCACCTAACCCACATTTATGCTCGATTTATATATTTGTAACTATAAGCTTTAAATCATCATTTAACCATCTAAAAAGACTAACTGAATGTTTTAAAACACCTAAATCTTAACGAATATGAGATTACTTACAAAGGATAACTTATTTATATCAAACAGCTTTGTTACTTCTTTGGTGAAGAGGTTGTTTTTGTAACTTAATCTAAGTGAGACAAGGGCTTTCTAGGAATCGCTTAACATTCTATAGTTTTTATCAATGTCTTTACCAAAACAAACTTAACATCATATACAGAAAGACCACCTCTCACGCTGTATAATGATATTTAGAACCGTTCCATTTTTTCATTTTAGGCATGAGAGGAATTATTTTAACCCAGTCTTTTCGGTAGACAGTTCTATAGATCTACTTAACATTTCATGGGACTTTTCAAAAGTTAAGGACATGTTTTAACCTTTACCGTTCCCAGAGGAAAGCTATTACATACCAGCATGCCTTGAGAAACCATCGAGAACCGCTCCGCCAGTATCACCGGATGTAGCTACTAAAATCAAGTACCTGTATAGCAAAATGTAAATCAAATAATGCACAATTTTTCATTTATGAAATTAAGCTTGTCCGTTTAGAATTCCATTTCATGTAATTTTGAGTTATCTAAAATATACCTACATGTAGCTACCTGCACGAGCAAAAGTTATTTTTAAAAGTTTCATGGAAAGAAAGAAAGTTGTTTTAGTAATTCTTTTGAAGCGGGTATGTATTGAATAAACACGATATAAAAAAAAATTAGGTGTTGATTTTTCTGATACTTCGTTGAAAAAAGTAGTGCTTGGACATTTAAGACAAGTTAATCCGGCTGATAAATCACATACTTGCTTTTAGATTCCTCCGCGACAGCGTTCATAAACAACTGTGGCATCAACTGAAGTGCGACATCTTTAAACGAGGCTGTTGGTCCGTGAAATAGTTCCTGCACGTATTGACCCCTGTCCAGGTGACGCACAGGACAAATATTGGCATCCTGAAACGTTTCTAGATTGTATGCATTATTTACAGCAGTTCTTAAAGTCCGAGGATGTAGATCTCTGAAATCCATCCATTTCTCTAGAATTCGGATAGCTCTTTGCGGATACGTGAGATCAACTAATCGACTTAACTGACCGATGGACATCTTTGGAGTTTCATCTCGAGGAACAATCAATCCACCATCCGAAGCTAAACCTTGTAGAAGCACTTCATTGAAGCCTTTATCTCCCATGTGTAAACCCCGTGTTGAGACGTACCCATGCTTCGCTTCTATGTTTTGAACTTGTGATAAAACCTTCCCCGCAATACTCTCAGGGCTTTCATTTCTTTCACATATTACCCTGGTATCGTACCATTTCTCGTAAAATTGTTGCCTATATTGAAGTATATCCGCCATACTGGTTCCGTCATTTTGACCCACAATCCTATTTACCTTCATCCGCTCTAGCCTCTCTAAAATATCTGTCATATGTACATCTAGAAACACCACGGTACCTGTTACAATTGAATAAAATCTGACGGGGACCTGAGTAGAATCACCGACGTTCCGTAAGCCTAATACGAATTGAAAGTAGTTCTACCCCATGGGAAACAGAGAGTGTAAAAACAAATATATATATTTGACGTCCAAAGGAAAATATTTTGATACAGTTATGATTGAAAATTTGTCTGACAACCATTTTTAATTTAAATATGCCCACTGATGTACACTTTTAAACAAATCCGACTTAATGCCAACAGTCTGGCATTTTGTACTTTCGGTTTCTACAACTATAATAATAAATATATAAATAATGTATTATTTGCTTTTGTAGGTATGAATTCACTTACTTAAGTTGGACCTTTACTGGATATGTTGGAAATAAACTTGTCACCAACTCCCAGCATTAAATTACTATTTGTTCACATGTTGGGGCGTCCATGGCCTAGTGGTCAAGGCTGTTGACTTCAAACCACTTGCCCCTCAGCGCTGTGGGTTCGAATCCCCACAGGAACTTTGGATTCTTTCATGTGAGGAAGCTATCCAGCTAGCTTACGGAACGTTGGTGGTTCTACTCGGGTGCCCGTTCGTGCCTGAAATAATGCACGGAAGGGCACCCGAGGTCTTCCTCCGCCAGTAAAGCTGGAACGTCGCCATATGACCTAAGCTGTGTCGGTGTGACGTAAAACCCAATCAAACAAACAAACATGTTTAGTTTCTTGGCGTACTATTATGTTCGAGCTCCTTATCCGAAGACATACGTAAAGGGCCGAAAGGTTGCGATTGTCGGTAAGCTAGCTAGATGATTAAGAACGGAGAGGCGTCCGTCAACAGAACGTTTATCTGGAAATTCATGATTTCCGTTTTAATATAAATATTCGTTTAAAATAGTAAAATTCATAGAATTTTGTTTCATATGTTTTATAAAGAAGTACATCAAACCTGTGCTTGCAATGTGCGACATTCCAGCATCATGCATCGGATTTGAACCTGTTAGAGACACCACGTGATTTTCTGTATGGAACGCTGAGAGAGCTTGTCCTTCTGCTTCAACAAACCGGTCTGAACCAACTTCATCTAGCTGAATATAAATTTATTCATGATAAATAAAAGAATATATAATATAAGATAGAAGACTTTTGAAACGAAATTTATACGTGTACATAATTATGTATATAGTATAGAAACAAAATAAAGTAGTTATTTTAAACATCAAATTGGCACTCGATTCAATATGCAAAAACCACAATGAATAAAATAAATAAATAAATAATGTTCTACATGTGACCTTGAACTTGACTGCAGGGACATGAATTTTACGCGCGACACTCTGCCTCACAATGGTAAACATTTGTGCCAAGTTATATTGGAATCCCTCAATGCATGTAAATGATTTGCTTCGGACAAGCGTTTTTCAATGAGCTCTAAGTATGACCTTTACCTTTGACCTAGAGGCGTGCCCGCGACACATGGACATTTCTATGTAGCTCCATGTGTGTAGGAGATATGCTCCGTACAAAATTGGACGCCGCCCGCCTGCCAGGGGCGTTCTATAATAGGACCCGTTTTTGAAACGGGGATGTAAAAAACATATTACGGTCGCCAACTGTCGGTTTGTTTAAAAGACTAAATTGGCTTACTTAAACAGAACGATGTTAATATCAATATTCAAAACTATAAACAATACAGCTCCGACGAAACCTTCTTGAAATAAAGATATTAATATAATTATTATCACTTTCGCAAATTAATTTTTGTATTTTCTGATCGTAAGATCAGTAAATACATAGCTAACATCCACGGTCTGACACAAAATTTCCTCACAGTCCTAACAACGCAAAGTAGTTCTCACTCAAAACTGCTTAAAAACCAGCAATTAAGAAGAAAGAATAATTTTTAATGTAGGCATTTAACGAATTACAGTGCATTAAAAGTTTAGATTAGTCAATAGAAATATGAGGTTACAATCACAAATTTCGCGGATGAATATCTTTTTACCCAATGAAAAATGTTCGGCTATTTCCGTAAAGCTTCGGATTATCATGAATATCATTTTAATCAATGAAAATGCTATTTTTAGCTATGTCGATTACCGAATACTCCAGAGCGTAGTACACAAATAAATCTGACTGTCGAGTAGTGGAATATATACATGTCGGACTGTTTTGGCGAGAAGATTTTCGCTAAATTATTTTCATCAGTGTTAAACAACAGGTTTATCGTGAACAAAATACCTCGAAATTAATAAGGATTGCAAACACGAAATGGAAATTCTCAATTTAGAATTACATAATGTATTCGTTTTTATTCAAGGTACATAGGTATGATTTAGATTGCAAAGATCAGAAAATACCATAGAGCTGCAGCCCTTTGATTTATCATGTAGTCTAGAGTTAAAAACAATAAACCTGACATTCTGTTAAAGAACCCATTATTGTTTTTTCTTCCTAACTGCCAGGAAAACACATGTGCCATTCAGTTAAAGAATACATGTAAAACTCGTTCTTTTGACTTTTCTTTAAGTTTCAGAAAATTAATTAAATATAGCATGGTCCGTTCATTTTTGTCCAATTTATTAGCATTGATATAGTCACATGGCCGAGTGGTTAACGCGTCGGACTAGTTATCTATGGATTGCTGGCTACGTAGGTTCCAAACCCGTCAGGGACAAGCCGTTGTTTCCGTGAGCAAGAAATTTTACTCACTTTGCTTAGTAGTGGTTGGTTCCAGGAATGGATTCGAGTGTTTCAATAAGCTTACAGCTTCCAGCACTATCGCACTAAATTAATTTCGTATAAAATAATATTGACACAATATGTATTGCTTTTATAAAGACCAAAACAAACAACAATAACAAAACAACAACAACAACAATAACCTTTTGAGCAACCGACATTCCCCAGTGAGTTTCTAGGTGATCGTCATCTATATCGAGAACTGGTCGTCCTAATGCTGCCGATAAAACCCTACCGACGGTTGTTTTACCACATCCGGGACTTCCCATAAGAATGATATTGTTCTATATAGACAAAAAATGTAGCTATGTACATATATTTTCAAACACAAGAGAAAAAACTAGTGCAAGACAATATATAAGCCGCGTCATGACAAAACCAACATAATGGGTTTGCGACCAGCATGGATCCAGACCAGCCTGCGCATCCGCGCAGTCTGATCAGGATCCATGCTGTTCGCTTACAAACCCTATAACAAGTAGAGAAACTGATAGTGAACAGCATGGATCCTGATCAGACTGCGCGGATACGCAGGCTGGTCTGGATCCATGCTGGTCGCAAACCCATTATGTTGGTTTTGTCATGATTATTTAGTTCATTTGACGCTTATGAGGTTAGAATGAAAACCTCCTGTCCCTAAATATAAAATTACCCTCGTTCGACGGTTATACAACATGTAACTTAACATGGCTTATCTACGTGACTTGTTTTACTTCGTGAAACAAAATTACATGACACCGACGTTTATCATTGAATCACGACTCACAATTTTCAATATCCTTTATTTGTTATATTCTATTCATTCTAATATGTCAGCAAGGAATATTGTTTTAGAAAATTAGTGCATGCAGTAAAAATGTAAAATTACCTTGACATTTGAAGCATTATTTCGGAGTTTGCTACCGCAAAAGTACATGCGTCTATGTCGAAAACAACATCCTCTTCGAACCAGTAATTTCAGGATCATTTCGTTTCTTTAATCACAGACTATAATTAAATCATCCGTAATACTTTGGTAGAACATTGCTAAATAATGAGTTTCATATTACATCATAAAATCATATATGATAACACGCCCATTCTTACGTAAAAAGTCAAATAAACAAACTATGTGCCATTTAAATCCCCAAAACAACTTAGAATAGGAATAACATTATTAATTTCATTATTTATTTGCGTATATAATATAATTAATTTTTTATAGATAAAAAATAATGTAACCAAATATTTTTACTACATAATATACGAGATTCTTAAGTCTTAATAACTAGAATTAGTCCGTACTTTAATTCCTATCACAAGGTCGCCTTAATTAAAAAAAGCCTTGTTTCGCGATTCAGATAATTAATTGAACAAACATAATCATATAGTAATATTTTATTACATATTACTTCGTTAGTTTCCATAAAAATCTGATTGTCGTTTTTGTCATCCCTTTAATATTACAGAATACAAATTAATACGAAATAAGGGCAAAGGTGGAATAACACCTACACTCTCATACCATAGGGTTAAATCTTATCAGATGTACTAATCTATGCTAGCAGTTGAAAGTACATAATTATGTAAAACGCCTGACTGGTGTCTGTGTAATTTGTACAGTAAATTGTACCCACACACTCGTGAAAAAAATAAAAAGTTAACATTAATATCTTATAATAGCAGAAAATGAAATTTATATTTCGAAAAAGTTCAAAGTTATGTTTAAATGTATATCCAAGATAAGACCCCGGGGTCTCAACGAGTATCTATATTATCACAGACGCTTGGGGGTCAGATCCTGACCCCAACGTGATACGCCCCTGTTAACACGAACACGAATGGGATATCTATTACAACGATAAAACTGGTTTTTAAACAATTTTTACATATCTGAAAAAAATACCATATAAAATCAAGTCTCTTTTTAGACTTGATGGTGTATGGTATTTTTTTCATAAATGTGAAAATTGTTTGAAAACCAGTTTTATCGTTGTTCATAATAGATACCCCATTCGTGTTCAAATATTAAAATAGTTTTGATAGAGTACGTGTTAACAGGGGCGTATCACGTTGGGGGCCAGGATCTGACCCCCAAGCGTCTGTGTATATTATATGAAGCTTATTCTGTATTTGTAGTTAATAATTGTATAAATTATATTATCTATTGCAGGACATCAATTAGTAACTTTGACACGTACATTTAACAACGTATGTTTTAGATCGAATCCGACGATGCAGTTTACTGGCATTTATTAGCACGTTAAAAATAACCTTGATCTACTCAAATACGAGCAAACAAAAATAAAATCTGACCTGCTTTATCTTTAATCTCAAAATTTAAAAGACTTACTAAGTCACAAAATCTATAGACATGAACTATAGGTACTGCAAAATGTGTTAAACGGATTAACTGATACAGGTAAAGCAAAAGTTATGCTCGAAATTGCATGGTAAAAGCCCTTTTAATTTAGTTATATTTGGATAACTTACATCAACTTACCCATAACTAGTCCTAACACGGAAAGATAAAATGAAAAAAAAACCAACCAGAGAATACTCGTTTGCAAATGTAACTGACCTAGAAAGGGAAGTAACTTTAGATTACTTTTTACAATGTGAGATTTTATTACTTCCCTTCCCTCTCAGAAACGAATATATTTTCGTTCTTTATAAAGGTAAATAATGGTTTCAGAGCATTTTAGATGCGTATCACCTGGAGAAAGTGGAGCTGAATGTGAAGTTATTTGTTACGAAACTAGCAAAATGTAAACAAGCTAGTAATTTGTCTTTCATACTAAATACTAAACTAAACTAAACTACAAAGTACTAAAATGATACCACTATACCTCTATTAATGCCAAAAGCAACAGAAACAAAAGATGGTTCAGGTTTTGTTTGTTTTTTTGTTTGTTTCATTTTACGCCTTTTCCCAACAGTATTTCAGTCATATAGGCGGGTAGTTTCCTAACGATCGTTCCTGGAGAGTTACACCAGTACTTGACTACCTTCCTCCGCGCTAAACTACCAAAGCATCTAAATGACCAATAAGTAATTTTTTTGAAACTATAACAGAGAACCAAAAATAAAGAAATAATGATAAAAACATTCATATTAAGAGTAAAAAACGAGCCTTTAAATACTTAGAGAAACTCTGGATGGTACTGCGTTCATTAAACGTTTTTTCGTTGAGATATATTTTAGTTCGTGCTGTGTTTGTTTATGACGAGGAACTGTTATGTTCTGTGTTGCGTCCTACTAACTTGTCTCGCCTATCTGATTTTGTTCTTGGACTTCCATAATGAGGATTAATAAGAGAGTATATATATTTTATATTAAAGTCCCATTAAGCCTTAAAATGCTATCACTTTATTTTTTTCAAAAACCTCTTTTATATTTTTTGTGTCCTTTAACAGTTTCCTAAAAAGGTTACTTATTTGTCATTTTTATGAGCCATGTTTTGTTTCTTTCACGCTTTGGTATAGCTACAGTTATAATATCTTGTATGGAGGTCAAAAAAACCAATTTGTTTACATTTTTACTACATGTACCTTTAACACAAATTATTTTACATTCAATGGAATTTTCATCAGATAATGAGCATCTCATGTGTTCTAAAACCTTATTACAACATTTTTAACTTTTGACAGACAGAATGAAACATTTATGAATTTCTGAAGCATAATGTGCCTTTAATGAACAGGTATCATTGAATGATCTACTTATTTGGTATCTCCATCAGTTCAGAATGAGAAAAAATGGGGAAAAAAAACTTGTTTTTCAATATCGTAATGATGTCGTAAGTTATTTTTATTTAATTATTTTTATTATTTTTATGACCGTTTTAAAGGATTGGCCAACCTCGTAACGTTAAACCTGACTCGTCTTTCTGCCATTTTATATCATTATCTTTAACCCATTACTTCATGAGCATTTTGTGAAAAATGGCTGTTTTCATTGAAAAGTCTCCCGTTACAAGTTCAAATTGCTATAATACTATTAAAACTGCTTCAACACTAATCAAACTTGGCACAAATGTTGACTGGACCATTGCCCTTGCAACAACATGCTCAGGCTTAAATTTTCTGTTACCATGGCAACGAGGGGACATCTCAAAATTGCCAAAAATCCCTATTTTGCGTTGATTTTTTCCATCAAAATTGATTTCAAAGTGCTGCAATTTCTCAATGGATTGAGATAGAGTCAACTGCTTTTCAGCGTTGGTTACACGTTACCTTATGATCAATCTGGGGTCATTTACAGCCTCTCACAAGTCCAAAATTTTCTTGGCGATGAGGGGGACTCCGCCCCCCTTCAAACCCCCCAAACAGAAGGGGGCACATCCCCCTTCTGGCAACCCCCTGATGTATCTTTTGGTTGGGGGCCGCGCCGAAAAAGAGGTCACTATTTTTAACAACATTTCTCAAACAAAAACAAGTGTTTGGGGCCTAAATAAGGCATTTTTTCATCATTTGAGACAACAAAAAGGGGGGGGGGGGGTGAAAAAGGCGTTAAAAGGCGTGTATATGAAGTAATGGGTTAAGGAATCTTTAGTTAACTATGTAAATTCTTTCCGTTTAATATCGTTCGTTTGATATCGTTTTGTAGCATTGCTCATTTGTACAAATACCTGTCTCATAAAATATTATTTTGCCTTTTAAATGAATAAACGAAAGGTAGTTTTTTATTTACATCACTATTAGTGTTAACCTTTTCTTAAAATTATACTTATATAATTATCATTATTTTGCCAGATTAAACGAGATTCACTATCTGTCAATTAAAGTGAATTGGTCTATAATGGATCCAAGGTCTCTAAAACCATAAATAATTATGTTGATAGTGTTTAGTATATTATATGACATGAAACCATGAAATAATTATATACATGTATGGATGTTGTTGGTAAGTATGAAATACATAATCCGATATAATATTATACAAATATGGACTTTTTAGCTGTTGAATATGATGTGATATGTACTGAAAAAATTAATATTGACCGAGGCGATTGGCATGCTAATCCCTATTGTTCTTAAAAATGAATAACGGTAACTAATATAGACTAATTTGACTCTTATGTACACCCAACTCAACGTTTTTTTTAGAATGATAACAACAAACTTGGCGTGACGTCACGTCAAAGTCTCGCGTCTTTTAGGGATTTCCAGAAAATCTATTTTTAGAAGAAAAACCGGTGAATATACTCTGAAAATCTATTTTTAGTGGGAAAAAACAGTGAATATACTTTGATATTGACCTGTTATTTTTTACAAAAAGTTGCTTGTTAGCCAATCAGGGAAAGGCATTTCAAAGCTATTTATAGATTATATAATAAATCTTTATATTGCTGATTATAATACTGCACGTTTGTAACGTCGCTTTTCATCGGATAATCTTGACGTGTATATAGATTTTTATTACCCTTCCAGAATTTGTCCGCCTTTTTGATTGGATATTGATCACCCGAAAGAAATTGATATAACCGAGCCAGACGGGTAATATACACACTAAATTTCCCCGTTGGGTACCCAACGTTGTAAACAACATGCGCTGAGGTGATGCGCGTACGGTTCGATTTTACGCGGTGTAAATTCCGATTTAAAAGCACTTTTTAACTTTCAAATGATAAATATTTACCAAAGTAAAGTAATGATACATATTCTCATCGGTATTGAACACAAATATGACCTTGTGAAAGCTTGATATTAATTACAAAAAGTGCGTTCAATAGACTACTCCTTTTCTCTTGTTTACATTCGTTAAGTACGGGAAAAATACGTCATGTATTTATGTGACGTCATGTTGTGACGAAGAGGTACCCTAAAGGGAATCTTATTTCAACGTTTCATTTGAAACAGCAATGATTTTTTTAAAAAATCGTCTAAACTCGGCAGGGGAAGGGTAATAAAATTATTATTTTGGTTTTGGAGTGATATATGTGGATATATTACCTGCCAAGATAAAATATCACCCTCGCCTAACGGCTCGGGTGATATAAAATCTTAACAGGTAATATATCGACATATATCACTCCAAAACCAAAATAACATATAATATACGCGGCTGCTGTCGATTTATGAAGATATCTTACTTTTTCTAAACAAATGATGCTTGCTATATTATAAATTCGTTATAAAGATCGTTGACAGGTTATATGGTCGTATATAAACGGCTATTTGCAATATAACCCTCGCCTAACGGCTCGGGTTATATTTACAAAAAGCCGTTTATATAGGGCCATTTAACCTGTCAACGATCTTTATTACTTATAATATACACGGCTGCTGTCGATTTATGAAGAATTCTTACTTTTTCTAAACAAAATGATGCTTGCTATATTATAAATTCGTTATAAAGATTGTTGACAGGTTATATGGCCTAGCGGCTCGGGTTATATTTACGAACAGCCGTTTTATATAGGGTCATATAACCTGTCATTGATCTTTATAACTAATATAATAAATTGTTCTAGAACACAATATTATTTTCAATGACTTGGATCTATACCAACATTTTTCTTCATGAAATATTTCATAAGATGATTTAAATGATACATTTCTACTGTTATATCAATATTTGAAAATCAACGTATGGAAATGTGCCTATTACAGACCAATCCACTTAAATATAATATTTAAAACCAAAGGCAATTGGATCACGAAAATAGACAATAAACAATAGAATATATGAACCATGGTACTGATTTACCAGATCATTGAAAGCCCCTCACCGCCCGCCAGGGATTTTGGATTTTTTTTATTTGTGGAAGCTATTCCCAGATAGCTGACGGGATAGCATACAGAACGTCAGTGGTTCAATGAATTATCGGATGCCCGTTCGTGCCTGAAATATGCACGGAGGAGCACCTAAAAAGTCTTCCTCCACCAGACTAGCATATGACCTCCTTTAGTATGTTTGTGCGACGAAAATCTAAATTAAATAAATAAACTAAAAAAAAAAAACCTCTTGGAATATCATCAATTTCACTGCGTAATTTTGGAGATTAATTCAGCATAACTTTGATATGAATATATTTGTAAATCGATCGCACAAAATTTATTGAAAATGATCAAATGATATGGTATGGAATTGCTTCAAGGCTAATCTGTTTAACTAACAATGAATGATGGCAAATACAACAGGTTTGGCATTATCCGACATGCATAAAGTTTTGATAGATAAGGGAGTTACCATACAAGGATTGATCAAAAAGTTCTTGACCCGATGTACTTCCGGTAGTCAGAGAACCCAACTAATGGTCTTACACTTTGCCCACCTGTGCTCCAACTTGTTTAACCTTTCAAAAGAAAACTCTCTATTTTTGTCCTCAAAGAACTCATTGGCCGCCTCCATGACACCTTCATTGTTTCCAAAACGTCTACCACGAAGCTTGGTTTTCAGTTTCGGACACAGGTAGAAGTCAGAGGGGACCAAGTCCGGAGAATATGGGGGTATGTGGGGTGGGGAAGAATTTCAAAGCCACAGTCAGTTGCAGCAGCCATCGCAACTTGGGATGTGTGAGCTGGCGCATTGTCGCGCAGGAGCAGAACGCCTTGAGTCAGTTTGCCCCTCCTTTAACGCGCGATTCCTTGTCTCAATTCGTCTGCATAGTACGTACCGTTTATGGTACGTCCTTGCTCAATCATAATTATCCCCTGACTATCCACCAAAAAAAATGAAGCCATCCCTGCTGATGGCACCCTCTTGAATTTCTTCGGAGGGGGCGAGCCAGGGTGCCCCCACTGCATGCTCTGTTTTTTGGATTCTGGATCGAAGTGATGGACCCATGTTTCATCCTGAGTTACGACCCGGTAGATAAAATCAGGTTCATCCTCATCGCGAGACAAAAGATATCTTAAAATGTCAATCCTGGTCCGTTTCTGGTCGTCAGTCATCTGTCTGGGGACCCATCTAGCGGAAACCTTGCCTTCTATCGCACATGACCAGATAGTGCACAGTTTCGGCAGTTTCTTCGTTGGTGGCCTCTTTTGGCCGCCTAGGCCGCTTATCATCTCCAATGCTCTCCATGCCCCTCTTAAATTCAGCAGCCCATCTTTTGCACAGTGCTAGAGGAAGGAGACTCCTTCCCAAGTGTATCAATGAAGTCTTCATGGATTTCCTTGGGGGACATCCCTTTCTAACAGAGGTACTTAATGACGGCTCTGATTTCAACTTTCTCCATTTGGTCTAAATGACCCACCCCAGTGTGTTGTTTTATGTTACTTAATCTGTGTAAAACCGCGTGTAACTCGGTCAGTAATCTTCAAAAAGATATCTGTATCGACGTATCGTGTGTAAATGACAATGCAGTGGATAGAAGTATATTTTTGATCATACCTACGCAAATTCTGTGCAACAGTTACCCTGCTGCTCATTGTTAATCTGAAGGATTTCGTTACACATGTATCAGAGTCCTAAAATCGAGAGATAAATTGTATCTAGTTTGGCTTGGTTTGTCCAGATTGTTCACATTCAGATTGGTTTTGCCCTCTAGTAGTAGCTATGGCCAGTTTTATTGTGGGCCTGGCCGTCAATCGTTGTGTTATTTTTTGCAAATTTGATCAGGTGCTGTGTTAACATGTGTTAAAATTATACACAATATGCGTTGATGAACTTTATACTGATGCTATCACTTAGCAATAATTACCTCCCCTGGTCGCCATTTATGGGTCATTACCAATTTATTATCTACAATAACTTATCCGAAGACTGACGGAAAGGGCCGAAAAGTTGCGATTGGGTCATTTGCTTAAGATAAATATCTCACGATCTCTGCAATATTTTTCATTTTGTAAGCTCCACTTATTCACTTTTTATTAAATATTTTACATCATGATATTTTCAAAAGAATAGAAGAACTTCATAATATTTATTTCCATGCTTCTTTTTGAAGTGATCACGTGATTGTAAAAAATGAAACACTTAGAGATGTTGCAGAACTTTTCATGTTTTACTAACCCAATATATTCCATTCGCAGTTTAGATGAAAGTGTTTAAGTTGTTCATGTATACTCATGTATACTTAATTAGCTCACGTGTTTATGTTCAAAGCAAAGTCAATCATCAATTTCAGTTAATGCGTTTGGAAGAATGCCATGAATCTAACATGAAATAGTGAAATCTATACAAATGATGTGCCATGAAGTGCGCGGCGAACCGGATTAAAGAATAAACCATATTAAAATATGACACTATCTTTGTTATTAAAGCATGTCAGAAGTTCATATCCAGTCTATTTCCGTAAAATCTCATATATTGTCTGGTCGTTGTGGGTAAAAGATGGATAACAATAAATGTACGTGATGAAAGATTTTTCACAGACGAATTAATACTTCGTTCTGAGAGGACATACGCAGCAATTATTATTCACTCATTAATTTGGTATAGAAATCTTTATCAAAAATATATCAAAATGCTTCAAATTGTCCTAGGTGACTAGAGTCTCGGTTAAATAGTCCGTTGGTCAAATTGTAATGAATACATAACAGTTCCTATAAAGCACATTTTGTATATAAACATTAGGATACTACAGTTATAGAAAAATGGAATTCCCAAAGAACGCCCAAAACGGCAAAGTTGTTGCAGGCTCGGTTTGATTGGAACTATTCATGCCAGGTACCATGCCCCTTAGCACCGGCTCAAGCATGGTTCATCATTTAACATGTACTGCTAAAATCTTAGATTTAGAAACAGCCGCACAATACTTTTAACTTTCCGGTTTGATACAAACACGGGCATATATCTAACGTAATGTAAAAGAGTTCCTATCAAATTATCTTACCTATGTTGACTGCTATTACTGTATGTCGTATTTTAACTTTTGCGCCCCGAAATAGAAAAACGCAAAACATAAAGATATGACAAAGTAACTTTTGTCGTATCCTCGTATTTTCGGAATTTTGCCTAAAAAAATGCGAAAGGACGACAAAAGAAGGGCGACTTTAAACTTTGTCGTATATTTGTATATTGTGTGGAAAAGGGAAAAATACCATATGGCGTTCATCAGCCGCCATACTTACACGATAATGCATTACATTCCCATTAGGAAATATATTCTACACTTAAATATATTACTAGTAAATGACAAATTTCAGATATAATCGTTTCAACAAATACGACAAATGTATTGATGTTTAAATATCCACTTTTATTTAATCAAAAAGTACAATGTCATTTGTCCTTTACCTTTAAAAACGTCTTTCTATTTGAAAAACCCGGATTTTATCTCATAATTATGTAATTAAAACAAGGGAGACAAGAAAAGTAATTTTATACATTTGATTTTTACAGGATAACACAACCAAAAATGATTTTATTAATGTTTTATTTATAAAAAAACAACTGTAAACCGTAAGAATTAAACTGTGTATCCATAGACGTGCGATCAAGCGGGATGTCTGGCACGCAGTCATCTCCGTCCAAAATTGAGTTCATTCTGTCATATTCGATAAAATCCGGTTTAAGTCCAATTCGGCTATTCATATCTCCAGAAACCAATACCGTTCCTCGTTGACTAAAAAAGCTTATATCATTTTCTAAAATGTCAAATAAATTTTGATTACATACATTATAAGCAGCCGAATCTTGTCCCCATATATAAGTGGCACATAGATATATGTCTTTATCTAACATAAAGAATGATTTATCCAGCTTTATCCATATGATTGTGTCAAAGTGATTTCTAATAATTGAAATTCCTTTCGCTATATAGTCTCTGTAAAACAACATAATACCACCACTACTTCGACGTGCATTTCTGTGTTGAAATTTGCGATAGAAATTGTGCGATGCATATCCTTTCAATTTTATATTACTATCTTTAGATGTCCATGATTCTAGAAGAAAAATAATATCATATTTAGATACTATATTACAGAAGTCTTCGTCCTCTTGTTTCTCTTTAGATAAGCCATTACAATTCCATACGGCAATCGAAACTACACCTTCTTGTAATTCCTACGGTACCGTCCCATACGGACCATCTGTATACACTTTACCATCCACGATAAGTTTGTTATATTTGATATATGCTTCCTTTTTTGCCTCTCGAGCCCTTTTCATAATTGGAACAAGTAATTTCCTTTGTGAAACAACTTCCGGCGGATATTGATCATGCATGAATAGTCCAGATTCTCTAGGATTGACATTATCTTTGAATGATTTTACGTAGTTTTTTGTCTTAAGGTTGTTGAAAGTAACTAATACATTTTTTGGCTTACTTTGTCTTCGAACGCCTATTCGTCTAGCACTCTCTATTTCTAGTGTTGCCAAACTTTCCTCGGGGATCTTCAAATCGTCCTGAAAGTATTTTTTGACATTTCCAAGTGTCTGTTCGGCTGTTTCATCCTTTGATTCTTTAATCCCACCAATGATCAAATTACACATCATAGACTTAGCTTGGATATAAATAATAGTCTCTTTTAATTTCTTATTTTCGGACTGTAAAATTGATACCTGCTCTTTTGTTTTATCCAAATTAAAATCATGTAATCCCACCATGTCCTCCACGTAACTTAATTTATCCTCACTTTTAGCCACTCTTTTATCTAAATCAGACCATAACTTATTGAGTTTATCATCCAGTTTTGTAACCTTTTCCTCCACCGATTCTAATTTATTGAGTCTAGTGTTCATTTCCTCAAATTTTCCACTAATGAATTTCATCAATTCCTCATTTGTTACTTGTTTTATGCGTTGAAACTCATATGGAGATGTCGCTCCGACATTTTGTGTACATTCTTGCGTAAAATTCGTTGGCATAACAGACACAGGCGTTCGACACTGATTACTGTACGGTAGTTGTACATATTGCTGAGGGTTATAGTTCATCCCGTTATTGCCTTTAATCTGATCCATAGTATAACAATCCGTATTGTTAGAATATATCTGATCATTCACCGAAATGTTTTCCGAGTTTAGTAACTGTAAATATGTACTATTCCCTTGTGAGCGATTTTCAGCTGTTAGTGTACTGGACAAAACCGTGTCGTCACAAGTTTTGACCTCTAACCTTCTAGAGTCTTTTGTTCCCCTATCTGTTTTTGGCGTTTCCCCTTTACTGCTATTTTTCCTTTTTCTTTCCCGTTTAGGTCCCATATCCTTTAAAATCCGTTAAAATGGAACATGTTGCAAATGTTTATGTAAAAATCCTGTATATATTCCGAATGTAACGATATAAATTTTCACTTTTTGTAAGAGCTAAACACAAACGACCGCCAATCTTTAAACTTGACCTTGACCTCTTTATTATTAATTAAAAGAAACAGTCGCATCACGGAACTAAGGAAAAGCGGTGTTTTCTCGGCCAATGAACTAAGCGAATAATTTACTATGATGTAATACAGTGGGACTGTCAAATATTTACTATTGTTGTATAACGTTGTGAATGATGTGATTTAGTATGTGGAAAAAATGCAATACTTTATTAAAGCTCATTTTGCCCCCAGAAATGCTTTTAATATTTTTTTTCTCAAAATATTTTTATTTTTGGTGTCCTGTTATAGTTTCCAAACAGTTACTTATTAGTCATTCTAACACGACCCGCATTCTTCCCTATTGAACATAGAAGAACCGTGATATAATTCCTCGCATCCGAGGATTATTGAGCGATAAAATCACAGTTTGGGATATATTATTTCTTAAATAACCTGAACCATATTTTTCTTCCTTTTTTGGCAACTTAAACAGTCGTTAAGGATATTGTATGGAAGTAAAAATACTTTTGTTACTTTTATGACCAATAATTCAACATTAGGCGCTACTTTTTCCAGGCGATAGGCGTCCAATAAACCTTTACATCATTATCTAAACGTTACAAAACTAATAAAAAATATATATTTATTCGTTTCTAAGACATAATGTATCGTTAATAGTGATTATTTGAAAATGATTTACATTTGAATATAATAACTGCTCAGTTTCCAGTAGTGACCTAAATTCTCTTTCTTGACAAATCAATGTCATGGTAAAAAGAGAGGGACAGAGAGAAAAAGTAACATGGCCGGAAATTTCGTTCAGACGAACCCTGTTACAAACTTGCTGAAGTTTTGTCATGGGATTGTCCAAATTTATATTTGAAACAGTCCATTACAAGTATAAGGGATTGTATTATTAACATACAAAAAAATAAGAAGCACACAGTAGACTGCATGGACGTGTGGGCTGGCATGGCCCTTTAATGGTGACTTTTGGTTCCAGAAGGCTTAGGATCAAGTGCAAAGGTTTAATTGTTTTAAGCGAAGAAACACTACAAATTTATTTCATAAACTGCTGTTTTACTTGCTATACTTAATGATGCTCTTTTTTTCATTTTAAAAGGACCACTTCAAAGAACAAAGTAAAATTATGAATTAACATTAATTATAATATGTCACTGTCGTTTGACGGTTTGAATTACTATTTGCAATAATATTACACCGTCATGAGTAATAATTTACAGTTGAAGTGGTATTAAAACAGTACTATTAAATGGTCAATATGTTTTAAGTCAAATCAATAGGAAGTCAATATCTATGCAAATATTCTCACATCGTAACGATGATTATCTGACCAAATTCCAGC
This sequence comes from Ruditapes philippinarum, assembly GCF_026571515.1. NCBI lineage: Eukaryota > Metazoa > Mollusca > Bivalvia > Venerida > Veneridae > Ruditapes > Ruditapes philippinarum. Next base: position 154,559 of record NW_026858123.1, read on the forward strand.
GTATTTTCTCGTTGTTTATTATCACGGATGTGTTGTTCTTACACTGGTACTTTTCCGGAATAATTATCCAATGGTAAAAGTATCAGAATTATATCAGATTCTACACCTTGCCTTTATCTATGTTTGTGTATCAGTTAATAGACCATACATCATTATAATTTGATGCAAGAAATCAAACTAAATAACCTCGTAGTAGTTTACTGTGAATGAAATTCACACCTACGTTTATTTTGTTTTACTGAGATAGTTATGTGCATGTATATACGCCGTATAAATATTTATAGGTATTTAGTAATGGAAGAAAACATTTTCTCAATTAGATTCCGTATTTATGGGTGCTTTATTACAAAACAGGCCACAGAGTTTACGTACTATCGTCCATATTTACTGTACTAAATAACGCAATGACGAAAATGAATGTGTCTTGAATGATTTGTTTTAGAGTTTTACATACATTTTTCTAAGGCATATGAGTTCAATTAACATGTATTTTATAAACCTTGTCGGCCCTCTGTCAAATTATTATTATAAGTATGGGAAATTGGCTACAAGTTCCAAATACAGTTTCTTATAACAAACGTAGTGTTAATTTATTAATTATTTAAGAGTTAAATAATATTTTTTTAAAAGGTTCAGTTGTCAATCGTTTTTTAATACATAAATTAACAACTTTTTCACCTTTCGTCTTCTTTTTATTGGAATTTCTATCGCCAAGTATCTTAACAAATGAGACCATATTCTTTATATCAAATCCGGATACTTGAAAATAAATTACATGATTATTAATTTGCCAAATAGTTTTGTTATAATTGGCAATTATGCACATTAGAACACGCCAAGTTCAATGTATTGTAATGATTTACGGGTGCACCAGAAAGCTATAGCAACTTTTTTCTATGCTTGTGTGCCTAGAACAGGTATTGTTTTCAATCAAACAGACTTCATGTTGAGAGATACAAACCAAAAATTTAAGAATAATATGTTTGGTACTTTAACAATATCAACAATAAATCGTACCTGTTGGTTATTGACAACTGAATGGTTTGTTCAATATACACGCACATTTTTTTTCAATAACAAGTGAGGCCGAAAAGTTTGTTTTGCTCTCCAAATTTCCGACAATTACACACAATTTCCGGAAGTTAACATTTCTAAAAACATGAAGTAATGTTTTAAAGAAAAAAATAGTGACATATGGAGATCCTCAATCAATAACTCTGATCACGAGCTTTCTGTTTAATGTTTGATCTATTAGAGAATTTGTTTGACCTTTACAAGAATTTGACCTTTACAAGAATCTTATTACTATACTGTACAAGTGTGTAAATATCTGTGATAAACACCAAAGGTATGGGGAATATAACTAAACGTCTCTTCGTATATAATTATTATTAGAATTAAGATGCTATTTTGGGACACCGTTTTAACTTTGTAAAAAGTCATGATCGTGCCATGGACTGAGTCTAAGACCAAAAATTGCTTTGCCTCCTACAGTAGTGTCATTATTTCGACTGCAAGACAGACTCATATTCCATAGATGTTTTAGCGATGTAAAACAAAAACGTTGACATGTGTAGAATTTATAAGCGTTATGCATCAAAAACATAAACTTTCTGATCAATTTTAGTTCAAATTGAATCTATTTTGAATAAGCTTTGTAGGTATACGTATGCATACAGTATTGTTTTTCAAGGAATGTCAAGAAAAAAGAATTACGCATTATTATGCTTCCGGATTCTTTCCAGTTATGCTATAAACATTTACAACAAAAGTTACGAGGTTAAATGAAGTTAATAAAACATTCTCTCATGCCTGAAATGATTAACAGATATGTTGCTTAAATCTCCAGCAGTAGAAGCTGGAAATATCACCATGTTACGTGTTTAATATTACGTCGTGTCAATTAGAATGACTTTCACAAGAAGCTTCTTTTAAAATTTTCCAAAACAGACGTGCATTATTATATCTTACAGTTAACAGTTTTTTTTGTTTTTTTATTAAAATCATAAGTAAGTAAGTAAGTAAAGTTTATTTTTGTAACATAGGCCTCCGGCCCAAAATACAACATAATACAACAAAAACATGAAATAGCAATGGAAAATACAATGGGATGACCATAGATATACATAGTATATTGTAATGTGAACATTGGTAGACATCATATCATATTTTTTAAACATATATAACGATAGTAATTACTAATTACGGTTATACACTGAGATGGTCAGACGTTCTGTTAATAGAACCAGTTATAAGTGTTATTGTAGGAGTTTTAGTTTGAAATTAACATTAGTGGACTCAGTTTAAAGTGTAGTGTTATTGGTGTTACTTTGGATAAATTTAAATTTGAGATTTAATGTATGAACTGTGAGTAAAAGTAACATAAATTATCTATATATTGACATGTATAATGTGTAGTATTTAGTATATCGCTTCAAACCTGACTGAACTGATAGTATTTATACTGTTTGTACAAGCCATACGGTCAATTATAAAAAACTACGGAATACAATATTTGACATGGATGTTGATATCAATACATATAGATATAGAAAAGGAATCTTCACGCAACCAAAGAAGTGCTTTCTTCATTCAGCTTCAATTGCTCTAGATGGAATTCCTCTTTGTATTAGACTGTTAATATTCTGCCTCCGTGTTGCAAGTGGTATAGAGCGTAATCCTGTCAAACTGTCAATGTCTCCAAACGTGGACGGCCTAGTTCTAAAGGTCTACCCAAAGCCCTAGCGGTCATTCAACAGATAAACATTATGTTGTTTCACAAGGTTCACCTCCAAGATCCCAAACTCTTAGATCTCAAAGTCAGATTCAACCACAAATTAATGACTGGTTAAATAATGAGTTACCTATGCCAGCTGGTGATGACGGTAATGCTAATATGGATGCACATATTGAAGCTCATTCAAGTGAGGATGTTAGTACTTTAAATCTTGAGCAAGTAATCATTGAGACACAACGACATATTAAAGGTTTAAATGTGTTTTTTTTGGTAACTTGTTAATTACAACCACCACAGACATTGAAGATTGTTATTGTTAGATAATGGCTTCTATAAGCTTCTGCTTTCGGCCAAAATCTATAATTATTGTTATGTTGTTATTTACACATGTACAAATATTCTAAATAAAATATGTTTAAACCAAAGGTTTAAATGTAAAATTTGACGATTTTAGAAAAGATCTTAATTCGCTTAAGGCATCAAAAGCAAAATTGCAAGAAGAAAATAAAATCTTAACAAATACAGTGTCAGATTTAACGGCTAAAATTGCATCCATGGAGACAAAAATCGATAATGCAAATGAACGGTGTGAACACATTGAGAGAAAATTTACTTTTCTTTGGGTTTCGACAAGAAAGCCATGAATCATGGGATGAGTCTGAAGCTAAAGTAAGAAATAACATATCGAATAATCTTGAGATAGACGAAACTACTATTGAGCTTGAACGTGCACATCGCTTGACAAAAAAAAGTAACTTCTCCTATAATTGTTAAGTTTAACAAATTCAAAGATAAAGATCTTATTCTACAAAAATACCACCAAGTCCGAAAGTCTAAAGCAAGCAGCAGCGATTAACTAGATTATGACGATATTCGAGTATCTGAAGACTTTACAGCGCATACTAGGAAAATTAGGATCAAACTTATTTCGTATATCGACATCTCTAAGAAGCAGAACAAAAGATCGTTTATTAGATATGATAAGCTGATTGTGGACGGTGTACCTTATATCTTTGACTTTGACAAGGATGATATTGTTCCCGAGAAATAGGACAGTGGCCAAGGTCTGAATAATAAACTGTCACATTTGAATATTGGACATGATGTTACAAATTCTGATTTTGACGTGAATTTTCATGCTATGAAATTAGGTGTGTGGAATGTTTCTGGTTTATCATCAAAATTGACTGGAAGAAACGATATTTGTGATTCAACAAATTTTGTTGATTTAGCATTATTGGTTTTGTAGAAACTTGGGCTAAGAGTTATGGTGAGTTTTCATTAACTCGGTATACATGTTTTGATGTTATTAGACCATAATCTAAAAATGCAGAACGAAATTCAGGTGGAATATCTGTTTTTGTAAGAAATATTATATTTCAGTGTGAAGATATTAAACAACTAAGATCCTCTAGTCACAATATTTTATGTCTACTTGTTAAATCTAAAGTTAATATTTTTCATAATACAGTCGACTCCGCTTATAACGAACTCAATGGGACATTTAAATATCGTTCGTTATATCAAAGTTCGCTAAAAGCGAAGTAGCAACAACTTGCTGACTTATTTTGTGTGTGTGTGTGGGGGGGGGGGGGGTTAAATTTGCCGTTATAAAGGCAAACCTTCGTACTGGTTACCAGTATAATCGGTATTTTACGGCAGCGGTATTTTAATGCGGGTCATGTTATTGAACAATATATCAAGGACATGGTACATGTATTTAGACATGTAGTACTTGTCTATAAAGTGCGTACCATTTGTGTTCTTTCACTATTTGTTTGTTATTGTTTCGTTAATATTGCAAACAAAAAATCGGTTATTTGGTAATTATCGGGTATTTACAGCAATTATCAACTGAGGGTGCGAAATACATATTTTCAGTAACAGGCAGGAAATTGTGTTCTGAGAACATTTTATTCTGAACTGTACAATCACTAGTTTGAATAATAATCGGATAGCGGTATTCATGTACTGATCTTAATCGAGAGCATCCCGATATTTCAATTATTACAGTTTGTTTTAACCGAGGAAATTTACATGTTTTTCGCCGTTAGGGACTTGAAGGAATGGTTCGCTATAGCCGAAAATTCGTTTTAAACGAGTACGTATTAAGCGATGTGATTTAATATAAAATAAAGAAGGTATCGGCCGGGGATGTTAGATTTAGTTCGCTTTCAACGATAATTCGTTATAAGCAAGTTCGTAATAAGTGGAGTCGACTGTATGCTATTAGGTTTTATTTATATGTCTCCAGAAAATTCGTCCATACATTCGAATCAGGCATTGTTTGATATCATTGAAAACGAGCTTGCTATTTTCAAAAGTGACTATCCGGGGCATTCCATTTTTGTTTTAGGTGACTTTAATGCATATTCGTCCACAAACCCTGATTATATTGCTATGGGTAGTGAAATTCCATTGTTAAGTGATACATTTTATATTGAAGATACATTTCCGCCACCTAGAGCTAATACTGATGGTAAATCTATAAATAATTACGGCCAACATTGCTTCAGCTTTGTATTCCTTCTGGGCTTCGTATATGTAATGGCAGAATCGGTCACGATGCTGGAAAAGGTTGTTGTCCTTGTTATACTGATTATTCTCCTAGTCTTATTGATTATATTTTGTCTGATATGTCACTATCAGATTATGTTTTAGATTTTAATGTTGAAAATCGAATTGAATCTATACACATGCCCGTCTACATTAAAATTAAGAGCTCAACACAATTAGAAGATAATCTCTGTCTGAACCAGTATTTAGTAATGTCTCTGAAAATCTATATACTAAACTGAAATGGGATGCAAATAATAAACAACAATATATTGAAAAGCTAATTATAGGTCTTGACTCTATGTATGACTATCTTAATACTGCTTTAGATAATAATGATATACATCTAGCTTTACAGAGACTAACAGATTGCTTTTACAATGCTGGATCAAACAGAAATAGAAATAATGGCGTTAATAATGATCTTAATACAAATCAGAAATTAAAATTATATCTACATTTACGTAATACAGTTTTGTACTCAGACCTGGTTTTTACCATGTTTACTCTATTAAAATCATTCATTCTGACAATCACGATATTTGTTTAAAAATTTATAAAATATCTGCTATTGTCGTTGACGGTAAGTATTTTCTCAATCCCCCAACCCATTTTTTACCCCCCACCACCACCTTTTCACCCTTCAAGCCCTTATCCCTTTAATTCCCTTATGGGCCCGTTTAAGTTGATATTATTTCACATTACATGTCCTATTTCTCACCCTTATGTCTGCTCTAGGTTGTTTTTTTTAGTGTGTCGGAGGGCCGCATCCTGTGAACGTTGCCTTTGCCTTGTTGATCTTTATTCTTGTTTTTTTTTTCAAACACTAACTATTAAAGCATGGTTGATTTACATCATTTGTTTCACACTTAGAGCCAGTGGCTGTTCGAAACCCTTTTGATAAATGGAAAGCAATATTATTAAATATGCTTTAAAAATTTTGCAAACAATTATCGATGTCGCCCTTTGTAAATCTTAATAAAATATTATTTTCAAAATTATCAAGATTCTCAATATTTTTCTTCTGTTGATAAAAACTGAATAAATTGATCTTTCAAATTTTCTTTCCATACATAGGTATAATCAACACTATCATTATTCTGATTTAAATCCTTATAGTCATAATTACTGTCAACATAATCAGTAGATTTATTAAACACAAAGGAAACAGTTATGACAGTGATCAGACACAATATTAGGACAATCAGTATCAAAGGTAACAATTTTCTCTCATAAACTATGTTTACACAATAAATAGTCAACAACACTACACACTGTATTATTCACAAATGTGTATTTACCAATATTATAACCTTTATCTTCCGTCCATTCATTGTTCTATAACCCGTTTGTTTACAAAAATCTAAAAGCAACCTACCATTATTATTCACATGCGCTCTTTATCTTGTGATTACCGATCTAAATTTCTATCTGTCTGATTATCGTCTGGTAAAATATCACTATAAAAATATTATAAGTATCATGAATAACACAATCTGGGAGTACCGACTTTCGGGCATTGAAATCGCCAAAAATTGTATAACAGCAGTCATCATTTGAACAATTTTCTACATAAGTAGCTGAATCAATCAATCTGTCAAAAATGTTATCAACTTTCATGAACCACCTGAATTCCGTTTGCTGTATTTTTAACAGATGTTCTATGTAAAACAAAATACTTATACTCAAAACCGTCGACCTGTATATTAGAGAATGAATATGTCCACAATTCTGTAAAAAGAACAATGTCATTACTTTCAAACACATTTTTCACAAAATCTGAATTTAGTTTATCCGTCCGTTTATTTTGCAAACCATTTATATTCATATACGCACATCTAATAGCGACCTTTAAGTGGCGGCGTGGCCGACTGGTAAATGCGTCGGACTAGTAATCAAAGGATTGCTGGCCGCATGGGTTCAAACCCTTGCAGGGGCAAGCCGTTGTTTCCTTGAGCAAGAACTTTACATTCATTGCTTAGTACTGGTTGGTTCTAGGAACGGATTCGAGAGTGTTTCAATAAGCTTATAGCTTCCAACACAATCGAACTAAAATAAATTTGTATGAACTATTAATAGCGACCTCCTCCGCGGTGTCCTTGATATTGACTTGCTGCCCACGCGTGCACATCGCTTGACAAAAAAAGTAACTTCTCCTATAATTGTTAAGTTTAACAAATTCAAAGATAAAGATCTTATTCTACAAAAATACCACCAAGTCCGAAAGTCTAAAGCAAGCAGCAGCGATTAACTAGATTATGACGATATTCGAGTATCTGAAGACTTTACAGCGCATACTAGGAAATTAGGATCAAACTTATTTCGTATATCGACATCTCTAAGAAGCAGAACAAAAGATCGTTTATTAGATATGATAAGCTGATTGTGGACGGTGTACCTTATATCTTTGACTTTGACAAGGATGATATTGTTCCCGAGAAATAGGACAGTGGCCAAGGTCTGAATAATAAACTGTCACATTTGAATATTGGACATGATGTTACAAATTCTGATTTTGACGTGAATTTTCATGCTATGAAATTAGGTGTGTGGAATGTTTCTGGTTTATCATCAAAATTGACTGGAAGAAACGATATTTGTGATTCAACAAATTTTGTTGATTTAGCATTATTGGTTTTGTAGAAACTTGGGCTAAGAGTTATGGTGAGTTTTCATTAACTCGGTATACATGTTTTGATGTTATTAGACCATAAACTAAAAATGCAGAACGAAATTCAGGTGGAATATCTGTTTTTGTAAGAAATATTATATTTCAGTATGAAGATATTAAACAACTAAGATCCTCTAGTCACAATATTTTATGGCTACTTGTTAAATCTAAAGTTAATATTTTTCATAATACAGTCGACTCCGCTTATAACGAACTCAATGGGACATTTAAATATCGTTCGTTATATCAAAGTTCGCTAAAAGCGAAGTAGCAACAACTTGCTGACTTATTTGTGTGTGTGTGGGGGGGGGGGGGTAAATTTGCCGTTATAAAGGCAAACCTTCGTACTGGTTACCAGTATAATCGGTATTTTACGGCAGCGGTATTTTAATGCGGGTCATTTTATTGAACAATATATCATGGACATGGTACATGTATTTAGACATGTAGTACTTGTCTATAAAGTGCGTACCATTTGTGTTCTTTCACTATTTGTTTGTTATTGTTTCGTTAATATTGCAAACAAAAAATCGGTTATTTGGTAATTATCGGGTATTTACAGCAATTTATCAACTGAGGGTGCGAAATACATATTTTCAGTAACAGGCAGGAAATTGTGTTCTGAGAACATTTTATTCTGAACTGTACAATCACTAGTTTGAATAATAATCGGATAGCGGTATTCATGTACTGATCTTAATCGAGAGCATCCCGATATTTCAATTATTACAGTTTGTTTTAACCGAGGAAATTTACATGTTTTTCGCCGTTAGGGACTTGAAGGAATGGTTCGCTATAGCCGAAAATTCGTTTTAAACGAGTACGTATTAAGCGATGTGATTTAATATAAAATAAAGAAGGTATCGGCCGGGGATGTTAGATTTAGTTCGCTTTCAACGATAATTCGTTATAAGCAAGTTCGTAATAAGTGGAGTCGACTGTATGCTATTAGGTTTTATTTATATGTCTCCAGAAAATTCGTCCATACATTCTAATCAGGCATTGTTTGATATCATTGAAAACGAGCTTGCTATTTTCAAAAGTGACTATCCGGGGCATTCCATTTTTGTTTTAGGTGACTTTAATGCATATACGTCCACAAACCCTGATTATATTGCTATGGGTGGTGAAATTCCATTGTTAAGTGATACATTTTATATTGAAGATACATTTCCGCCACCTAGAGCTAATACTGATGGTAAATCTATAAATAATTACGGCCAAAAATTGCTTTAGCTTTGTATTGCTTCTGGGCTTCGTATATGTAATGGCAGAATCGGTCACGATGCTGGAAAAGGTTGTTGTACTTGTTATACTGATTATTCTCCTAGTCTTATTGATTATATTTTGTCTGATATGTCACTATCAGATTATGTTTTAGATTTTAATGTTGAAAATCGAATTGAATCTATACACATGCCCGTCTACATTAAAATTAAGAGCTCAACACAATTAGAAGATAATCTCTGTCTGAACCAGTATTTAGTAATGTCTCTGAAAATCTATATACTAAACTGAAATGGGATGCAAATAATAAACAACAATATATTGAAAAGCTAATTATAGGTCTTGACTCTATGTATGACTATCTTAATACTGCTTTAGATAATAATGATATACATCTAGCTTTACAGAGACTAACAGATTGCTTTTACAATGCTGGATCAAACAGAAATAGAAATAATGGCGTTAATAATGATCTTAATACAAATCAGAAATTAAAATTATATCTACATTTACGTAATACAGTTTTGTACTCAGACCTGGTTTTTACCATGTTTACTCTATTAAAATCATTCATTCTGACAATCACGATATTTGTTTAAAAATTTATAAAATATCTGCTATTGTCGTTGACGGTAAGTATTTTCTCAATCCCCCAACCCATTTTTTACCCCCCACCACCACCTTTTCACCCTTCAAGCCCTTATCCCTTTAATTCCCTTATGGGCCCGTTTAAGTTGATATTATTTCACATTACATGTCCTATTTCTCACCCATATGTCTGCTCTAGGTTGTTTTTTTTAGTGTGTCGGGGCCGCGTCCTGTGAACGTTGCCTTTGCCTTGTTGATCTTTATTCTTGTTTTTTTTTCAAAACACTTACTATTAAAGCATGGTTGATTTACATCATTTGTTTCACACTTAGAGCCAGTGGCTGTTCGAAACCCTTTTGATAAATGGAAAGCAATATTATTAAATATGCTTTAAAAATTTTGCAAACAATTATCGATGTCGCCCTTTGTAAATCTTAATAAAATATTATTTTCAAAATTATCAAGATTCTCAATATTTTCTTCTGTTGATAAAAACTGAATAAATTGATCTTTCAAATTTTCTTTCCATACATAGGTATAATCAACACTATCATTATTCTGATTTAAATCCTTATAGTCATAATTACTGTCAACATAATCAGTAGATTTATTAAACACAAAGGAAACAGTTATGACAGTGATCAGACACAATATTAGGACAATCAGTATCAAAGGTAACAATTTTCTCTCATAAACTATGTTTACACAATAAATAGTCAACAACACTACACACTGTATTATTCACAAATGTGTATTTACCAATATTATAACCTTTATCTTCCGTCCATTCATTGTTCTATAACCCGTTTGTTTACAAAAATCTAAAAGCAACCTACCATTATTATTCACATGCGCTCTTTATCTTGTGATTACCGATCTAAATTTCTATCTGTCTGATTATCGTCTGGTAAAATATCACTATAAAAATATTATAAGTATCATGAATAACACAATCTGGGAGTACCGACTTTCGGGCATTGAAATCGCCAAAAATTGTATAACAGCAGTCATCATTTGAACAATTTTCCACATAAGTAGCTGAATCAATCAATCTGTCAAAAATGTTATCAACTTTCATGAACCACCTGAATTCCGTTTGCTGTATTTTTAACAGATGTTCTATGTAAAACAAAATACTTATACTCAAAACCGTCGACCTGTATATTAGAGAATGAATATGTCCACAATTCTGTAAAAAGAACAATGTCATTACTTTCAAACACATTTTTCACAAAATCTGAATTTAGTTTATCCGTCCGTTTATTTTGCAAACCATTTATATTCATATACGCACATCTAATAGCGACCTTTAAGTGGCGGCGTGGCCGACTGGTAAATGCGTCGGACTAGTAATCAAAGGATTGCTGGCCGCATGGGTTCAAACCCTTGCAGGGGCAAGCCGTTGTTTCCTTGAGCAAGAACTTTACATTCATTGCTTAGTACTGGTTGGTTCTAGGAACGGATTCGAGAGTGTTTCAATAAGCTTATAGCTTCCAACACAATCGAACTAAAATAAATTTGTATGAACTATTAATAGCGACCTCCTCCGCGGTGTCCTTGATATTGACTTGCTGCCCACGCGTGCACTCTTGTTTTTCATTCACTCAGTCCGATGACCTATTTCTATATTTAGCATACGACAAAATAACCTTAACGAATTTATCATACAGCAAACTTCCTGTTTGATAAAAAAAAAAACATTTCCGCAGCGGGGTATATAAAACTATATTTATATAAATGTCACGATTATCCAATGAAAAATGAAGTTACAAACATGCAGTATTATATGACCTTTTTTAAAGGTGTGGTTTAAGTTTGTTTATATTTGTTTTGGTTTCATAACATTGTTCGAATCACGTAGTTATTACATCAAGTATTCCGGTAGGGTGAATGACATTTGGATTTCAGTAGCCATTAAGGGAAGTCGGCTTTGTTTTGTCAGGAAGATTCATACATTATCTCACTTGACGGTATTTCTTTTTTTCTTTTGTAATATCATAAACAACATGCTTGATTGTGTCTGCGTATGCCTGTGCCTTATTTTGCCTTAAAATATCCTCTAAAATACAGACACAGATAGTAATCTGAATCAGTAACCGTGTTCAAAGTATATAATAATGCTTGTAATATCCTTAATTTAGTGACGATTTATTAAGTTACATTATGATTATGAAACTTTTGTTGGTGAAATTTATCAGGCGCTACTCTGCGCGACGCCAAACGCGTTATCGCTCCGCCCACTAAGTCATGTGGTACAGAAAAAACCAAAGCTTTGACAGTCAAACAAAATGGCTACCGCAATGAAATTACGAGAGATTCCAAGATATATTAGTGAGAAATATTTACCTTATACCGAACTTTAAGACAACGACCGAAAGCAAGAAAGTTTTATGTAGAAGCTTACATCATCAGTTTTACGATTTATAGAGAGTCAGAAAGAGCATTAGTTGTGAAATCATGTAAATTTAGAAGTAGCGATAAAAAAGAAAAATAAAATTTGAAAATAAAACAAAATTTTGGTATATAAGTGTCCCTTTATGGATAAGAAATGCATTTCTTACATTTTTAAAGCAGTAGATTAGACTTTATAGATTGTAGAAAGTAGTAAGTTTCAATATCATGAAAAAAAAATTCTGTCAACCTATATTCTACCTAAAATCAATATATTTATAAATAATCTTGATGATATGAATTGTATGTTTATATTTAGCACAATATTTATCAAAAACTGTACGTAGTTAAGCATTTCAGTGACTCAAAACAACTTTAAGTGAATGATTAAAATAATTTTTTTTATAAAAGTTGAAATCTTGAAAATATATGTCAATTCTTGGTCATTAAACAAAAAATGAAAGAGACTGGTTTAAATTTGACCCACATATTAATAGGGCTGTCATTGATAGAAAATTTTGTTTCAATATATCAAGAGACAAATATCGACGAACTATCGATATATTGACTTTGACAGATACAATGAAAACAAAATTTAATATGTGTTACAAATTTGGTAAATGGTGTTAACAGTTATGAATGACTGTAAGGACATCAAAATACTACAAACTAACAGAAAGTTTGTTCTTTCTGTTATTTTGTCACTGACATTTGAAAACAGTGTTTAAAGTTCAAGTTAGCCAAAAATAAAAAAAAACTGGAAAAAAGTGGCTTCTCTTATTATGCAAAATAGAGAGGTATATTCACTAACAGGGATAAATGATTTATAGGTTGTATTGAAATTTGAAAGTGTGTATCAATATTTATCGAATGATGAATATCAATAATGCGATATTCAATGACAGATTTTGATATATATACATGTATATTAACATTCACAGATTATGAAATGCAAGTATTTCCTATATAATTTCTTTTTCAACTAGAACTATAACATATCTAAACTACATTAACTCAACTCCTTGAAATTAGAGAAGTTATGGTTCTTTAATTCTTTGATAAAGAGGACATGTTGATATTTACTAGCATTATAACATATAGATCTAATGAGCTGTGCAAAACACCAACCCATGTTTAAGGGTTAATTATGAGCCAGATTTAATCTATCCTATTTTATCAAGCATGTTTTCCTGTTTATTTTAACATTATTGGGTTTGTGTTTTCTGCCTTTCAGTAACATTCTTATGTGAATATTGTTTTATTCTGTTCCATGACTGACTAAAATGGTTTTAGAGTTTTGGTAACTAGTTTCTATAGTATGAGCTACACATATATTGGTATATATGGAAGAAATCACTGATAGTGTGTAAGTACAATCACTCAGAACACAGGGTATAAAAGAAAAGCCTCCAGAACTTTTGTTGGCCAGCGGAGCTTTTTTTCACAGGTTTGAGAAGCATCTCTGCCCTTTATTTTGGGGGAAAATTACACGGTTTATTTGCAAAAGGGATAAAAAACTTGATTTTAAAGAATTTTTCTTTGGGAAAGCAACCATATAACGGCCACTGCAACAAAAAAAAAGCCCTGGCAAGTCCACATAGCTCAGTCAGTAAGAGCGCGAAACTTGTAATCTCGATATTGTGGGTTTGATTACTGGGCTTGGGAGACTAAAATAAGATCTTCTAACAGTCTTTCGGATGAGATTTAAAAATGAGGCCCCATATAATCGTACATATATTAAATGAACCTTGGGGAATCTTCTGGAATTTGGTCATCTTCCGTAACATTGCACAATATTCTCCCTTGCAAGTTACTACAGTTCCTTGGCTGTTTACTAAATTATTTATTCTTTTCTGTCTAACTTCGGTATTACTTACTATTTTTGTTGTATTAAATTTACCAGTTGGAAGGTCATCAAAAGCATAGATCCTGAGGAGAGAATATTGAAATAGATTTTTATTTTACTGGGTTATAGACTGGATTTGTCTAGTTTGTTCAGTTAATACATACCTTCTACAGGTATTCTGCTACAGGAATCTTCTAATCACTATGTGAAACTAATTATTACTTTCAAATTGTGTTTGTATATAAATGTTATTAAAATAACCTTTGGTAGAAATGAAAGGTAGAAAATAATATATTAAAACAGAGAAAGGATAACAGCTTGAAGTTATCAATTTTAAACACTTGATATATACGCAGTTAGTTATATCGTAAAGTCTAATGGAAGGTTAAAAGAGGGGCAATATTTGTTACTGTAAGAGATATGCATTTAATGTTAAGACACTCACACAACTCAATCTTTATTATATGATATAGACTACAGTTTGTATTTGAGATTTTATTAACTTTTATACTATACATTATAGTTTTCTTTCTACAAGATTATGAATTCCATTCAAATACCAATGCTAATAGGATGTTATATTTATTTTTAATGGAAACTGGGAATTATTAATGTAATGAGCATACATGTGTATCTTAGTATATGGATATAATGTGTATTTCTGTATTTAAGGACTTACAATTATGATGGATGAGACTTGCATTTATAAATGATAATACATGTATTGATCAGTCTAAATGTTATAGGTGTTTATACCCAGTGTTAACTGGCTAATAATAGTATCTATAATAGAGTTTATACATTATAGTTTTCTTTTTACTAGATTTTGAATTCCACCCATTAGTACCAATGTTAATGTTGATGTTAGGATTTCATATTTGTTTAATAAAAATTTGGAGTTATTAATGTTATGTGCATACATATATATCTTAGTATTTTGATATGATGGTACTTGAAGAGTTTAAAGAGTTACAGTTTTGACATTGTTATTAAAGGGATGAGACTTTCAATAAAGTTATAAATGATAATACATGCATTGATTGAAAATATCCTTAAACTTGGATCAAGCAATATAATTAATGAAGTCTAAAAAAATCATATTCTGAATAGTTATTCAAATTTATTTCTATTATGTGCATAATTTGAAAAGGACAGCGTCTGTCTTATCTATTTGTAATGGAGGGACACCGGTCTCAACCTCCAGGTCTCCAGAGTCAACCAAACAATTAACAGACCTTTCATAGAGTAGATTGTTACTTGCCCTTGAATAAATTTGTGCACTAAATTTTATAGAGGGTGATTTGGGCGACATGAAAACCAACAAAGTACAAAAAGTAACCGGGTGCCAGATGAAAACATGAAAATACAATGTACCACAAAGTGGTTCGTTTGTTGCATTTTCATCTATTCATAAATTTAATTCCCCACTCGGAACCTCAGTTACTTTTCATGTAACGTGTCAATGACCGATATTGTAAACTCCACACCATATGAGCCAATCAGAAGTATGTTGGGTGTTTCAGATTGGTTGGATGACCAAAGACACAGAAAAACATTTCTGTAAATAATTGTGACGCTCCAGTATTACGCTAACCGCCGTTTCATCAGCATTGTTGATGGCATGCCAAAAGATATTTTTTAATTTATATCAGTTACAGAGCAGGCATATATAAATATAAAATAAGTCAAATATGTATTGACCCATAATTGCGACTATACGCATGAAGTGAACCATCTTAATATTATGCAAGGACGTCTCTTGATGTGGAAAATTAATATGCAAAATTTCTTTAATCTTTTTCAAAAGTTTATCGCTAACTTTCTTACAGCGTCATAACAAATTCAAACACGCTTTACATTACCCTCCTATTAATGCATGATGGTATAAAAAGGGAATGATTGCAGTGTACATGACGTAAATAAATCCAAATAAGCATGGCTTTCCCACCATATCTACGTATTTTCAAAACATTTCGTATGCAATGTCTTTTATCTCGTTCTATATGGAAACTATGTCATTCAAGATCGTCTCGTGAAAATGTGTCTTTTTCGGATAATAATGTTTTGTTACAGAATATGATACACAATAGAATAAGTTATAGATTGCTTTATGAAAGTGATGCGCAAATTATGTTGCTAATTTTGATATTATGCACATATGGATCTTTTCAGCACATATGGAGCTCAAATGCAATTTCAAGCAGCGATTCCCTTCGTTTTGTAGCCAAATCTCAATAAATGTTTAAATCAGGATAAATCAGTCTGTAGTGAGATTTCGTTTTCGAAATCTCTGGTTTTTTTAAGTCTGTTTAATGACATTTTTTTTTATTCACATTGCATGTTTTCGATACACCAGAACCCACGACGGAAAGAATATCTCGATGAAAACTGCATAGAAATCCAAAACAAAAATAGGTAATATAGAGGAGAGTCAGGAGGGTAGAATCACATTTCGATTTTCTTAAAAAAATGATTGAATTTTATTTAAATGTTTAAAAAGATGAAAACTTACCCTGAGATTGACCTATTTTTACAGTCACATCTGGTGTTACGCTTCACATCTAGTGCAGCCGAAATTCACATATAATTTTTACCAATGCTCATTTTTGAGATACATATGGGGTTCCACCCCGTGTTTTAGGTCCTCTTTTATGTCAAATATAACGTCAATGTCATGTCTGCAGCCCTAAGCAATAAGTTTTTATAATATGCTAATGACTCAGGTATTCTTGTATCTGGTAAAATAAATCTGAAGAAATTCTCTCGTATGGCATGAGTCTTATAAGATTGGTTAATTGACTTAAAATTGTCTTTGCATCTTGGCAAGGCAGAGTCTATTCTTTTTAGTTTATGTTTCAACTTAAACTGGACCACATGTTATGGTACTGCTATAAAATACACATCTTTTGTTAAGAATTTAGGTGCAAAACTTGATCAATTTTTTTTGGCGTCGCCTTTGATGCTGTGCATCAATGCTTTTCTTGTATCTACATTTACGTAATACATTTTTGTACTCAGATCTGGTTTTTTCTGTTTACTCTATTAAAATCATTCTGACACTCACGATATTTGTTTAAACATTTATGAAATATCTGCTGCTTTTCAAAACACTTACTATTAAACCATGGTTGATTTACATCATTATTTCACACTTAGAGTCAGTGGCTACAACCCTTTTGATAAATGGAGAAGCAATATTATTAAATATGTTTTCTAAATTTTGCAAACAATAATCAAGGTCGCCCTTTGTAGAGCTTGATAAAATATTACTTTCTAAATTATCAAGATTCTCAATATTTTCTTCAGTTGATATTAACTCAATATATTAATCCTTCAAATTTTCTTTCCATACATAGGTATAATTAACACTATCATTATTCTGATTTAAATCCTTATAGTCATATTTACTGTCAACATAATCAGTAGATTTATTAAACACAAAGGAAACAGTTATAAGACAGTGATCAGACACAATATTAAGACAATCAATATAATAGGTAGCAATTTTTCTCATAAACTATTTTTACACAATAAATAGTCAACAACACTACACCCTCGATCTATTATTCACAAATGTGTATTTACCAATAATATAATCTTTATCTTCCGTCCATTCATTATTCTATATAACCCGTTTGTTTACAAAAATCTAAAAGCAGCCTGCCATTATTATTCATATGTTATCATCTATCGTGGATGTCTACTTCTATTGTCTGGTATTACATAACACAGACCAATATAAATGTCTTTATCTATTAAAAGTTTATTGCCCGAAATTTCTATCCATAATATATCATCTTGTGATGTAAAAAATATATATCATCAGAATCAAAATTTGATTTCACAAAAATAATAATGCCACCTGAATTCCGTTTTGCTGTATTTTTAAAAGATGTTCTATGTAAAACAAAATACTAATACTCAAAACCGTCGACATGAATCTGTCAACGTCTCTGTAAAAAGAACAATGTCATAACTTTCAAACACATTTTCCAGGGCTGGGAATCAAAACTGCGTCGTATCCTACAAAATGTAAACAAATGCCGCCATCTTGGAACGAAAAATGTATGTTTTTGTTTATAACTCTTTTTGTTGGAAATGACTGAAACCAGATATATTTATTAACACGCTACACTATTTTCCGCTTCGTTCGGTATATGTTGCTTGCACAACTATTTTGTAAAACAAAAGTTATAGCGAACTTGCAACTCGAAGCGGGGCAGATTTTTATGAAAATGTTTGGATACGACGCAGTTCATATTGCTTTATCTATCGTTTTTTTCCTTCAAATCAATTATATACTCGTTTTCAGAGTTCACCTTAAACTTCAAAACATAATTTTGCATCATTTACTAAAATTTCATTAAAGAGAGATGTTTATTTTCCAAGAAAATAATGATTTTTACGAAATGATACGACGCAGTTGAAAATAAAATATGATACGACGCAGTTGTATTTTCATTGCAGGCTGCATATTGGTTAAAATATCTAAATTATGTGCTAGGTATGCTAATAACGTCCAACACCATTTCTTGTTTACAACTTAAGTCAAAGGCAGAGGTCACTCATTAGTTCCATAAAAATGGAAATGAAATTCAATTCTATTATTTAGGCTGTATTTTTCGGTCGCATTTTAGTACCTATCATAAGCATCTACAAATTCCGAAAAGCTATATCAAATGCAATATACATTGAACGTGATCGCACACCCATATGACAACGTGTTCCATTTTTGCCTTAGCATGCTTCTTAAATTGTTCCTGTGAGTTCGAAATGGGAGTGATTACTATTTTTGATACAAAATTCAATATTCCAGTGTAACCTCTCCTGGACCCTGTATTAATCAGGAATGACCTTTTTTTTTTAAAAAAAAAGAGAAAGAATTACAATTTTTGAAAAGGTCTCTTGCAATCGGAAGAGAGCTATGCGCAAATTGCATGCCTACCATTGTTACTTGTAATTAGCAATAATTTCCGTCAATTCCGTTATTACTTATGTCTTTTTCGTGCCGATTTTATTGTATTCATTTTCTTAATAATCGGTGAGAACAGACGAGCTTTATTATTCGAAACTGAACATTAAATTTTTAAAATTATATTGTAAATGGTTAAGCTACAATATATTTTTGCATGTAGGTTATGCGTTCCGTTCAGTCATTTTATGTTCAGCGCCGCGGAACTTTACCGCTGTTTTTGTCGTATTGCATTTCTTTATCGCCGATGAGGAAAGGTCTACGGAATATATTTTCTATATTTGCACTTAAGTATCATTCTTCTCCATTAAAAAAACTGTAAATTTTCAAAATCGAGTTACATATGATACAACTACAAATAATTTTGTAAAGAAGGTGTCCGTTTTGCAAATGTATTTTACGCTGTGCACCGATAAATTTGATACAGATGTAGACAGTCATTATCTTTCAACAGTATTGAAAAAGTTTTCACAATATTGAACAGAAAATTAAGGTCAGATTATCGCATCGAATTTTCAACAGACTAAAGACATTGCATCTTAAGATACCTTCATACTAAAGTGTGATTTTTATTTGATAATGAATTGCCTAAAAACTTAAACAAAAGTTTTCAGAAAATGACTTCACAGAGGATTACCCCCTGTTTACATTGAAAATTTCTCTGCTAGTCATACCGAAATAAGAAATTTAAATGTTATTCTCATGATAATTAACTCAAATATTTATAATCTTAAAACTTCACACCAGAAATTAATTAAAATGCTGCTTATTTGTACAGCTGACATTAACAAATTTTGTTGAAAGTTTGAAAACAAACCACAAAAAGCAGTCATTACCCAGAACATGCAGAACCCCAGTTAACTTAAAGCGTAGCTAGCCAACATGAATTCAAGTTAATAGATTTCTACTTTTTTGCGAAAAAAATTAGGAATAATATTGAACATGCAGGAAAATATAGGAATTATTTCAGATATTATGATCAATTAGGTAACATGTTCATGTTTAACTGAAAAGTAGCTTCCACAATGTAAACTTTCAAATTAAATGTTATATTTGATATGACACAATGTATTCTTAATAATCAAATACAGCAGAACATTGCTATACACCGCAAATGATCTGGGGTTTTTATCTAGCGCAAGTGATTATTCCATAAAATAGAAATATATTGCCAAAATTATCCCTGTTGAAAAGACTGCCAAAAATACAACTGCGTCGTATCACATTTTATTTTCAACTGCGTCGTATCATTTCGTAAAAATCATTATTTTCTTAGAAAATAACATCTCTTTTTAATGAAAGTTTAGTAAATGGTGCAAAATTATGTTTCGAAGTTTTTGGTGAACCCTGAAACAAATATATAATTGATTTGAAGGAAAAAACGATAGATAAAGCAATATGAACTGCGTCGTATCCACACATTTTCATAAAAATTCTGCCCCGCTTCGAGTTGCAAGTTCGCTATAACTTTTGTTTTACAAAATAGTTGTGCAAGCTATATATACAGAACGAAGCGGAAAATAGAGTAGCGTGTTAATACATATATCTGGTTTTCAGTTATTTCCAACAAAAAAAGTTATAAACAAAAACATACATTTTTCGTACCAAGATGGCGGCGTTTGTTTACATTTTGTAGGATACGACGCAGTTTTGATTCCCAGCCCTGTTTTCACAAAATCTTAATTCAGTTTGCAAACCATTTATATTTATATACGCACATCTAATTTAGCGACCTCCTCCGCGGTGTCCTAGATATTGACTTCCTGCCCACGCGTGCACTCACTCAGTCAGATGACCTATTTCTATTTTTAGCATACGGCAAAATAACCTTAACAAATTATCATACAGCAAACTTCAAGTTTGAAAAAAAAAACATTTTCGCAGCAGGGATATATGAAATCATATTTATATAAAGGTCACGATTATCCAATGAAAAATGAAGTTACAAACGTGCAGTATTACATAACATATTTTAAATGTGTGGTTTAAGTTTGTTTATATCTGTTTTGGTTTCACAACATTGTTCGAATCACGTAGTTATTACATCAAGTATTCCGGTAAGGTGAATGTCTATAGAAACATTTGGATTTCAGTAGCCATTAAGGGAAGTAGGCTTTGTTTTGTCAGGAGGATTCACACTTTATCTCACTTTACGGTATTTCTTTTTTTCTTTTGTAATATCATTAACAACATGCTTGCTTGTTTCTTCGTATGCTTGAGCCTTATTTTGCCTTAAAATATCCTCTAAAATACAGACACAGATAGTAATCTGAATCAATAACCGTGTTCAAAGTATTAAATAATGCTTATTATCTCCTTAATTTAGTGACGATTTATTTTTATATGTTTCTACACGATCATTTTAGTGTTTTACTTATTCAACCTTTTTTAACCATGACAATTGTTAGAATTTCACTTGGCGGGGATTCATTTTATTTACACTGTCTCGTTTATAGGAACATGGTGGGGCTAAGAGCGAGGTTTGGTGTACCATTAACCGGTTAAAACTCCCCAGCAGTCATTATTATGCTGCTGACTGTTCCAAGGCGGCGCCCCTCTGTGTTCCTCAGATGTATGTCTATGTTGTTTCATACTGCTTTGGTGACACGTTTGCTTGTGTCCCTTGTTGTTTTCTCGTCTACGGTAAGTATCTTCCCCATTACCCCTAGTTTTTATTTCTTTTGATTACCCCCCCCCCTTCCCCCAGTCTCCTGTCCCCTTCCCCTTTGTCTGTGTGGGCCAATAGTCAATCATTTATTTGTTTTCTTTGAATTCTTATCAGTTACAAATTATTTATCATTTAGTGATTAACCTGTCCGTGCTCTGTCTTTGCCCTGTCCTGTTTTTGTTTGGGGTCCGCCTGGGCTCCTTGCCACTAGTTCTTGTTGCTGGGTCATATGGGGGTTGCGTTCATTGAACGCCGCCTTTCCTTGTTGATCTTGTTTATCATATTTTACAAATTAGCATAAAGCCTTGTGCAGGGTGGTCATTGATGGAAAATTTTGTATCGATATATCGAGAGACAAATATCGACACTACATTGATATATCTACTTTGACCGTAGATACAATGAAAAACATTTATATATGTGTTATAAATTGGGATCATGGTGATATGCATGCTTGTATTACACATTGCGAATACTACAAATTGATTGATTATTTTTTAATGTCAAACACTACATGTAGTTAATTAACCATCTGGGAAAAATCATGGTAAAAAGTCAAAACCATAAATGAATAAAATAAATTTTCTATCCCACTGATATGTGTAAAAGTAGTCAGTGAAATGTCACCTTGCATGTACGCATTTACAACTTTATGTGTCTGACCAAAACGTTCCTTGAGTAAATGTATAGCTTCTGAATAGTTTCCATGTGTAACATTCAAACCATCAATGACACTGGTAGCATCGTCGAACAATAGAGTTTTCAGATAGCAAAATTTCTGCACCTCAGATAGTGACATGTTGTTATGTATACTTGATTCGTAACAGTCCCAGAATGTTTGCCACTCCAAAATGTCTCCAGTAAAATTTGGCAATGTAAGCTTCGGAAGTTTATGAAACTGTGATGCAGACTGAAGTGAAATGTCACTTACGTTATTAGCCGATGTGCTATGATTTCGGTTCCCGGAAGTTCCTTCGGCATTACTGTGCATGGGTTGTGCGGTCTCATGGTTGTTACTATTTAGGGGCTCCTCAAGTGTGGTATTCTCAAGGGTAATTTGTGGGGAACGGGTGATTTCACAGCAGCGCGGTGTTGAGCCTCCAAATCTCCAATGCGTAGCCGAACTTCCAGCATATAGTCCTCAGTCTCTAGCATCTCAGTCTTCATGTCTACCTCATCTACCTGCGACATTATCTCCTCGTTGATCTCTTCCAGCGCCATAAGTTTATTACGTAGAGTAAAGAACGGTAGTAAAGTGCGTATAATCGCCGGCATATTCTTCTAATTTGCCAAGTTGACGTGTTATCACAGCCTTATGTACACTTCTTCTCTTCTTAATTCTCAAAATATCCATAATTTCTGTTTTTGTCACGGCACCAAAATGTAAAAGTGGTCAGTGAAATGAGAAGCAACTACTAAAATGATAGTGTTTATTAACGATAAAATAACAATGCAACGGAAATGACGTCGTATGAACTCTTCTTCCCGCCAACGTAACGTTGTCTGCTTGCCGTTCCCGCTAACGTAACGTCGTCTTTACGACATCCTCCCAGGCGCAAAATATGGTAACTGTTACATAGTCTCAAGGGGGTACAGCTTTACAATTGGTCTTGATGTAGTGTGCCCGTTACTGGTGCGAACCATGGCCGCTCGTGTCAATCCATCTTTACCAGTGATCAATTGTTCAATAGTTCCTAATTTCCACTGTGATTTCGGGGTTTCATCACGAATAATTACTACATCAACGACCTTAATCGTTTGGCTATTGTTCCGTTGTTTTGTGATACTGGCGTAATGACGTCAAGTACTCGTGACGCCATCTATCCCGGAAATGACTAATGATCTTTGCCTGTATTCTCGCTTGTTTGGTGATCCCATCTCTTGAAACTGGTTTTGGTTCGGATATATCTTCATTGTAAGGCAGGGTTGTCAAACGCCGTCCGTATAGCAAATGAGCTGGTGTAATTGGTTCTGGGTTGGTTGACTCTGACGTAACGTAAGTCAATGGACGGTCGTTCATGACGCTTTCTACCTCTGTTACGATTGTTTGGAGAGTATCATAAGTGACGTATGCACTACCAAGAACCTTTTTGATAGCTGTTTTGGTAAGACCGATTAATCTTTCCCACCAACCACCAAACCAGGGAGCGCGCTAGGGAATAAATCCCCACTCTGTACCATGGTTGTGTAACGTGTCTTTTACGGAAGTAGAATTCATTAATTTGCTGCTGCTTGAAAAGTTGTTCCGTTATCAGATATCATAACCTTTGGTAGAGATTTTCTGCTACTGAATCGCCGACACGCTTGTAAAAATGAAGATTCAGTCATATCTGAGACTACTTCTAGATGAACAGCTCAGGTCGAAGCACAAGTAAAAAGACAAATGTATGCCTTCTCACTTTTGTTTTTTCCTCGTACATGTAAAGCTCCAGTGAAATCAACTCCAATCACAGTAAAAGGTTGTGTATCTTGAACTCGTATTTTGGCAAAGGTGGTGGATCTGGCGCTGTTTACGGTCTTCCTGACACTCGGCGGCACTGGTTACACTTCCGAAGTAATTTCTGAATACCACTGGCGTATCGATGGAATCCAATATTTCTGGCGTATTTGGGTAATAAGTGCACTCGTACCTGCGTGTAAGTGTCTTTCATGGGCGTCTATAATTACAAGTTTCGTCAGTTGGTGGTTTGCCGGAAGCAGATATGGGAATCGGGTTTGCTCAGCAATAGGGGCGTTATGAATCCTACCACCACAGCGAATGAAGCCATTATTGTCAAGGTATAATTGTAGTTGCCTAACAAGCGTTTGGTTTTCCTTCCCTTTTATACATTAAACTAGCGCTATATTTTTTTGGGAAAAATTTAAAACCCTACTTCTCTGCCTTTGCAATTTTTTTTACGTTACGTAAAAAATTACTATTATTTAAATTTTCCCCCAGATCGGGAATGGGTTTAATGAATCTCTATATAGCTCCCCAAGAAGCTTTGGAACGGGTAAATTTTGATATCCCAAAGAAAATTGTGAACCCCAGGTTTTCATGGGAAAAAGTTATCTCTTGTTCTTCGGAGTAAAACATTTTTACAAAGCTTTTTGGTTTTCCCGGGACCGACTTCATCAGTTTTTAAACCCAATTTAGACCTTTCTCCCATAATCTTTTCTTTTAGAAAATTTAAATAGCTTTCATTTTCCCCCTTTTAACCCTGTTTAGCCGGTTTGCTCGGTTTCTGACAAAAATCCACCTTTTTTTTTCTTTAAAATTTATTTTTTCCCGTCACTTATTCGTTCAAAGGTTTCAAAATTCCGGTTTGGGTGCAGGCCCTAAGAAAAATTTTACGTCAGACCACATTTACGGAAAGCTTTTTTGGGATCGTCTGGGAAAGGGTGCAAAGTCTTGAAATAACCTTCACCCCTAAGTTCAACCTATAATGTCCCGAGGCTTCAAAAAATGCGAACGTTTCCCTGACATAAAACCGCAGATGGTCAACTTTAATGTTTTACGATCCATTTGGGCCAAAAGGGCGGACCAAAAAAATGAAAATGAAAATCTAGATGCCCCTGCAGCACTGTTTTTCCTTTACCGGGGGTTTTAAAAGCAAAAAGCAGTTTCCTTGAATTTTTCTTCTCGGGTATCTGGGTTTGGATTATAAGTTTAAAGGGTTTTTGCAAAGTTATACCATTGGTTTTTTTAAGGTTCCCTATCTGGTAGGGACGTGTCCCACTCGAACTTTTGCTTCCAAATATCTTGAAGTAGGATTTTTGCACGAACTGTGAGTGGGGTCAGGAAGCCAAGGGGTCATAAATCTTCGCTGTTTCCTTGAGTATGACACGTTTTGTCATAAATTGGGAAGTAGAAATGGTCTTCTGTGCTAAGAAAATCTGGTCTGATATCGGGTCCCATTTCATTCCAAGGATGTTAGTTATTTATCAGTTTCGGCTACTTCTTCCGCTTCCGCTAGGCTGCGCAGGGAACTGTTGTTAGAGCTCCAAGACCGTAAGTTAAAACCAGCAGATGTCATCAATTTACGTGTGTTCTGGAAGTAGTCAAGTAGAGTACTCTCGTCAGAAAAACTGGACATCCCGTTATCAACATATAAGTCTTTCTTAAGTATTGCACTCACCCAATTATGATCATTGGCACTCAGATGCTTGGTTAAAGTGGCATGAAGTATAAATGGTGAACATGTGGCACCAAAAAGCACGGACTTGAAACTGTATGTTGTAAGGTAACTATTTGGATCATAAATGTCGTTCAACCATAGAAATCGTGTGACGTCACGATCATTCTCGTTGCGTTGTATTTAAAGAAAAGCCTTCTCAATATCTGTGCAGACGGCATATCTGTGCTTTCTAAAGTTCACTAAAATACTTGTCAATTCGTTGATCTCAGGAGGGGTTGATTCAAGGCAATCATTAAGACTCGGTGAATTTTTGTTTTGACGACAACTACAGTCAAACACAATACGGATAGGGGTTGTGGCCGAATGTTTCTTAACTCCGTGATGTGGGATAAAGTGCACGGGACGCTCACTTGGTAAAACATTCACTTTCTCTATAAATCCTCTCTTTTCCTGGTCTTTAATTATGCCGTCGTACTTTTGTAGTAAAGGGGGGTCTTCACGTAGTCGTCGTATGGTGTTCTGAGTTCTTCTTAATGTGATGTTATAGTTGTCGGGTAAATTAGGGTGATCAGGTTTCCATGGCAACGAAGCAGTATACTGGTCATTTTCAAAGATCATGCAGTTCTTCTGATAATTATGCAAGTAGTCAGAAGCCTTTTCTTCTGCTGCGGGTAAAATGCCGATGGATTCCAATTTCCAGAATCGCTCAAGATCATCACAATCTGGTGCAGATGTAATAATATTCATAATGTAGCTCGTAGCTTTACTTGATGACGTCACCGGAAGTTGCCCGGAAAGAAGAAAACCAATCTTTGACTGGACAGCTGTCGGTCCGTCGCCCCGTATAATATGGTCTCCAATGAATTCCCAATATCTATCCGCTCCAATTAGTAATGAAATGTTGAATGTGTCAACTTCCGGTACTGGGTGGGCTAGTTTCAAACCTCGTAAATATGGCAAATTTTTGGCATCTCGTATTTGGTTACGTAAAGGTACAGCAATAGACGGCACAATTAGGACATCAATGGCTATTTTCTCTGAGTTCTCAGTTATCAGGTAAACTGTGGCGGTTTCAAAATGGCCGACTTTCATGGACTCCGCCCCGAATGCAGCCAGATGGACAACTTCAGACCCGCGTCTCTGTAATTGTAGTGTTTTGGCGAGTTCATGAGAAATAAATGAACGCTGCGCTCCTTCGTCAAAAGCACAGGCGTGACCGAAAGTAACCTCAGCATCAGCAGTCTTCAGTAATACGTTGTTTCTACTTTGTGTTGCAGAATGTAGAATAGCCGATTATGCACTGGAACCGGAAGTAAGATGCGTTGTTGCTTCACTACCGGAAGTAGGGACGAAACTTGGAGCCGATGTGTTTAGTGAGCTTCCGATACTCTGATCGCAAATGCTTGTATGGTGTTTCCGGTTGCATTTTCTACAACGGTATTTTGAGCGACAGGAAGCAACACTATGCTTGCCTCAACAGTTGAAACACAGATTCGTGCAATGAATTATGGCTTTTCTCTCCTTAGGATTTATGATGTTTTTACAGTCATTAGCAAAATGTTTGTCACTGCAGAATGGACATTGGGGGCGTTGTGGTATTTGTACTTCTTGTATATCTTGAAAACATTTCTTCTTTTGTGTTGGTCTTGTGCTGGTAAGGAAAGATGCAGTTGCCAAATGTTCATATGTAGTCTATTTTGGCTAGCCTGAATCTATTATATTTATTTCCTTCTTTAACGCTCTCCTTAGTTCCGGAAGTCGCCATTCACTCCCGCCATGGTCGCGTGTCATGATTCGCTTGATCACCGCCGGAAGTTTTTCAAGTATGACCGGTATAAGTAAATTTCCAAAGGACTCATGACCTTGACCTAGGGACTGTAGACCACGGATATATGCCTCCATCTTTTCTTGAAACGGTCTTAGACTGGACAGTTGGGAAGTTGGTCTAGGTAAATCCAGCAAACCTTGCATGTACGCATTTACAACTTTATGTGTCTGACCAAAACGTTCCTTGAGTAAATGTATAGCTTCTGAATAGTTTCCATGTGTAACATTCAAACCATCAATGACACTGGCAGCTTCGTCGAACAATAGAGTTTTCAGATAGCAAAATTTCTGCACCTCAGATAGTGACATGTTGTTATGTATACTTGATTCGTAACAGTTCCAGAATGTTTGCCACTCCAAAATGTCTCCAGTAAAATTTGGCAATGTAAGCTTCGGAAGTTTATGAAACTGTGATGCAGACTGAATTGAAATGTCACTTACGTTTTAAAATTTGCCATTGCTATTATTTTGGTTCCCAGAAGGGGTGGGGGTTTTATGGGTTTTTACATTTTGGGGGTCCTCAAGGGGGTTTTTTTTTCAAGATAAAATTTTTGGGGAAGGGGATCTCAACCAGGGGCCCCTGTTGAGCCTAAATCTTTCCAAAAGGGGTATCCGAATTTTCCCCAATAGTCCTCGTCCCGAGTTTTCGGTCACATGTCTACCCATCTACCCCGCACCAAATCTCCTCGTTGTCTCTTTCCCGCGCCATAAATTTTTTAAAGTACAGTTTCAAAACGGTAAATAAAGGGGCGTATTATCCCCGGGAATTTTTTCTTTAAATTTTCCCAAGTTGTTTGTGTTAAACACAGCCTTTTTTAACTTTTTTCTCTTCTTAATTTTTCAAAATACCATAATTTCTTTTTTTTCACCGGGACCAAAAAATTTAAAAGTGGTCAGTGAAATGAGAAGCAACTACTTTGCGTTGTGTCTAAAATTTTAATGTTTATTATTGGTAAAATAACAATGCAACGGAAATGACGTCGTATAAACTCTTCTTCCCGCCAACGTAACGTTGTCTGCTTGCCGTTCCCGCTAACGTAACGTCGTCTTTACGACAATAGGTAATGCAAGATAAGTTCAAATTATACACCTACTTCTGTCACGTTTTGTAATGAGATCTTTGTTCTTGAGATCCTTCAATAGCTCATATGTGTATCACCATTAAATTTTACATTGAACCAAGATGGATAGCCTGGTACCTGAAATATGTAGATGAAACGTTAAATTAACATGAATGGTTTTTATATATATGAATGTTTATGAAATGCTATAAATTAATAAAAATAATAAAAAGAATGGATATTAAAATTTAACTTAAAATTAATTAAATGAGTCTAGAAAAAAACCCATATAGGTAAAATTATCATTTTTATTTCAATATTTTAATCTATGACTGTTATATTTCCAGTTATTATCTATGACTTTAAATAATTGTATTTCCATCTCAATTTTCATTATGCATTACAATTATGATATTATTCATAAATGATTCTCTAATGGATAACTATGCAATATATCAAAACAATGATGTGCAAAGTAAGTGAACATATGTATATTAGTGTGATGTCTTTTTATCATAAACATGTTGCATTCATTAATAATGCCACTTCCAATTATCAGTTCATCATAGTCTATCATAAAACTTGTTAGTATTTTTGAAGTTTTTTCAAACATCATCATCAATGATGTATTATGTTGTGAGTTTCTTCCAATCACCTGTGCTTTGTGAATTGTCATTTGGTTTGTTTTCCATGATACCATTGAAACTGTGATTTTAAGGTCATTTATGTCCCTTTTCTATAAAAGAATTAATCTGTGACTGTATTCCATAAGATGTTGGGTGTGTAATTTAATGCCTTTTTTTCTTCTAAATATGTACCTTTGAAATAACATGTCCTTCAAACCACTCCACTGTGACTGACCATCATCTAGCATGAAGTTCATGGAAATGTTTCTTCCAACAAGCACTATTTTATCACTGTCATTTGATGGCAATGTTAAAGCACGGTGGATCAGTGCTTTCACATTCGCAAGCAATTGTGATACAATAAGTGGTTTGCTTTTTCCATTCACTTTTTTGACAATTTATATGCATCTTTATTTCCATTGAGTGTTTGATGTAAAACATTTTGACGAAAATGTAGCTGAGCTTTCAGTGCCTTCTTCTTATCATTCTCGTTTCTACACAAACAAAAGTTATTGTCTGCCTGTAAGTCTAATTGCCACAATCCCCATTCTATTATGTCTTCTGTGTGTTTTTCCAATTTTCTCTCTGAGCAATCTGTCTATATGTCCAAACAATGATTCTGAATATTTGTTGTGCATAGGTACAGCTTTTGTACCAGCCTGTATTTCTGATAAACAGCTTGCCCATTTTCCATCTCCAATGTAGTCAGTAAAAATGTTAACCATTAAATTTAAAATTGCAGGCAACATTGATCGTAGTATTAATGCCACATCACTATTATATTTTGACTGACTAAAATGACATCAGATTTACTTCTATGAATATTTTCATGGTGACGTTATTAATTAATGTATCAACCCTAATGCCTTGACACCAGAAAGAAAAAAATCAATATTAACATCATGTTTAACAGAAAGAAGTAATCTGTTTGAGGGTATTCTTTAAAAAATTTTCTTGCATAAAATACACATAACTTGCATTTTCAAAGAGAATATTGAATCTATTTCCATGATACCGTTGTATGGGCACCCATTTCATTTTGTTTTCTTGCTGAAAGTGATAAAATGTCCATAAACACCACTCTTGGCATCCCCACCACAAGAAAAAGCTTTACTGGCAGTGCGAATTAATCTCACTGTTCCAGATTCATGTAATCTAAAAGCTGAATTATATATTGGCACTTCTTTATCAAAATGACCAGTTTCAATGATTTTTAAACTTTCGCTCGCTGTTTCTGCAATATGTACAAGAGCATGGAGTCGACAAAAAATTATTTACTGCTGTTAAAGATTTTTGCTCTCTATCATTTAATAAATCCCAATTTTCTCCCATTTGGTTTTTCAAAATATCTGTCCTATACGATTGTAAAATGTCATTAAAATTTAACTTGTGTTGCTGCTCTGTCAGACATAGTAAAATTTATATATTTAAAGTAATTGATTTCCTTTTCTCATCATCACAATTGTGTCCGATTGTTTCAATATCATTAAGAATATTATCTTATGCTCCCATAGTGTCCTGTCCTGACTTTGTAACAATTTGTCTTAATCCTTATGTAAAATATTGCTTGTTTTCCGTTCTTACATGAAAACCTTTTCCCCAAATTTAGACATTTCGTCTGATAACAGACACAAATTTTCCTCATGTGTGTCCTCAGTACCTCTGCCAAATGTTTTTTGAGGTGATAAGCCTTTCAATATTCATGTTATTAACTGTTGAAACTGAAGGAAGACGATCTGGTTTTATGTTTACTAATTTTAAAACTCGAGAAATCACACGAGAAATATTGCTGCTAGTAACATTCATACTTAAAAGGTCAAATACACACTCTTTTGTTTCAGTTTTAAAACAATTTCTGGAATTGTTAATCATGTTTAAAGTCTTTTCATCATTGTTATTTTCTAAATGTTCGCAATATGATTGGAGGTTATTGTTTTTTTTCTTTAATTCACTATTTATTGTTAGTTTTCTCTAATTCACTAATTTCCTTTCTCATAATTTTAATACTTTCCTTTAAATTTTCATATTTTTAAGTCCATTCTTTTGTCTTTGTATATATGTCTTTGCGGATCTTAATTGTTTTACTAATCTATTTTTTTCCAATACTTGATTTGAAAGGTATCTTATTCTTTTCTTTTTTTTAATTTTTTCTATCACTTTTTGTGCCATTCTCGATTTTGTATTAAGTCTGCTTTTAACATTTTCTTTAAGGTTATGGTTTTCTTTTTGTAAATCAGCATTTTCCTTACAACATTTACCAAAATCTTTTGAAAGCCCAATAATGACATTATTGGCAATTTCAAAGTCTTCCGTCTTCAATTTATTTAATTTTTCACAGCATAGAAATGTTTGTTTTTAGATTTTTGCAAGTTCTTGTATTGGTTTATTATCTTCACTATTTTCTTTTTTAAACTAAATTTAGTTACATGCTGTTTTGATTTTTCCATTAGTCATTTCAAACAAAAGTCTTTCCATCTTTTTTCAAAATTTTTTTATCAGGTCACCAACAGTAATATCCATTTTATTTACCTTTTAATTTTGCTACAAGTAACTCTCTAACTACTACTGTCACTGTTGCTTTGATATATTTCCTGAAATTTAAAATTTATTTCAACATGCACCATATTTTCAATATTAAATCTAGTGCTAGACAGTTTTGCCAAGTAATCTTAAAATGCATCAATGAATATATGTTTGGACAAGTGTAATAAAATATGAACCTTGAAGCAGCACCCGTCCAGTTTCATGCTTATTTTCATGAAAATGTATTTAAAAGTACCAAAAGAATGCAATTTACACATTATCAATGGCACTTACAACCCATGTAAGCTACCAAAAAGAGGTCAAAATATAAAAAAATCCCCTGACTGCATAATTGACGCAGTAAAAATATAGTAAGACACACCATCTTAATGAGCTACACATGTAAGTCATTTCAAAATCAATCATTGCCTGTATTAATTATAATAGGGAAATTAAAGCAGACAGATAAAATGCTTTTGTGCCAAACAAACAAGAAACATTCAATTGATTTTCAATAAAGAGGTTATATTTGTAGTTAAATTAAAATGGCAGAACCCAAATAAAAATGGCTTGGAAATTTGACTGATAGGTATAGAAATATATATATATATATCTAATTTTTAATTGTTTTTTTTTAATTGTTTTGCATTTTATTTCCTTTCATTTTTATTTTCATCGTCCATTTGTGGTTTGAGGGCACCCCCCTTCCAGGTATAAAGTTGTGACAGGTCATTTTCAAGTAATGGGAAGATAAACAATATTAGATAATAGGCAATTAAATATGGCGGACAGTGGTTGCGTTTTTTTCAAATCTGTTGAAGTAAAATTGGAGAGTTTAGGCTAAATTGTACTCAAAGTGTTTAAAAACGGTTTGTTAGGAATATATTGGAATTTTATAGTGACCTGAAAGGCTTATGAATTAAATATTGTGTGAAAATGGAGTTAACTTCAGTTGTTTTAGTACTCGTACATAACAATTTTGAAATACTGAGCGAGCGGGAAAGTATGACTAACTAGCTTGGGTTCCAACGCCTGATGAATCCCAGGCTTTCTCTAACATGTATTTTGAGGGGAAAAAGGGAATTTCAATGCAGCAAAATTGACAGTTCTTTGTTATTTACCCTGAGGCCCTCTTATCAAAAAGAGAGTGGTATAATGAAAACAGTCCCTCTCAGAGAATACCAATACACAGCATGACTTGAGATTTTCCTCTTCAATAAAAGTATTCTCTTTATACACAGGATTTTAATATTGAAATCATGAATAAAGTTATCAAATTTATCTATTTTATGAATAATATTTAATTATTTATATCTTTACATCATGACACTGTTGAATACTAAATTATCACAGTATATTGTTTTAAAATAAATTTATTTATATTCTCTTTTAATATTGAACATGAGGAATTGTGTCTAAGTTATATATTTTAAAAATAATATTTTAGCTTAAATACAAACCTTTCCTTAATTTGTTTGAGCTTATGAAAAAAATGTTTATATTGATACAAACTAAATTAATTGGGCCAGGATTCTCACAATTATTTTCCCATTTGTACACAAGAAAATTGAAATACATGGCCATTGAAAAAAAAAACGTTTAAAACACTTATTTAATCATCCATTGTGGAGCATATTTAAATATAACCTGATTAATTCTATAAATTTGATATCAAGGGGTATTATTTTACACTTGCAGTTAAATACTGGTAAATAAAAATATGATTACAATATATATTTTTTTTAATTTAAAAGCTTTAAAATGATATCACATAAAATGTTAAAACTGCTGATTTTAAAATTTACTTATTTATATTCATGAATAGGCCACATATTCCCAAAGTTTTTTTCTTACAGCAGCTAAACAATAGATGCCCCCCTTGTCACTCGATATGCAAATATCTAATAAACCATTTAGGTGTCACCTTCCCTTGACCAGCCTGGTCTTATGATCTAGTGCACTAGAAGTAAACATGGTGTGCACTTCTAGTTCAGCTCTAGTGCACTAGAATTGCACAAGGGTGGGAAGTTTAGTGTGAACTCAGCTGTATTTCCACTCGCCGTCCCGGCTCGTGAAAATATGTGGCATTTTATCATGTTTCGTGAAAATATATTCCATATTTCACGAAAAACGAAACAATATCCTCTTAGTATTGGCCTTTTTACGCATTGTTTATATGAATAGATACGTAAGAGTTTTTAATTTTTGGTGCAGTAGATAAATACTGACAATATAATTTTACGGAAAAATATGAATTAATTTCATTTGACGTTTATTATCTTGGATTCACAAACAACACAAACAAAAACCAAATAAGTCCAAAAATAAGAAAATAAATTAATTACGAGAAATCAATTTTGATTTGAGTTTTATGATGTTTGTTCATGTTATAAAATTATGTAGATGTAGAAAGAAAGTTGGATTTTTTAAATTTAATATACTGTACACTGTCATTGAAGTTTTCTTTCATCGCCATTAAACATCATACACGTGGGATTAACACATGGTTACTGTCAATAAATGTGGGTGCGAAAATGTTATGACAACACTTGTTTGCACGTAAAATAATCTACATGGCTATACAATGTCAATGTTGTTAAATTGTGATAATATATTTTGAAATACTAGTACTAGTATATGTTTTCTCTGAAAATCGGGAATTGATGATCTTTATGAAACATAAATATTCATACAAAATATATAAATGTAACGTATTTATTCTGTACTCTGTTCAAACTGCAATATTGATTATAAAAATCTATTTAAACGATATATTTGATATTCAATAAGTTACTTTCGCCAGGTTAACAATGAAAGGGAAGATATATGTCTCACATTATGCAAATATAAGAAGATTAAATCATCTTAATGATAAAAAAAATCAACCAAAACCAATGAAGTTTTCATAATATACGTCTACAAACTGAATTTCAATTTAAACGCTACATTTAATATTTTTACTTTCATTTTCTCTCGCTCACAGTCGTCCGAATAAGTCCGAATAAATTGATATAAACAAAATGATTATTTTAAAGAAAAAAAGTCAATCATTTATGAAAAATACGTCTACAAACTGCAAAATTATTATCAATTTCAATTAAAATACTATAAGTCATATTCGTATTTTTCGGTGTGGGCAAAAGGAAGATCGTTGAACTTGAATATAAAAATCATGCAAATAAATGGGGTATAAATCATTATAATGATTACATTTGACAATAAATATTATTAATTTCTGATAATTTACGTCTGCAAACTGCAATATTAGCATAAATTCCAATTAAAAAGCTTTTTTGGATTTCTTATAAGTCACTTTCGTACTTATCAATGTGAGCGAAAGGAAGATCTCAGAACTTGTGTATAGAAATTATGCAAATAAATGGCGATTAAATCAATATTATGATTATTTTTTGATAATAAATATAATATGTTTCTTATATTATTCGTCTGCAAGCTGCAATTTTATTGTAAAATTCTATCAAAATGCTATAATTTATATCTTTAAAGTCACTTTCGCTTACTTTCGTCAAAAAAGTCACTTTCCTATTTTAGGCAAACCCCGATGCGTGTGTAAACCACGTGGTGTAAATAATGCATTTTCGTTGGATGTTGATTTTCTTTAGCGAGAACTTTAGTCACGTGTCTAAATATAAGCATTTCTGTCATTATAAATTATTTCATCACGTATTTTTTTCATAATTATTATAAATTAATTATAGTGTATATAACTCTGGAAGCCGTGGAGGGAAATTTGAAATTAAGATTTAAAACTTAAAACTTATTATTTAATTCTTAATATTTAAAATTTAATTTCTTAATATTTAAAAATTGTTTCTTAATACTTAAAAATTAAGAGCAGAATACATAAGACGCGGGTATTTGAATTCAACGGTCTCTTGCAAAAGGTTGTTACACGAAGAAAAACTGGCAAATTCGGTGTAGCTGCTTACAGGTAATTGCCATTTTTATATAAACATTAAACATTTGTCTAAAATCAAGGCTTTTAATTTAAGATTTACAATACCTAAATCCCCAAGGGCAGCATGTCCAGTCTGATTGATTGCAATGCTTTTTTTATAGCAGACGCTGTGAACTGCATCAAAATGGATAAAAAAACCCGCTAAATGTGACATTGACCTTTGAGATGGGTCTTATGTATACGTGTGACACACCTTGTCATGGCGGTGAACAATTGTATCAAGTTTTATATTCCCCTCAGCAAAATTTTGACCTTTAACCCCTACAATCTGGGTCGGATTGTCTTTTACAATAAATAAATAAATAAACCCGCCAAAGCAAGTCCTCACCATGAAATTAAATGTGTGTGTGTGCGTGTCCTAGTGTGATTCAAAAAAAATTTTCTTGTATAAAAAGTCCAACTTATTTTACTTCCTTCGCTACTCGTATTTTCGCTGCCGCTACTTGTGGCCGAATGGTTTCCCGCGTTCATTTAATGATAAGATTTAAGTATTAAATATTAAGAAATAAATTTTAAATATTAAGTTTTAATTTGAAATGTCCCTCCAGGGCTTCCATATGTATCTGACATACAGTTAAATTTTAATAAAATGCTAATTTAAGAAATGGATTCCTCACGAAAAAAAAAATTAAGTAATACGTTAACAACTATTTACGAAATATATGACGAAACAAAGAAATGCCTCGTGCTTCTTATAGATGATTCCAGTTGCAGAAGGCGGTTGGGCATATGTCACCTCATACAGATAATTTTAAGCGTTGTGATAAATTTGTCTTCATGGCATTTAAAATAATTTAAGCTCGACTATACGAAGTATACGGAGAGCTGTCCTACTCGCCCCGGCGTCGGCGTCCGCTTCCAGATTTCAGATCAAAGTTTTGGCGCAGTAAAATATTTTCACTAGAACTAAAAAAATTTTCCTTTCTTAAGATATTAACTTTAAACTTCAAATATATGTTCCTTATCATCAACCATATCTTACGTGACAAGGTACATAACTCTAACACAAATATTTTCAGATTTATCTCTCCTTGAACATAGAATTTTCCTACAAAATATCATTTTTACTGTAACTTCTTTAATTCATAAGAGATCATCTTCATACTTCAAATATATGTTCCTTATCATCAACCACATCTTATGTGACAAGATTCATAACTCTAGCACCAATATTTTAATATTCATCTCCTCTTAACCCTTTACCTCATATACGCGAAACAACGCACTTTCGACACCCCCCTTTTTAGGCCTGAAAAAGTAAAATAATGTCCTATTTGGGCCCGAAACACATGTTTTCGTTTGAGAAATGTTGCTTAAAAAGTGAGCACTTTTTCGGCGCCGTCCCCCATCCAAAAGATACGCCAAGAAAATTTTGGACTAGTGAGAGGTTAAAAATGACCCCAGGTCGATCATAAGGTAACGTGTAACCAACGCTGAAAAGCCTTTGACTCTATCTCCATCCCTTCAGAAGTTGCAGCACTTTGAAATAAATTTTGATGGAAAAATCGTGGCAAAATAATGAATTTTGGCAATTTTAAGATGTCCCCTTGTTGCCACAGGAAATTTAAGACTGAGCATGTCGTTACAAAGGCAATGGTCCAGTCAACATTTGTGCCAAGTTTGATTAGTATTGAAGCACTTTTTATAGTTTCATAGCAGTTTGAACTTGTAACAGGAGGCTTTTCAGTGAAAACGGCCATTTTTCACAATATGCTCACGAGGGAAAGGGTTAAACTTGGATTTTCTTAAAAATATCAAGTTTTACTGTAACTTTTTTATTTCTTAAGAGATCAACTTCGTAATTCAAATATATGTTTCTTATCATCAACGACATCTTATGTGACAAGGTTCATAACTCTAGCACCAATATTTTTAGATTTATCTCCTCTTGATCTTAGAATTTTTCTTACAAGTATCATTTTTAGTGTTACTTCTTTATCTTTTAAGGGATCAACTTCATACTTCAAATATGTGTTCCTTATCATTAGCCACATTTTATATGACAAGGTTTATAACTTAGCACCAATATTTTTAGATTTAACTCCCCTTGAACTTAAAATTTTCCTTAAAAAATATTACTTTTACTGTTACATCTTTATATCCTAAAGGATAAACTTAATACTTCAAACATATGTTCCGTATAATTAACCACATTTTATGTGACAAGGTTCATAACTCTAATACCAATTTTGCAAGAATTATCCCCCGTTAAGTTATTTTTATTTGAAAAATGTTATTTTTTATTTTAATTTCTTTAGTTTTAAAAGCATTCACTTCAAACTTCAAAAACATATTCATTATTATCAACCAGATCTTATGTGACAATGTTTATAACTCTTGAAGCAATATTTTTAGATTTATCTCCCTTTGAACTTAGACATTTCTTTAAGAAATTTTATAACTTCTTTACTTTTTAAGGTATCTACTTCAAATTTCAAATATATATTTCTTATCATTACATACAAGTTGTGTGACAAGGTCCAAAACTCTAGTGTGACTTTTCCAGAAATAACCCATTCCCCGCTTGAACTTGAAATCTTGGAATTTATGTTAACAACAATAACGTTAACTTCTTGTCATAAGAAGAAATATATTTATATCAAAATTGATTTTTCTTTCATAATTTTGTCTTCTTTACTGCGTCCAGTATTTAATTAGTCGAGCTACGCTGTCTCCTGTGACAACTCTTCTTGTATAAAGCAATAGCACCTTAATTCGACAAACCCAATAATTCGACACCTGTTTACAAAAATCATGAAATCTCAAAATTAAGCGTTTTAACTGATATTTTGATCTATATTTATGTCTATCATTCATTTGATGACGTCATGAAAAAATTTCAGACCACATAGGCACCGATTTTGCTGAAATTTATAATGTAACAGTTAAAATACTTCTTAATGTTTGACTAATTATGCTGTTGTTAACTTTTTAAACACACTTATTGAAGTTGTTCTCCAAACCGGACCTTCAACAGCTTGTCTAGTGTTAAATTTCCCGCCAATGAGTTAGCGTCGAACTTTACAAACCAAACTGAAAAGGAGGTTCGTTAATTCGACACATGTGTCAGAATGAAACCAATTTAGAACTAACTTAAATCAAACTGACCAAATATCGCCCCGTTAAAGCAAAAAGGTACCAAGTGACATTTTCATGTTTTCGAGAAAATCGCGTTTAAAGATTGGAAGTTCCATATCAAATCAGGTTTTTATAACCTATCAGAGCAATTTCACATATATTTAGATAATATTTACATGTACATGCTCAAAAAGTTGGAAAGCTTATATATTACTAATTAGTATACTAATAATTAATCAATTAAAGAAAATAGTTCCTTTTTGCACTACCGACAAATGCAAGAAGGTACCATATGATCGCTTGGCCCATGTTTGCATTGTATGATTTTAAACATTTGCTGTCAAATATATCACAATAAGGTACCATATGGCAGTTGGCACTTTTTTGTCCCAACAATATTAACAAAAGGCATCATTTGGTTAAAGTTTTATTATACAATGATGCAAAAAATAATCTGAAATTATTGTGTTTTCAGTATATATCACACTGCATGTTTTGAAAGTCTTCCT
The DNA here is from genome assembly GCF_026571515.1 of Ruditapes philippinarum. Classification (NCBI taxonomy): domain Eukaryota; kingdom Metazoa; phylum Mollusca; class Bivalvia; order Venerida; family Veneridae; genus Ruditapes; species Ruditapes philippinarum. The sequence continues at coordinate 193,936 of NW_026858123.1, forward strand.
GACGTGATCAATCTTAATGCCTATAGATGTCAAAATGTCTAACAATATTTGTTTTTAAAAATCAGAATCATTCTCATGTGATTCCATCGTGACATAATTATACAAGCATTATTTTCTTTGCCCCTTCTAAAGTAAAATTATCACTCCTTTCTGTGATTGACCCAATAGAAGAAATTTGTGGATGATCAATCTTAAATTTGGAACTTGTGATAATATAAAAGAAGAGACGCAGTAACGAATCAATTTCTGTTTTTTCCCCTGCATGAATCTGAAAAAATAAATTTGACTCTGGCAAATAGAAAATAGAAAATGGTTTTTATTAAGCAGGAAGCTATTTCTATTTCACATGCCCCTCTTTCCAATATTGGTTTTATCCCAAACATAACATATAACATTTTTGTCTCCTTAGGAATAAACTGTCAAGTTGTGTAGCAAAAGAGTTTCCTCAAATAGTAAAGCTCACTCACTAATGAGAAAGGGGTTGTTACGATGACCTTGAGATCAAAACATGCAACATAAACGCATGTGTCACTTTTTGCTCCAGCTTTCTTTTTAGCCTTTTCTTCTTGTGCATTTCCTTCTGTTTTTGATATTCAATATATTTTTCCTTGACCGTGCCATCTAGTGTGCCTACTGTCTTCTTCTATTGTACAGTGTACATAATGAACATTGGTCTTTCTTTGGTTTGTAAAATGATAGATTGTAATTTTCACAAAAGATCTTCCTATACGCATGCTGCTTAAAATTTATTTTCTTCTTTTCACATACAATAGTTTACAGTTTCCACATCTTTTAATGTTTAAGTCATGGGATAGGTATTGTTTCTTTCAGTTTTTTTCTTGTATCATGAGATACCATTTAGGAAACTACTCTCTATGCTGTTACACCAATTTTTTAACTGTATCAAAATCTAGTTTATTTGCAGATGTACGCTTCCCTGTCATGTTTCTCCTTCCATATACCTCATGTTTCTTGTTGGTAAGAGTATAGTCAATTGCTTTTTTTTATACGTCCAATGTAAAGAAGTCGTTTATACACTATTTTTATCTTCACTCTGTTATAACTCAATTTAAAACAGAAACAATACTCTGGGATAAATTGTTATATTTGATGTCCTTATCAACATCTAGATGTGTATTCATTGAAAAGCTAATAGGTACCAAGCAATATATAAAATATAAATATATATAAAATAATCTTTAGGGTAGTAAATTCTTTGTGTGCAGAAAGGGACCATGTGACACATGGTTCCTTTTGCATTAAAAAAGTGCTAAAAACTTATAAAGTCATTCAATGCAAAAAGGTACTATGTGACTCTTGGTACCTTTTTGCTCAAACTGGTAAGCATATGGTACTTTTTTGCATTACTAAATGGAAAAATATTTACATTGTACCTTTTTACATAACCTTTATGTCGATAACTAAACATGATACTACAGAGATATTTCTACAAATTAAAGATAACATTACAACATAATAAAAAATGTTAAAAAGTCATTTTTTGCCAAAATGTCGCTTGGTACCATTTTGCTTTAATGGGGCGATATGACATTCCATGTACGTATATTGTATTTGACTGTGGACGAATAAGTATAAATTAGAGAATATAAATGTTACTTTGGGTGGTGGGTGGTGGTTGGTGTTGGTGAGTGAGTGGGTTTGTGGTGGTGGGCGGTTGGTGTTGGTGGGTGTTGGTGGGCGGTGGGTGTTGGTTGGTGTTGGTTGTGGGTCGGTGTTGGTGGTGTTGATTGTTGGGTTTGTTGTTGGTGTTGTTGTTGTTACAATAAATATATATGGTCATTTAATGCACAATTCTGAGAAAATTCAGTAATTTAACCTTCAAGGTCAAGGTCATTAAAAAGCCCAAGTCAATTTGGGTTTGATAAACAACAAGGTCTTGTCCTTAAGAATGTTCTGTTATAATATGAAGTTGATCCCTTCAATACTAGTAAAGTTACAGCCAGTTACAGCCAAAACAATGAAAAATTTAATAATTCACCTTTAAAGTCAAGGTCATTATTGAGTGAAGGTCAGGGTCTGTCTTGGTTATCTTTGAAAATATTATGTATAAGTTTGAAGACAATCCATTCAAAAATAACAAAGTTACAGCCAAAAATACCCCAAAAAATGAAAATTTCAATAATTTGACCTTCATAATCAATGTCATTTATGAGTGAAGGTCAATGTTTGCCTGGTTATTTTTAAAGGATATCCTTGAAGATTATAATATTTAAGTTTGAAGACAATCCATTCAAAAATAGCAAAGTTACAGCAAATAATAGCAAGAACAAGCAAAATTTGGACTTTTGAAGGTCAATGTCATTTATGGATGAAGGTCAAGGTTAGTGTGGTCTTCTGTAAGGTCTTGTCCCAAGGGTTTTTGTGGCCAAGTATAAAGACAATACACCAAGTACTAAAAAAGTTATTATCCATGTAAAAGTTTGCGGACGTCAACGGCAACGGCAACGCCGCCGGCGACTATAACAATACCTCTACCTTTTTTCAACAGCAGGGACTTGGCGCACAAGCCAATAAGCGTGGTCATAATAATTAATGAACAGATTGACAAAGTTAACTATTTAACAAGAGCAAAGCTAGGCGGAGCCCTATATGCCCGAAAATGATTTTTTTAAATCAAGATAGACATTTGAAAGACAAGGAAATTAAATAAAGTATTACCTCCTTCAAATAGCAATCCTCCAATAAAGTTTGAATATTGTGGGCCAAATGGAACTTAAGTCATGCTCCGGAAACTGTTTACAGTTTTAAGGTAATAGTGACCTTGACTTTTGACATTGTGATCTCAAAATCAAATGGGGGTCTTCTACCCAATATGCACAATCATCCTATGAAGTTTGAACATTGTGGGCCGAATTGAACTTAAGCTTTACTCCAGAAGCTGTTTTCAGTTTGAAAGTAATAATGACCTTGACCTTCGACCTTGTGACCCAAAAATCAAAAGGTTTTTTTACCCAATATGCACGATCATCCTATGAAGTTTGAACACTGTGGGCCAAATGGAACTAAAGTTATGCTCCGGAAACTGTTTTCAGCTTAAAGGTAATAGTGACCTTGACTTTTGACCTTTTGACCCTAAAATCAATAGCGATGTTTTACCTAATATGGACAATCATCCTATGAAGTTTGAACACTGTTGGTCAAATGAACTTAAAGTTATGCTCAGGAAACTGTTTTCAGTTTTAAGGTAATAGTGACCTTGACCTTTGACCTTGTTACCCCAAAATCAAATGGGGACTTCAACCTAATATGGACAATTATCCTATGAAGTTTGAACACTGTGAGCCAAATGAAACTTTAGTTATGCTCCGGAAACTGTTTCCAGTTTTAAGGTAAAAGTGACCTCGACCTTTGACCTTGTGACCTAAAAATCGATAGGGGTCTTCTACCCAATAGAGACAATCATTCTATAAATTTTGAATATTATGGGCCAAATTGAACTTAAGTTATGCTCCAGAAACCAAATTGCTAACCTACGAACGGACGCCAGGGGGTATTACATAATATGCCCGAAATTCTTTAGGGCATATAGAAATATAAAAAAAAAATAAAAATAACTTTTTGGCGTATGTGCAGTTGCATAGTTTATTATGTTTAAATCTATCTATTTCGATTATCGTATAGCTTTTTTACAGAGCCACGTACGGAGTCATATACAAAAAGTTTAATATGATCAGTAACTTAAAGATCCTGTATGTTTCGGATTGATATTGTGAAAGTGTGTATACCACACTTGCAAAAATTATATATGTATATAATTATGCAAATAAGACAATTTTCAAACATCCAAGAATATGTAAAATGTGTGCTTCAAATTTTTGTGCACATTATATTTTATCAATAAATTACATGCATGGAAAATTTGACTTTATTTATAGAAAATAAATTTCTAATTACCTTTCTTTATTTACATGAAATGTTAAATTGGGTAATATCTTTATAAGTAATGCTTAATTGAACTCACAATATTGACTAATCTTAATTTGAGCATCATATTTATGAAATAAAACCATGACAAAAATGTGATCTTTAAGGTTATAGGTTATATACAAAGTTTTGAAGAAATTAATTTTCGAGCGATTGGTGAAAAGGAATCAAAAAGTTAAAACGCATCAACATATAGTTAAATATCTATCAGTGTGCCAATTTGAATTACTAGAAACGTTACCAATAAAGATTTCAGGTTCATTAAACAAGCTTTTTAGCTCAATCTTCAGAAGAATGGAAGTAAAGCAGTTGTCGTGATCCTTTCACTTCGAACTTGAATCACCATCTTTTGCTTTTGGGTCCAATTTTAAACGCAGATAACAGTATTTTTTTCTCAATAATACACCTTTGAACCATCTAACTGAAGTATGAAAGTGAAGTTTTATGACACATAAGGCTCATGTTGTGGTTTAATTCTTCCCATTGATAAAATGTTGACGTTTTCGGTTATAGTTAACTTATTTCAATACTATCAAACATTATTTAATGTCTTGCAGGTATCATGGCACAGTGCGGCCAAAGTGAAGAGAAGGTAAGTGAAAGTAACTAAGATTCCAGTTTGCTTTTTACAGTAGCGAATGAAACAACCATACTTGCTAAAACTATGTTTTGAAACCATTTCCATTTCCTAGTCTGTATACAAATCTGGAAAGGATGATACATACCTCAACCACGAACGTGTATTCCTAACAGCTTGTGTTGTGATGATAAATTCATTGCTTATAGTTTTCTGAATATTGTCGATTTTTAGGATCATTGGATGTCCGTCGTCTATTGTCCGTCCACATAAGTTCCTTAACACTCTGTCACATTTTTGCATCAATTATCACTCAAATTGGTCAGGGTGCGTGTCGCAGTGATTGCTCGGACGAGTTCGAATATGGATAATCTCGGATGAAAATCTATGTAACATGAGCAAAACATAGAAGAATCTAGATGATTTCCAGTTCAAGTTTGATATGTGTCACTTGGGGTTAAAAACTAGGACACAGCCAAAATATGAAAAAAACCAAAAAAACAAAAAAAACAACAACAACAAAACATAAAAGCATTGTCAACACTTTAAGGGCTACTGTTACGATCAAAATATTTTGATAATTGGTCGGAAAGGTTGTTTTCATTATTTCAGGTCAAGTTGGAAAAAGGGTCACCTGGGGTACTAAATATAGGGGACAAAGTCCAAATAAGGCTAAACCTTCTTAACATTCTTGAAGAATCATTTTCAAGATTATTAATATGATATTTGACATATTGTCAAAAATGAATGTGTTACCTTGGGTCAAATTTAGGTCACATAGCCCAATTGTAGAAAAAACCTTGTTATACGTTAGGGTAACTATCCTGGAAACTGGTCAGGAAGGTTGTTTTGATGGTTTATAGCTTAAGATTAAGATCAGCCCAATATTGAAAAACCGTGTGAAACGCTGTAGAGGTAACATTGTCAGCCCAAATTTGCCAGAAAGGTTGTCTGGGTGATTTCTAGCTCAAGTGCTGCAAGTATGAGTCATTTGGGAATAAAGCAAGGTTATACAATCCAAATATGCAAAACCCTTCTTAACACTACTGAATTATAAACAACTTTAGCCCGCCTATTCTCGAAATATTTTAGAAGAATTGTTGAATGATTTCTAGCCCAAGTTTGATATGGGTCATCTGGGATAAAAACACTAGGTCACACACACAGCCGATATATAAAACCTTTTTCACACTTAGAGGTTACATTTGCAACTTAAATATCCTGGAAATTGGACAGGAAAATTGTTTCGATGATTTCTAGCTCAAAATTAAGTATGGGTCATCTGGGGTCAAAAAATAGGTAGAAAAACCTTGTAAGCGCTTTAGAGAAAGCATTTTTAGCCCAAATATCCTGAAAATTAGTCAGAAATGGCGTTTTGTTGATTTTGGTCAGTTCGAATATGGGTTATCTGGAGTTAAAAGCAAGGTCACAAAGCCAAAATGTTGACATTTTCAGCCTCACTTTCCTTGAAATTGGTCAGTAAAGCTGTTAAGATAATGTCTAGCTTAAGTTGGATTATGGAACGTCTTTGGATAAAACCAGTATCATATAGCCTAAATTTTGGATAAAAACCTTTGTTAGTCCCCTACCGGTTTAACCGGAGGGGACTTTAGGTTTACCCTCCGTCCGTCTGTCCGTCTGTCTGTCTGTCCGTCTGTCCGTCTGTCTGTCTGTCTGTCAGTCCGTCAGTCCGTCCGTCCACAAAACTGGATCCCGCGATAACGCAAAAAGTACTGAAAATATTTTTATGAAACTTGATATATGGATAGATGGCAGTATGGAGATTATGCACGTCTTTTTTTTTCTTCCTATGTTGAAAATTCTGGTTGCTATGGCAACAAATAGTCTGAAAATATGGCAAATTTAACACATAAACTGGATCCAGTGATAACTCAAAAAGTACTGAAAATATTTTCATGAAACTTGAAATATGGGTAGATGGCAGTCTGGAGATTATGCACATCTTTTTCTTTTCTTCCTATGTTGAAAATTCTGGTTGCTATGGCAACAAATAGCCTGAATTTCAAGATTTCTGATTTAAATTTTTCAGCTTTTTCACTATATGTTCTTTATTTCTTAAGGTGGTTTACTTCAAACTTTAAATATAAGTTCCTGGTCATCAACCACATCATATGTGACAAGGTTTATAACTCTAGCACAAAAAATTATCAATATTACCTCCCTTGAACTTAGATTTTTTAGGGGAAAAAATGTTGTCTTTTTTAAATAACTTCTTTATTTCCTAATGTATCTACTTCAAACTTCATATATATGTTTTCTTATTATCACTCGACATTTTTGAGAAGGTTAAATACTCTAGCAAGACTATTTCCAGAATTATGTCCCCCTTGAACTTAGATTTTTTTCGAGAAACTGGTATTTTCACTCCAACTTCTTCATTCCTTATAGGATTTACTTTAAAATCCCACATCGTAATAATATGACAAGGTTGTATAAAACATAATTTCCTTACTAAGCATGGAAACTTAACACATTACTGTGATATAGACAAACTTATTTTATTATGTTTTGTGATCGATATTTTCAAATACAGACTTCATCCTCAAATTCATTATAAATGGCAATACACAGGAGTGTATGACAATAATTAAAGAACTTTTTGAGGGACCGGTAGGGGACTACTGTATTGCCCGCAATACTATCAAATGCTTGTTCATACTGTAGAGGTAATATTTTCAGACCAAATATCCTGGATATTTGCCAGAGGTTGCTATGTTTATTTCTTTATTTGAATATTGGTCACGATTGGTAAAAAACTAGACCACAGAGCCAAAAAATGGGATATAATCTTGATAATGCTATAAATGTATTATTTCAAACCAAATATCCTGGACATTTGTCAGCAACGTTGTTAAAATGATTTCAAGCTTTAAATGTGGGTAATCTGGGTCAAACTAGTTGACACAGCCATGATAAGGTAAAACTTTGTTTTAATTAGGACTTTTTCAGATGCCGATATGAACATTATGATATCAGTTTAAGATTTAAACATTTTATCTGCTTTTCATCTAGGACAAGAATATTTTTTTTGGCCCAATTTTCATTCATAGAGTAATTGTTCCATAAAGTGCCTTAATTATCAGGCGATGATGTCAGTGACATGTTTTATTTCATATGTTCATATTATAGTACGTGAAAAAAATCATTACTTGAAAATATGCTACAGTTTGAGTACAAGTACATTGTTGAAAACACCAATTATTGGTCTTTAAATGATAAAAAATCAAAGGAAAACGTACAAATAATATTATACCCAGACATTCAGAAGCAGAAAATATTATGCCTAAAAGTAATAAAAAAAATCAAAATGCTATAATTACAAATATTTTTTTCTTTTTTTATTACCTCCTTTAACATTAATAATATGAAAACCCACACAGTAATTCACGATATGTTCAATGTTTTTAAAGTCAACAAAATGAATCGGATGCTACATGCTAAATATCTATAATCTGCACATTGTAGTTTGGAACAAAAACTTTCAAGACATTTATATTACATTAATATGTGTACATGAAAATTGTGCGAAACAGCCCCACCCTCACAAGTGAAATAGTTTGGAGTTGATTCATGATACATGACAAAAAGCTAAAGTCTGGGCATTGTAGATTAACATAAAAATACACTCTTGTAAATAAATTTCCTTTCTAAGTGACCCCTTTGGCAGAGATAATATTGACCCCAGGAGCATTTATATATAATAATTTGTCATTTTGCACAAGACTTAAATCAAAATCAATAATACAATTAATGCATAAACAATCTTCAATACTATAATAATGACATAGATAGATATGAAAGTTTGCATTATTATATACAACGTACATGTATATAACCAATATAAATAGCAGATGGACAAATCTATTATCTGTAAATAAGAATTCAATCATTTCATTCATGAATTCGTAACATTCAGATATAAACATGACATCAAGATACACATAATAAAAATAATGATAATAATACTACTACTAATAATAATAATAATGGTTATTATTTTTTATTGTTATTTTCATTATGACCATTTTTATTTTTATACAATGAGCAAAGATAATGAATATAATATTGTCTATCTATATTAGGCAAATTAAATAAAATTATATTTATTCATTATGAAAGGACAGCTGCTGTAATCTAAAAACAAAAACAAACAAAGAAAAAAAACAACAACAAAAAACCCTGCTGTAAGATGATCTCGTGATTTGGAAAATAATGGTATTGCCAAAAATATAAAACTATCAGATGCATAATTCATTTAAGCAAACAATGATATATAAACCAGTGCTGGTATGTTTGATTGAAGATACGAACATTCGTTTGATTATCACGGCATTTCGTCTAAAGTATGATTATTAATTAGTCGCGGTTTAATTTTTTTTAATTTCGCTCAATCGGAACTAAATTATTTATCTTTCTGTCTTCAAAAACTAAGAAAATGAAATATGTAGCATTCGTCTTACACGTGACATTTTTTTTAACATCCCATATATAAACATATGCATTAATACAGTATAAAACTATTGTACATGTAACGTTCGTCTCTGATATGATCCAATAACATTATTATGATAATTAACCTGAAAATGTACAAAATAAGATATTCTGTTATAATGTTATTCAAAAGGTAACCTATCTTATTTGATTTTGTTTTATATTTTATAAAATCTTTAAGAAAAATCATTAGGAATGGACAAAGATTATAAAACGTGTTTGACTATGTAATGCAATGTGAAAACCTCAAATAACAAACTATATGAACACAGCATGTAAACTTGATGATGTGTAGAAACTAGAATAAAATCAATTCAAACAAACATTAAACTTCAATCCAAAAATGTATTTGCAACACTTTACTACGAAAACTTCGATGATGTATTTGCGTTCAGTTATGTCTATAGATTATATAGTGAACATTAAAAATTTTCTCCTGTAAAAACGGTAAGTCCAAATTCAACCAAACTTGGCAGGATTATTCCCTGGGTAAAGGACTTAAGTAAGTAAAGTTGTTCAAAGAATTTGATTCAATGCAGGAATCTGGTTGCCAAAAGAAATTATAGGAAAACAAAAGAAAGCTTTGACATAAAATCCACAATATATGCCAAAATACCGGATATATTGTCCCCCGACCGTCTTTAATAAATATCACCGCCTTTGATAACTATCATTCCTGAAATTTCATTTAAATTTCATAAGAAGTGCAGGAGAAATAGTGTAAACAAATTGTACTTAAAAATTCATCATCAAGGACCCATAACTGTGCAAAAAACCTGCACAAAATTATGGTGACAAACAATCCTGTGAAGTTTCTGTGAAATCCCTAGTGGTTTTGGAAATGTAGTCATAACTTTACCAAACACAACAATTCAAGCAGAAAATCAAGAGACTATGCACAACTAGGCTTGGTTATAACAATTCTGTGAAGTTTCACTGAAATACCACCCCCACAGTTTTGGTGATGTAAAGCGGGCAAGCTTATTTTACTCGAAAATTAAACATTAGGGGGTGATAACTGTGCCAAAAAAATCAAGCAGGAAATCAGAAACTTCGCACAACTAAGCATGGTGACAAACAATCCTCCAGCGGTTTTGGAATGTAGCGTGGACAAGCTTATTTTATTTAAAAAAAATAAACCATTAAGGGGCGGGCCTTAATTGTGCCAAAAATTAAGCAGAATATCAAGAGAGTATGCACAACTAGGCTAAGTGACAAATAATCCTGTGAAGTTTTATTGAAATCCTCCCAGCGTTTTAAGTGATGATGGGCGGATAAGCTTATTTCACTCGAAAATTGACCATTAAGCGAGGACAATATTACCAGACGGACGTACCGACGAGCGGTCGGACATTGCGATTACTAAATGTCGCCCTTCTGGGGCTTAAAAAATCTTCTTCTAAAGACTCACAAAGCCCAGATTTAAGATATTTTGCATAAGGCATTGTCTATTGGACACCTTCCAAAAATTTTCAAATTATATACCTGGGGTCAAAATTGGTCCCCCAGGGGTCATTGATTTTCATTATGTACATACAGTTAAAACTTTAAAAAAAATCTTCCTGAGTAAAGGTACAAGGCTTAGAATGTTGGTATTTGGTATATAAAATCATTTATAGGTCCTCTACCAAAATTGTTCAAATATTGCCCAAAGTATGATAATTGGCACCGTCTCGGGTGTCATACGTTTTCCTGATATGTATACGGTAAAAAAATCTTCTTCTCTGATTTGACAAAGGCTAGAGGTAAGGTATTTAGCATAAAGCATTGTGTAGTAGACCAATATCAAAATTATTATTATTACCATATCATATTACCAATTATAGCCTTTGAGGGTCATGTACATATAGTAAAAGCTTAAAAAATCTTCTTGTCTTGGGGAACAAGACTTAGACCTTTAACCCATTACCAGATATATCTTTTCACCCCTTTTTGTTGTCTCAAATTGTGAATAAAATGCCTTATTTAGGCAACCAACACTTTTTTGTTGTTTGAGAAATGTTGTTAAAAAAGTGACCACTTTATCGGCGCCGCCCTCAATCCAAAAGATACATTAGGGGGTTGTCAGAAGGGGGGTGTGTCCCTTCTGTTTGGGCGTTTGAAGGGGCGGTAGCCCCCCTCATCGCCAAGAAATTTTTGAACTGATGAGAAACTAAAAAGGACCCCAGGGTGATCATAAGGTAACGTGTAACCAACGCTGAAAAGCCTTTGACGCTAGATCAATCCATTGAGAAGTTGCAGGTCTTTTAATTCAATTTTGATGGAAAAATCAACGCAAAATAATGATTTATGGCAATTTTGAGATATCCAATCGTTGCCATGAAAACAGGAAATTTAAATCTGAGCACGGGTTACAAAGGACATGATCCAGTCAACATTTGTGCCAAGTTTGATTGAAGCAGTTTTTATATTTTTAGAGCAATTTGAACTTGTAACGGGAGACTTTCACAAAATGCTATTGCAGTAATGGGTTAATATTTGGTATATTATAATATTAAATATGTCCTCTTACAAAGTTGTTCAAATTTCGCCCCTAGTGTCAAAATTGGCACCGCCCCGGTGTGTCATAGGTTTTCCTCATACGTATATAGTAAACATTTAAACAAGGGGGCCATTGGACCAAAACCACTCACCTGAAAACATTCTGTTATTTGAGTAAAGGCCAATTTTGACACTAGGGGAAACTTTGAACACTTTTAGAGGAGAAGATATGATATTAAAGCTCTAAGCCTTGTACCTTCAGGAAAGAAGATTTTTCTCAAAAGATTTTTCACTAAGTACAAAATGAAAATAAATCATCCCCGGGCGGGGCCACTTTTTACTCATTAATATATCTTGATATAGGTCCACTACACAATGTCTTATGCCAAATAGCTAAATATCTAACTTCAATCCTCTGTCAATTCTGAGAAGAAGAATTTAAGTTTTTGGGGCCAATTGTGGTATCAGGGCAAACTTTGAACAACTTTGGTGAAGATTTTTGTACCTTCTGAAAAGAAGAAATTTTAAGTTTTTACTATAAGTACAAAATGAAAATTAGTCACCTACCTCCCGCCCCCTCTCGGCCGGGACCAATTTTGACCCAGGGCTTTAATTTGAACAATTTTTGTAGGGGTCCACTTAATAATGTTTCATGCCAAATATCTAAACTTTAGCCTTTGTCAGTTTTGTGGAGTAGATTTTTTTATGTTTTTACTATAATATTATATACATATAAGAAAATCTATGACCCCTGGGGGCGGGGCCAATTTTGACCTCAGGGCTATAATTTGAACAATTATCTTTACTACTTGATGATTCCTGCCAAATATCTGACCTCTAACATTTGTCAATTCAGATGAGACAATTTTTATTTTTTTGAATATACATGTATGTATATAAGGGAAAACCTATGATTACCCGGGGTGGGGCCAATTTTGACACTATGGGCAACATTTTAACAACTTGGTAGGGGATGTAGAGACTATATTATATACCAATTATGGTAGCTCAAGGCCTTGTACCTTTAGACAAGAAGGTTTGTTGTTTTTTTTTAAATTTCTTTCAACTTTATACTTTTAAGGGAAACATATGACCGCCGGTTAGGGAACAATTTTGAGCCCAGAGCTTTAATATGTACAATCTTGTTAGAGGTCCACGACACAATGTTTCAAACCAAATAATTAAACTCTAGCCTTTGTCAATTACGGGGAGATTTTTAAGTTTTTACTATATACATATGGGGAAAACCCATGCTCCCCCCGGACGTTTTGAACATTTTTGGTAGTGGATCTATAAATGCTACTATATACTATATATCTAAGCTATGAGCCTTGTACCTTCAAACAAAAAGATATTTTAAGTTTTTAATATATACAAGGAAAACATATGACCCCGAGGTGGTTCCAATTTTAACACTAGGGACATAATTTTAAAACCTTTGGTAGAGTACCTACAGATAATATCATATACCAAAAATCAAAGCTCTGGGCCATATATATTTGATGTAGAAGATTATTTAAATCTGCATTTTTGAAACTTTTTTTCTGGCCCCGTGACCTTCTTATGAAACAGACCGAAACCATTTGAACACTTTTGAAAAGGTACTACACAGGGATCATTCCTGCAGCCATTGGTTTCAGAGAAGATGCTGTTTAAAGTAACTGTTGATGATGCAGGAAGCACAACGCACGGCGACGACGGACGACGGACGGTGGGGGGAATAGCTCACGGTCAGCACGTTGTGCTCAGGCGGGTTGAACATTTTCTTCTCTGAATTGACAAAGGCTAGAGGTGAGATATTTTGAACGAAACGTTGTGTAATGTTTTAAACCGACGGCAAAATATTTTCACATATGTATAAAATAAAGCTTTTATTTATTACTAAAAGAAAAAAAACCCTGAAAAGTAATATCTTAAATCTTTAAAAGTTAAAAAAGAGGACATGCATGCAATACCCATTGTCTATCTCCAAATGGTTAATCCTACTAAGAGAAAACAATTGGTTTCATGCAAGTAAGAAGAAAAAAGAGATGTCAATAAGCGTACTAGACTATTCTCAGTACTTGCCTTGAATTCGTTACGTGTTTTTTGTTATATATCGACGGAACAAAAAGTTGCTGTCAATATGGTAGACATGTCGTTATTTTCAGGAATAATTTTGAAAAAAAAAGTTCTTATGTGTTTGGAATTTACATTGCAGCCGTATGCACTATTTGATTTTTGTCATTTTAATTTGCTAAATGGTTTTGTCTGTTTACAGGCCGCGTTGTATACAATTACTCGTAAATGCCAATTAGATTTGTGCACTAAGGTGTTACCTTTGCACGTTTCCTGCGTTATTTTCACATCCCTAGGTAACGGATTATACACTATGATTTTTTTTTAAAATTTACAGCATTGATATAATTTATATTTCAGGAGTATACATTTATACCAGACGATATAGAACAAGGACTAATTGCCGCTTTCGGAGACGACTTTGAATCATGTTCAAGGGCTCTTTTCTTTTTGTCCGAAAGTATAGCTGGAAAGTGTGCCAAGCCATTTATTAGGACACTTGAAAATGTGTTGTCTAATGCGATGCTTTTCAAGACAGTGGCAGAGAGGATGGTAAAAGACACAAAGACTGTGGAAAAAGACTCAAAATTTCGACAAGTAATGTATGATATTTGGAATAATGAATTGAAAGATTTGGTAAATAAACATCCTGACGGTGGATCAGAATTGGCTTTGGCAATCCAGAACAAACTAATAACAAGTCAGTATAAGGTTCTGACTTATTGTTTTTTGAGAGCAGTTTCACATTTTCCTCATGGAGTTGTAGGAATGATAGCAAATATACCGGAAGGAATGGGTAGACAAGTAGCTGTGATTGGAGGATTAAATCTTGTTGTTGCCGTACCGCTTGGGCCTGTTGTTACGGTTGCCCTTGCGGGAGTGTTTCTCGCATGGGAAGTTATCATGAATATTAACCGATGGTGGAATGGGGAAATAACTGGCAAACGATGTGTAAAGAATATAATAGATTGTGGAGTCGGTGTAGCTGCAGGCATTGTTGGTGGATGGACGGGACAAGCGATCGGTGGTTTTATAGGCTCGGTTCTTGGCCCGATAGGAACGACCTGTGGTATGGTTGTTGGTGGCGTCGTATGTGGGATTTTGGCTCAAATCAAAGCTACACAACTGTGTGATCTCCTGACACAGAATTTCTTTGGCCTGCCTAAATCTGAGGCATTAGAAAATGCATATAGCTTCCTCGATATATCATTCAACGCTTCAAATGGCGATGTTAATTCACGGTACAGACATTTAGCTCTACAGTTCCACCCGGACAAAGGCGGTGACCCTGAGATGTGGGCCAAACTACAATATTCAATGGCCATCATAAGAAAGGCAAGAGGAGAACCATAAATTGGTTCGAATCATTGTAATACAATATTTATGTGTACACACAGCTAAAATGACTGCAAAACTGGTTTAGCATCTGTATTTATGTTAAAAATTTAATTTTGGTCATAGTTCGTTTTTTTCTTTTGGTGCTGTGTAAATGTATATATCATTTGTATATCGATGATAATGTGTATTTTGAAAAGAAACTTATTGCTGAATCATTTAACAAATTTTATACAACAGTTGCATGTAAACTTGTTGAAAAGTTGCCAGAAAGTATGCATAAATTTGGTACGAATTTTGTTAATACTTTTTATGCAAACAAGGGTGTTACAGTTTTTCTTTTTCCATTGTTTCTGAAAGTAAAGTTCTTAAATACTTAACTTCATTAGGTGTCAAAAAAAGCTACTGGCTTAGATGGTATACCCTCAAGTTTTATCAGAGATGGATCCCCAGTTATTGCTAGTCCATTAGCTCATATCATAAACTTATCCCTTAACCAAGGTCAAGTCCCTGATGATCTTAAATCTGCAAGAGTTGTTCCCTTCTATAAAAGGAACGACAAATAAATTGTCTGTTGGTAATTACCGGCCTGTGTCCATTTTAAATGTTGTATCTAAAATCCTTGAAAAGGTGGTTTATTACCAGGTTGAAGCTTATTTTAAGGATAAAGATCTGCTGTATAAATTTCAATCAGGTTTCAGGAGTGGCTTCTCTACTGATACTTGTCTGATTCACCTTACAGACTTTATCAGGTATGAAAATGATAAAGGTAATGTTGTTGGTATGGTGCTGCTGGATTTGCAGAAAGTGTTTGACACAGTCGACCATTCCATTCTTTTAATGAAACTGCAAGCATCAGGTCTTAGTATTGACGTCCTAAATTGGTTCAAATCATATTTATCAGATAGACAGCAGCTTAATTGTAGATGTCTCTGGTACTTATTCTTCCAATTCCAAAATAACATGTGGTGTTCCTCAGGGCTCAATCCTTGGACCCCTTCTCTTTTTAATTTATGTAAATGATATGTCAGCTGTGGTCAAAAATAAATTGATTTTGTATGCTGATGATTCTGGTATCCTTGTATCTGGTAAAAGTTTATCTGTTGTTGAAAAGGCATTGACAGATGATATTGAATAGGTCAGCCAAAGGTCAGTAGACAATAAGTTGTCATTGCACTTGGGTAAAACCGAGTCAATTTTATTTGGGTCCAGGCAAAAGCTTAGGTCACAATCTAACCTGCATATAACCTGTTCTGGTACATCCATTGAATCAACTTCATCTATCAAGTATCTTGGGATTACTATAGACCAAAATCTGTCATTTTGCGCCATGGCCGAGTCTGTTCTTAAGAAGGCCAACTCTCGGTTAAAATTTCTTTACCGCAAGAAAGAGTTTCTTACTCAGCATACCAAGAAACTTCTGGTTATGTCTCTTATTCAGTGTCACTATGATTACACATGCTCTGTTTGGTATAATAGCTTGACACAGTCTTTAAAAAATAAGTTACAAACTTGTCAAAACAAAATAATGAGATTTGTACTTGACTTGGACTCCAGAGCCCATATTGACCCATCCCACTTTATGTCCCTTAACTGGTTACCGGTCCACAAAAGAGTTGATCAGATAATGTTGTGTCATGTTTTAAGAGAAAAAATGGCCTATCTCCGGGTTACATGTGTGAACACTTTATTAAATAAGTTTATTTCCCAAGATTCCATACATAATTATAGTACAAGACTTAGTCAAAAGGGTGGGTATTGTCTACCTTAGGTCAAAGGCTAGGGTTCTAAATCCTTTGCTTTCTCTGGTATTAAATAATGGAATGATTTACCTGTAGAGTTAACGGAGATCAACAGGTTACAAAGTTTTAAGGTTGCCATCAAAAGTCATCTTATGAACAGTATTTAATTTTTTTTACCATGTTTCGGCTCAGGATTTTAAATTGTCTGCTATTTATCTTTTTACAATTTTAGTAATGTGTTTTAAATCCTAGCTGTAAACAGGAGTATCATTAACTCAAGATTTGACTGTGATATACATTTTTATGATTTATTAGTATTTTTAAACATGATTATATTTAGGTTTGCCTCTCTATGTCATGCCGCCAATACAAAGGACCACAATGGAAATAAGAGCTTTTTTTGCCCTTTTTTGTGTTATCCTTGGTTTTGATGAGCATGTCATAGTTTTCTCGTACGTGATATAGTATTTAATAATGCTCATTATTTTATCCTATGTTATATTGTCAACTATGTATATGCTTCCTTTGCCGTAATAAATCTATCTATCTATCTTTGCATGAACATTCAAGCCAGAATAACTTTAAGTAGATATTTTTGTTTTTCAATAATCAGTAAAATATATAAACCTGAAGGTTCTCCCCCATCAAAAGAATCGTTTAAGTAATAATATCGGTCTCAGTGGTGTTTGTCAGCTATTTAACATCGGTTAGAAGTTTTGATGCGAAATGAATTGACCAAGAGGGTTGAAAGTTTTCGAAAGTCGATCAACACCTATTAATAATAGAGAGATCTATAATGCTATTTTTCAAGCAGAGATTACTTTAGGTGTCAATTTTATATAAGGCTGTCATATTTCGCGTCCTACTGTCGCTAAGATATATAAATCATTAAACTTAAGAAATAATAAGAAAAAATGATATTTTATGAAGTTTAAACAATTTAACGTGTCATATGGATTGTATTGTGTTTACATCAGTGCTCAAATAATCATTCTCACTAACCGTAGTTAAAAATCTGTAAATATTACTAAAATTACGGCGTACCAAATTGTCTAATCTCACACTCCGCGTGCCACACTTCTTTAAATTACCAATTTTACTTGACCAGTAAATGGGAATGAAGCTTCACATTTTGCATATCATTTTTAAAATAAGACATTTTCAGTAGGAATTTTCATAGAAGTCAAGATATTTCTGCAATATTTCTCGAAGATGAAAATTAAAAAAAATCTGAAATAAAATGAATCGCTGAATCTCTTAAAAATACAACGTGTCACTTTAATTACAATGACAATGACAACATTTATTTGCTTTTTGCCCTCTAGCCGATGCAAAAATATAATACACAACATATTTATATAGCATAGTAAGTGCATAACAATTAACATACATGTATTAACCATTTTACAACAAATTATTATTAATATTGTTATTTATAGATATATTGTTACAACATTTATCACATTTTATATTTTGCAGATATTGTTTTCTTTTTTCACGCATAATACAAAAACAGCGAAAGATTTAAAAAGATATTCATTTTTGTTGACATAATTATGATAAACTTATTCAAGTTTGGTTGTATGTAATATTTCTTTGGCAGGTAATTATTGCGCAGATCATCATAACAGTCATATATGAGTGAGAAATGATATTGATTTTCAACACTGTTTTTATCACACATTTTGCAAATTCGTTCATTTCTTGGGGTTTGTTCGTATCTTACCCTTTTTACTTCAATATTCAGACTGCCAATTCTAAAGTTTGTGTATACGAATCGATTTTTTTTTTCAAATCCAAAACATTTAAATAATGTTCTGAAGAATAGCCATTTTTAAACAATTTGTTACTTTCTAACTTAGAATTATCGTCAGCATTCATATTCCTCTCTTAAAGGTTTATAAAGTTCACTATATTTACAACAAGAGCGATCAGTAATCACAGTGTCGCCTCATGATGGCCAATTTCATGTTGGGACAAATTTTGTGACAGACGGACAGACAGACGGACAGTGCACAAATAGACTTGGTACTGATCATTCCTGTAAAGTTTGGATAAAATTGCACCAGTAGTTTATGAGGAGTAGTCCGGACAAGCTTTTGTGTATCTGGCAACACACAGAAAAAAAACACCTTTTTATCAAAGGGCCATAACTCGGCAAAAAAGCATTCAACCGGAAAACCCGTGCAATATGCGCAAGGACTTGAGCTACAGATCAATCCTGTAAAGTTTCATTGAAATTGCATTAGTGGTATAAGAGAAGTAGTCCGGACAAACTTTAAAAATAAAAATTATTAAAGGGCCATAACTCTGACAAAAATCATTGGACCAAAAAATGCTGACAATATGCACAACTAGACTTGGTACAGATCATTTCTGTAAAATTTGGATGAAATTGCACCAGTAGTTTATGAGGAGTAGTCCGGACAAGCTTTTGTGTATCTGGCAACACACAGAAAAAACACCTTTTTATCAAAGGGCCATAACTCAGCCAAAAATCATTCAACCGGAAAACCCGTGCAATATGCGCAAGGACTTGAGCTACAGATCAATCCTGTAAAGTTTCATTGAAATTGCATTAGTGGTATAAGAGAAGTAGTCCGGACAAACTTAAAAATTATTAAAGGGCCATAACTCTGACAAAAATCATTGGACTGGAAAATGCTGACAATATGCACAACTAGACTTGGTACAGATCATTCCTGTAAAGTTTGGATGAAATTGCACCTGTAGTTTATGAGGAGTAGTCCGGACAAGTTTTGTGACGGACGGACGGACAGACAGACAGATAGACAGACAGACGGACAGACAGACAGACAGACGACGGAGAAGTGATCTCTTTATGTAGCCACTACTCCGTAGAGGCGACACAAAAACAATTAAAAATACATTTTCATTTTGTACACCTTGGTTAAGCCACACATAACCAAGTCCGTATCTTTTTAAACAGTTTTTCACTGATGTAACCCAATTGAAATAACCGTTTGAGACATCATTTAGCATCATTATGTAATATTTCTTTACAATTGTTTATAATTTTCAACCAATGTCTTATAGCTCTTTTTAAGTCTAGGCATATAGTGAATGCACAGCGCAGTCACCTAAAACAGCACAATTTGATGATTTTTGTTTAGCGCACATACACCGTTTACAAATATAATATTGTGCACCTTCAAGTTCATCAAATTTATTTAGACCCCAAATTTCAGATCCATATAATAGTTGAGGACAAATTTTATTATCAAAAATGTTAAAAAGACAGTATTTGTTAACTGGCCATGATGATACAATGAATTTAAAATAGATACCAATGCACGCTTTGCTTTTACACACAGTTGGCGATCGTGGACAATAGAATTCAGAGACAATTTTTGTGTCAGTTTTAAACCTTCGTAACAAAAAAAATGTTAACAACTTCTAATATTGTACTTCTATAAAACCATTTTTCATGTATTAAAAATCATTACTAGATAAACGCATGTGAATATTATAGTGTGACAAACAAAAATACTTGAAAAAATAGATGTTCAATATTTGACCATTCCACAATGTTACGCTTTGATGTGGTGACCAAGAATTTAGATATGTCACGTGTAGAAAAAATAACAACAACTTGTCATATTTAATGATAGCATGTATGAAGAAAAAGCCAGTGTCTCAATAATAAAAATAACTTTATAATATGTTATATTTCTAATACAAAATTATATCAAGTGAATTAATAGATTTTTTATGAAACTAGAATCTATGTATAGGTTATAGTTTATACATGTATATAAAAATTATATATTGGCTAATGCCGTCTTACACTTGATTTGTATATAATTAATAACTGACTTATACTCTGCCCCTTTTTTGTCGACCCATTTCATATAACTATTATCGGCGAGGTGCCCATAATGCATAGACCCCTGACCTGTCTAATTAGTGGATACAATACAACCTATTTGTTAACATGTCAATGTTTGTGGTTAAATCTAGTGTTATTCAAATAAAAGGTCCGAGTAGCACTCGATTAATAGGACCCCGAACATTTTTTAGAGTGAGTAAAGGATTTCTGTCGGGGAAAATCTCAATATGGATGCCTCACACATGAAATTCGATCGTGCTCAGAATCGGAAACAATTCTGCTAAATAACCACTACCAATAGTGGTTAAATTCCATGATTACTCAGATCAAGGACAAGTCCGTAAAGTTGGGTACGAAAAGCGACTTCACCTAAAGGAACGGCAGGTAGACGTCGGCACGCAACAACCGAAGCAAGTGCGAGATGCCAGAAAGGAGCTTTATCCTGTCAAAAAAAGCGGAAACAGATAAAGGAAACGACACAAAATTTATTGGAAGAAAGCTTTATATAAATGATCAGTTGTGTGTTGGTAAAACGGCTACGGCACAAAATCATTAGAAATGTCAAGGGAAGCAACTCAAATTACTTACATGGAATGTAAATTTATTTGTAAATAATGCTAATTGTTTGTCTTTATGTACTTATCATACTTTGTAAATGTTAGCAATTGTCCCTTTTTGTGTCATCATGCATTTTGCTACTGACTTAATATAAAGTTTATAGGAAACATTTTTATTTATCGGCACTAAAGATACAATTCTCTATAACTTTCAAGACACATTTCCGTAGTAATCTTAATCATTAACGCTGCACCAACACTCTTATTATGACTACCATTGATTCATTTTTTATTCATTTTTTTATAAGTTTCATTTTTAATGTACCTGCACACGGTATTTTCGTGGAGGATGTGACACATAAAACATATATATCCTCAGTTCTGTCTCTGATATCTTACTTATTAAATGTTGTTAGATACCATCCCCCATGATATCGTTTATGCATGCAAATAAGACAGTGTCACAGACAGAACTTGGAAGCAATGACAAATACACATTGGAAATCATCACCCTTTTTTACTCTGTACTTATACTTCCTCAATGGCTATCAGTAATATTACTTTGTGCTGGAGACATTCATCCTAATCCTGGTCCATCTGTTGAAAGCAACTCTAGCACCGACTCATCTTTTGCATCTTCTACTTCTGAGCTTATAAATAGTGGGTTAAGTATTATGTGTTTAAATATTCAGAGTCTTAGACCTAAGCTTGATATACTTGAACTCGAAACACAGCCATATGATATTCTTATTTTTACTGAAACCTGGCTGCGTCCTGAAGTGCATAACAATGACATTGAAATACCAAACTTCCAATGCCCGGTTCGTTGCGACAGAACAGACAGAGTCGGTGGTGGAGTAGCGATCTATGTCAGAGAGGGCTTAAGATTTCATACAAGATCTGATTTATCTGTTCATGGTATCGAATGTGTATGGGTGGAACTTGATATAAACAGTCGTAAACTTCTTCTAGGTGGTATTTATAGACCCCCAGACTCAAACAATCAGCATTGGCTTCTTCTTGAACAGTGTATAGATCAAGCATTTTCCGAGAGATCTGACAATATCCTGATTGCTGGCGATTTCAACATAAATCTTCTAAATTCTAATTCAAACAAATTGTCTAATCTTATAGCCTCTTACAACGCAGAGCAACTTATTACTACACCAACCCACTTTACAGAAAGCTCTTGCTCATTACTCGATGTAATGTTCGTAAAGAACACAAATCATATCTTAACAAGCTTTGTTGCAGACCCATTCATTCCAGATGTTATTCGTTTTCATTGTCCAATCGTAACAGTAATGAAATTTTCGAAACCAAAAGGTACCACATACAAACGCAAAATATGGCTTTATGACAGGGGTGATTACTCTGGCTACAGAAATGAAATTAACTCAACAGACTGGCAATCCATAATAAACACTGACAATGATATAGATGAAACAGTCAACCGAATAACTAGTACCATATTAAATGCCGCAGACAACAATATTCCTAATAAAATAGTAACAATAAGACCACATGATATTCCATGGATGACTAATAAAATACGTAAACTTATAAGAAAACGCAAAAGGGCCCACAAAAAAGCAAAACAGATGAATACAGAGTTATCTTGGCAACTATTTAGAACAATCAGAAATGCGGTTACAAAACAAATAAGAAAAAGTAAAAATGAATATAAACATAAATTAATTGAACAAATAAACTCATCAAATACTTCAACGAAAAACTGGTTTAAACTGACAAAATCTTTCACACAAAAACAATCAAAACCAGCAATCCCAGTCCTCCTTGATAACGGGATTACTGCAAATACTGACAAAGAGAAGGTAGAACTACTAAATAATTTCTTTTGTACACAATCAAACATTGACAGTCAAAACACACAACTCCCAAATCTGAATTTGCATACAAACTCATCTCTTCCCCAAATTACAATTACAGAAGAAGATGTCAAAGATGCTATCTCGTTAATCGACCCGTCGAAAGCATGTGGCCCAGATCTTATTCATCCCCGATTACTAAGAGAAGGATCTACTGTTCTGTCTAAACCTTTGGCTGACTTTTTCAACATATTACTTTCAAAATGTACCTTTCCTACCTCCTGGAAAATAGCCAATGTCACTGCTATATTTAAAAAGAATGACCCATCTAAGCCTTCGAACTACCGACCCATTTCTCTTTTAAGTTGTATAGGTAAACTAATGGAGAGGTGTATTCACAAATACTTGTACAACTATATTATTGCCAACAACCTCCTCACGTCTTATCAATCCGGTTTCATCAAAGGTGACTCCACCGTTAATCAAATTACATATATATATAACGATATTTGCAAGGCTCTTGACGAAGGCTTGGAGGTTCGCGCTGTGTTTTGCGATATCTCTAAAGCATTCGACCGAGTATGGCATCAAGGTCTCTTACATAAGCTTACCTCTATTGGAATAAACGGCTCCCTTCTTAACTGGTTCACTTCCTATCTCTCTGATCGCAAACAACGCGTTGTATACGCTAATTGTTCTTCTAACTGGTCATCAATTAATGCCGGCGTCCCCCAGGGCTCTATTCTCGGACCTCTGCTTTTCTTGATATATATAAACGATATCGTTGACGATGTAAATTCGAGCATACGACTTTTTGCAGACGACACGAGCCTTTATATCATTGTAGAGAATCCCATAGACGCAGCAAAGCATTTAAATGACGACCTTCAAAAAATTCATGAATGGTCAAAGGCTTGGCTGGTTACTTTTAATCCGTCCAAAACAGAATCCATGATATTTTCAAGAAAAATAAAACAAGTAAACCATCCCCCAATCCAAATGAATGGAATTCCCATCAAACGTGTACAAAATCACACACATCTTGGTGTTACCCTTTCTGAAAATGTTAAATGGGATACTCATATATCCATAATACTGCGAAAAGCTTGGCAGAGAGTAGGCATCATGAGATCACTGAAATTTCTCCTTAATCGTTCAAGCTTGGAAAGAATGTATATGTCTTTTATCCGCCCTATCCTTGAGTATGCCGATGTTACATGGGATAACTCCTCGAACATGTTAAAAAATGAAATTGAAGCAGTTCAAAACGAGGCAGCAAGAATAGTAACAGGTGCTACAAAATTATGCAATATTAGTAAATTACTTAACGACCTCAAATGGGATACCCTGGCCGAAAGGCGTAAACAACATAAACTAGTTTTATTCTTTAAAATGTACAATGGAATTACTCCAAACTATCTCTCTGACCTGATACCCCAACACAACGAGTCCTACAACCTCAGAAATCACAGACAAGTAAACTCAAGGACACAAATATATAGCTCATCATTTCTTCCTTCTGCAATAAGAGAATGGAACTTACTACCTGTAGATACAAGAAACTCATCTTCTGTTGCTGCCTTTAAACGGTGTCTTAATAAAAACAAAACAAAAGCCTCCCCTTTATTTAATGTAGGAAGTCGTATAGGCCAAATATTGCACGCACGTCTTCGTTTAGATTGTAGCTCCCTGAACTTTGACCTTCATAGAAAGTCTATTGTCCAGTCTCCATTATGTTTATGTGGCGAAATAGAGACCGTGCATCACTTTTTCTTTTCATGTCCTCGTTATGATATCATCAGAAGCATGTATTTATGCCCCCTACCATGTCCCTTGACACTTAACAATCTCCTGTACGGAGACGAGCGCGTGAGCTTTAACACGAACGAAAAAATCATTCTTAAAGTACAACAGTTTATCCTAGCTTCCAAACGTTTTACTAACTAATATCAACTTTTTTTTCTGTCCATCACTTCCCGATTATATTGTGTGCAGACATATATTCTCTATTCTTTACCTAAATTCAAAACTTTATTTAAATATTTTATTCTCTTTTTTCTCGAAACATTCTAAATATAATCATTTGAAAAAACTAACTTAAATCGAATACTAGTTAAAAACAATATTTTACTTTGCAACAGAAATTGTTTGGAGTAATTTCCCAATATGAAACAATCTTGAAACAGAAGTTTTCTTATTCTGCTACTCTAGATAATATTGTTCTAACAAATTTATTCATTTTAATTATTTATATGATTACTCTTTTCTGTATTATTCTAACCAAATATGTGCATATTTTATATTGCAAGTACATTACGTGTGGAAAGGAATTTACATAAGTCACATTTGACTTGTTTTCCAATCCACGAAATATATCAGTGTGTTTATATATGCTTACTGTACATATATATGTTGTAAAAATAGAAATAAAATATTGTTTAAACTAAATGGACTTTCAAGAAAATTAGGTGATCCGGACTTTTTGGACATTTTGTATAATTATGACATAATTATAGCAACAGAAACATGGTTATCACAAAAAACACGTTTAAATTTAGAAATAAAGGGCTTTAAATGCGATCATTTATATGGGAATAAGTCACACAATGTTAAAAAAGAACGATGTAGTGGCGAAACTTCATTATATTATAAACAGTATTTAAATAATAAGATTAAGATCGAAGAGAAACAATAATGTTGTATTGTATGGATAAGTTACTTAAATCGCATTTAAATACAGTAGACAATATTTATATTTGTAGTGTATGTAGTGGTGGGGTTTATAAGATAAACACTCAATGAGGTTTATATATTTATTGTATTAAGAATAAAACCTGCACAAATAAAATAACAAATATTTTACAAGACAAATACATTTTACAAAATACATAATACAAAATATTATACAACAATTCAAATTACAATAAAAACAAGTTCACAAATAAATAAATATAAACATATAAAAATACCAGGCTTGATAGAAGAGATTTTTCAAAATAAATAAATTGAAGTAATAGTTATAGTACATGAAACGAGTTAGTTACGAGGATATAACACTGGCTGGGGCGACATCAAGGGGTGTTTCTGCACAAAAAATGGCGAGGCCGTTAGGCCGAGACAATTTTTTTTGCAGAAACATCCCGAGATGTCGCCCCAGCCAGTGTTATACCCCCGTAAATAACGAGTTTCATATACTATAACTGTTTTATCGCAATGACATAATGTTTTCCTTTTTTTGTAATAGAAACAAACAAATAAACAAATGAATAAATCGTTAGCTGCATTATAGTTATGCACGATAAGGCAGTTTTTTCAAGTTGTTTTCGCTGCCGCAAAAAAGTATACAAAAGACATATCCAATATAAGAGGCAATATATAGTATACTGTTACCAAGATTGATTCAAGAAATAATTCATTCAGCGGATGTACCTTTTGATTAAATGAGAGTAAATTTCATTTCATTAATTATCTTTGTTCATATTTTTCATTGTATTTATATATTTATTTTATTTTATTTCATTGATTTTATTTTTATTATTTTTTTTTTGCTACTTGAAATGGTCCATATACTGTTATATATCAATACAGTTTTCAAATGCTCATTGAAGTGTACTGAGTATAATGGGTTAGTAAGAACAAAGGAAAAGTTACAAAACATGCGATAATATAAAATACAAGAAAGTAATTTCTATAAAGAAATATTTGACATTAAACTCATTTTATACTTCTTCGAAAGCGAGACAAGGAGTGGTCAGTTACTATCTAGAACCAAATCATCTAAAAATAACTTGCATGCCAAAATTAATCATTCATCACTCAACTTGCAAAACCAGTT
Organism: Ruditapes philippinarum; assembly: GCF_026571515.1. Classification (NCBI taxonomy): domain Eukaryota; kingdom Metazoa; phylum Mollusca; class Bivalvia; order Venerida; family Veneridae; genus Ruditapes; species Ruditapes philippinarum. The sequence continues at coordinate 220,657 of NW_026858123.1, forward strand.
CAATTACCAATAACAAAAGGGGAAAAAAGACAAATATAATGCCACAAACGATTTGTTCTAGCCTTTAAGAGAAATTACCGTATTAATTATAAAAAGAGAACTATAGACTATTTTAACCTTAATTACATGTGTATATATACCGCCAAATAGTTCAAAAGTGATTAATAGGCAGAAAATTGATATTTATGAAACCATAGAGATAGGCATTGAAAAATATCGAAATAGTGGCAAAATTTTCCTAAATGGTGATTTTAATCTGAAACGAATAAAAAGTCAGTTAGACCGGCATTGACCTTAAAATTTTTTCTTGATATTCATTTTGAACTTACTAAAGGTCCAAATATTACATAAACTTTGTGGAAGCTTAATTAAGAGCCTAATCATAGTTTTTTTAAGGTTATGAAACTGTTGTTATTATGATATATTACGCCTTATTATCAGGTGTTTATGATAAATAATGCAACGTGAATGACGTTTTAATCCTTGAATTTAAGAGACGAAATGAGCCGTGTCATGACAAAACCAATATAGTGGATTTGCGACCAGCATGGATCCAGACCAGCCTGCGCATCCGTGCAGTCTGATCAGGATCCATGCTGTTCGCTATCAGTTTCTTTACTTGTTATAGGGTTTGTAAGCGAACAGTATGGATCCTGATCAGACTGCGCGTATGCGCAGACTGGTCGCAAACCCATTATGTTGGTTTTGTCATGACACGGCTCAAATGTTGATTAGACTTAAAGATGTAAAGGTTCTTTTTTCTCTGAGTAAAGATGCATAATGAGGAGCAAAGAGAAAAAGTGGAGAAATAGGCAAAATAACGAAAAATATAGGGTAACGATAAATATTGAAGAGAAATGTGAGAAATTAAGCGCCACGGCGCATAATGAGGCGTAATAAATATAATAAGGCGTAATGCTAAATAAATAGGCGTGAAAGGAATAAAGTTGCGTAATATTGATAAAAGGGCGTAATAATGAGTTATGGAGGGGAATGGCAAATAATGAGGCGTAATGTAAACAATGTAGCGCAATGGTAAATAAAAAGGCGTAATAGGAATAAAGTGGCATAATATGAATAAAAGAGCGTAATAATGGGTTATGGAGGGAAACGACAAATAATGATGCGTAATAAACATAAGAGGCGTAATGGTAAATTATTTGGCGTAAATAGTAATAAAAGGGCGATATATGAATAAAAGGGCGTAATAATGAGTTTTGAAGGGGAATGGCAAATAATGAGGCGTAATATATATACTGAAACAAAAAAGAAACATTCTCCAAGTTTGAATGTAGATATGTTAGTACAGTTTTTCAATCCTTTTGAAACTCGATTTTTACGTTGAATAAACATATCTGGCTTTTATACGGGGATTAGCTGACCGACTTTGCAAACAAAACGAGTTTTACAAGCTACTACATGTATATATGTGTGTACATCTAAGTGGTACCCTTGAACAACTGGCACATACTTTGCGAAAGTTTCTTTTTTGGTTCAGTATATAATGAGGCGCAATGGTAGATAAAAGGCGTAAAAGGAATAAAGTGGCATAATATGAATAAAAGGGCGTAATAATGGGATATGAAGGGGAACGAAAACTAATGAGGCGTAATATTCATAATGAGGTGTAATGGTAAATAAATAGGCGTTAAAAGAATAAAGTGGCGTAATATTGATAAAAGGGCAAAATAATGGGTTATGAAGGGAAATGACAAATACTGAGGCGTAATATAAATAATAAAGCATAATGGTAAATAAATAGGCGTAAAAGGAATATTAAGTTTTTAATTATGCACGGAACCTGGGTTTATTTATGTTAATGACCTAAGTAAATAGGAGTGGATGTGGTACTTAGATCTTTAGTCCCAGGACTAAGTACAAAATGTTAAGTATTGAATGTTCTGAGAGTGTGATTTGCTCCATAAATACTACAATAAAATTGTATAAAACTGATACACACGTGTCATTTTTGGCACGAAATGATAAGCAATACATGTATATTGTTAACTAGGAATCTGGGTTTAATAATGTAAATGACCTATGTAAATAGGAGTGGATGTGGTACTTAGATCTTTAGTCCCAGGACTAAGTACAAAATGTTAAGTATTGAATGTTCTGAGAGTGTGATTTGCTCCATAAATACTACAATAAAATTGTATAAAACTGATACACACGTGTCATTTTTGGCACGAAATGATAAGCAATACATGTATATTGTTAACTAGCAGCCAATATTTGTACAAGAAATCACTTTAGATTCAGGATTTTTTTAATCAGAACATATGAAGAGCAAACAGTGGAAGTCCCGTTGTTGAATATACATGTAAGCTCATTTTACTCTTATCATCGTTACGTATGATATCACTTTTTTCGTCTTCGTAAATGTACTTTGGCTTAAATGAAATAAAACAATGTGCGTAACATGAATAACATGAAGATTTAAAAGGACAATCTGAGGTTAATGGAAGTACACAAAAAAGAAGGAAAAATATATATTGACGAAACCAAAGTTGTCACAAATACGTTCTTGAAGATAAGAAAAATAACACATTTCATAAAATGTACAGGAAGACTTTTACTGCGATTAAACAGCACAAACAACGCTGGTTTGATAAATAATATTTTCAAAACATAAAAAGCATATAAAATAACCAAAGACATTTTGATTTTTTTTCATTGTGTCAGGTACGTATACCTGATTGTGTTTGAACACGGTGTAGCAACGCTATATGTCGCAACGCCGCTATATGTCGAAACTAACGCTTAATGTCGCAACGCTGACGCTATACGTCGCAATCAACGCTATATGTCGCAATCGCCTACCGCTAAATGTCGCAACGTTGCCGCTATATGTCGCACAAAAATCGATTGCCGCTAAATGTCACAACCCCTTGACGCTAAATGTCGCACTTGGAAGGAAAGTAACAGATGGAACTGAAACAAAAAAAGTAAGTGTTAAAACATTTAAAGTTTATACCATTAACACATTAAAACATATCCTAGTAACCAAACAAAAGTTGTATTTCGCGGTCTATGGCAAAGACCTTATATGGCCATAGAAACTGTTTTTGATAAAAGGGATGGATTTGGTTCTCAACCACGTACCAGGTGTGAGGATGTTTTTCTCACAAAATGCATCAACAAAACATTTGGATATACATGTAAATTTTACATATATTATTTGACATAACTAAGCAAACCGCTTGTTAATGCTAAGGGGGAACTATATCTTAATATATATTTTATATTATACCTGTTCATAATCTGACTAGATAGGCTTTACTACATGTAAGTATTAAATAATAGCCAATTGATCTGTTGATCCATATTCGTAACTATGCGGTGTATTGATTTAGGTTTAAGACAGAATTGTTATACTTTCATAACTTTTTTTATTATCTCAATATTTCTTTGGGAATATTAATGAATCAATATACTATGGAATTGCCAAATGTTGACTGCCTACTGCTTACTGTCAACTGCTTACGGCTCACTACTTATTATTCACTGCTTATAGCATTAAAATAAAAATGGACGATCTATTACAACTGTATTGGTCAAAAAATTATTCAGTTGCCGAAATAGTTGCCGTTCTGGAGGTCATGCACAATATAGTGCAGTGTTATATAGGCCACATCCAACAGGCTTACTGTTGGGTAAACCCTTAAGCGATGTGGTTGAGGTGTCCGCCTACGGACCAAGAGGTCTGTTGTTCAAAACCCGGTTGGACCCTTCGTATTTTTCTGCCTCCTAATTTACTTAAATGGTGTCAGAAGTGTTTGACGGACTCATGCGGTAAGCAGGGAGTGACATTCAGGAGAGCTGGCTAGCTCTGAAAAGTAAAGAGGTGAGGAGTGTAGTGGTTGTAGGTATAAAGGCCACTTCCATCAGCCATGCTGTTAGATTAACCCTTTAACGACGTGGTTGAGGTGTCCGTCTACGGACCAATAGGTCTGTGGTTCAAAACCCGGTTTGACCCTTGGTATTTTTCTGCCTCCTTATTTCCATTAATAGTTTACAGGTACATATATATTCTTAGAACAACATTTTAAGAAATTCACTGATAAATTAATAAATGCATGGACTATAACATGGAATTCCATAAACGACAGCCAACTTACTTTCTTCTTCTGACTAACTACTGCCTACTGTTAACTGCCTACTGCTTAATGTCAACTGATTACTGTCAATTGCCTACTGTCAACTGCTTACTCCCCCCCCCACTAGAAAACAACAACAACAATTAGATAAATAAATATATACAAACATGAATAAAAATAAATAAATAGAGGTATTCTTTTATCCGTTAACATATAGAGGTTATAGGCTGACCCATGAAAAAATAGAGAAACTAACAAGAGGGCCATGATGGCCCTGAGGTCGCTCATTTGTATATAGCCCCCCCCCCCCCAACGTTGCAGGGCCAATTTAACCTGAGGGCTTTTATTTGCACAAACTTGGTAGACACCCATAAGATGATGTTTCATGCTAAACATCTAAGCTCTTGCTCATTGGGCTTTTCAAAAGAAGATTTTTTTAAAGTTTTTTAGTATACACATATAGTTAAAAACAATGACACCCCTGGGGCCGGGCCAGTTTTGACCTCAGGGCTTTTATTTAAACAAATTTTGTAGACACTTACTAGAAGATGTTTCATGCTTAATATCTAAACTCTAGCTATTTGTGTTTTTTCAAAGAATATTTTAAGTTTTTGCTATACACATATAAAGAAAATCAATGATGCTAAATATCTTAGCCATAGCTCTTTGAGTTCTTTCAAAGAAGTTTTTACTATATGCATATAGGGAAAATCAATGACCCCCGGGGCGGGGCCAATTTTGTCCCCAGGACTTTTATTTGAACAAACTTGGTAAACACTTATTAGAACATGTTTCATGCTAAATATCTTAGCTCTAACTCTTTTGGTTCTTTAAAAGAAGATTTTTAAGTTTTTACTTTATGCATATAGGAAAAATTAATGACCCCCTTGGGCGGGGCAAATTTTGACCCCAGGGCTTTTATTTGAACAAACTTGGTAGACACCTATTAGAACATGTTTGATGCTCAATATCTTAGCCAAAGCTCTTTGAGTTCTTTAAAAGAAGATTTTTTAAGTTTTTACTATATGCATATAGGGAAAATCAATGACCCCCCGGGGCGGGGCCAATTTTGACCCCAGGGCTTTTATTTGAACAAACTTGGTAGACACTCACTAGAAGATGTTTCATGCCATATATCTAAGCCCTAGCTCTTATGGTTTTTTAAAAGAGGATATTTAAAGTTTTTTCTTTCGGTTGCCATGGCAACCAGAGTTCTGCATGGAATTAATTCTTTGAACAATTTTTAAAGGTGACCACCAAAGGAACATTCCTGTGAAGTTGGGATAAAATTGGCTAAGTGGTTTATGAGGAGATGTCGTTTAAATTTAAAGTTTACGGGCGGATGGACGGACGCCGGACGAAAAGCGATCACAAAAGCTTACCCTGTCACTTTGTGACAGGTGAGCTAAAAATCAAGCAAAAAGAAATTGTTTTATTATATACTTATAAGTGAAATATTGAGAAATACTGATGAAATAAAATGCGTATTTTCAATTTTAGTATTTTCACTGTAAAAAGCTATTTTTCACTGTAGTGAAATATATTTTCCGTATTTTCACTGCTGTCTTGCCGGACTACTTTCTTCTAAATTCAGACAATACACATAATTTAAGGAGAATTCTTTCAAATTGTAATGTCAAACAGAAGAAGAGAAATCTATGTGATAAACAGACAATTCAAGTTTTTTTTTCTATAAATACAGGATTTATTATCATATTTGGTATGGAAATCATCATATTTCATTCATGGCTACCGCCACTCATAAAATAATTATTGCCTTGCCACTAGATGAAAATAAATTCTGTATTTAAAGAAAACACTTGAATATCCTCCATGAATTATGTCATAATATTTTCAAAAGCAACCAGACATAAGATCGTAAGTATAAGATATCTAGATGTATATTAATAATTATATTTCAAAAAGCATGTACCGAATGTTCATGTTTTCTTGTGTGCGACAAATTAAGAATAATTGAAATATCGTTTGAATTATACATCCAATTTGTCGTTAGATAAATCATTAAAGGGTGATAATATGACAACATATATACGTTTGTGACGTTTTCTTATTGTAGCCTCGATTTTATTGTTATTGAAACATGCTCACGTTTTTGACGTTTTGATATTGTAGCCTCGTTTTAAAACTGACATGGTTACGTTTGTGACGTTTTTCTTATTGTTGCCTCGTTTTCGTCGTTACACGGTTGCGTTTGGGATATTTTCTTTAGCCTCATTTTCATTGTTTCATAGATACGTTTGTGACGTTTTCTTACTGTAGCCTCGTTTTCAGCTTTAAGTTTGCGTAGCATCGCTTTCATCGAAACAGGGTTTTTTTAAGTCATGTTTTCATCAGAAAACGAATGCGTTTGTGAATGGTAATATTATTTTCGCAGTCCAAAAGATAAGGGGGTTTCTGATGGACACTGTGGGTTAAAGTACTTGGGACCTGGACAGAGCGTCTGTAAATACACAAATTATGCGCTTTCAAATAATTTTATTAGCAGTAAAGAATCTCGGCTCTGGCCATCAAAATCTTTCAAAACAGTGCAAAATACAAAATATCAATGAAAATGATGAATGGCAAAATGGAAAGAATGAATCAGAGCATCAAAACCATCTACAAATTTATCTGTAAATACACAAATGATGCGCTTTCAAATAACTTTAATGGCAATCAAAAATCGCGGCTCTCGCCATCAAAATCTTTCAAAATAGTGCGCATGCGTAGTGTAGTGAATCAATGAAGTAGAAAGTTAGATAGAGAGGCCCGTAATGGTGGTTAGTAAAGGATCAATATGGGAATGAATGAAAAGTATGATGAAAATTAAAGCCATTGGACATTTAATAGGACAAGCAATAACAGATATAAACATGTACGTATATGAACCTGTGACATTATGTTCACATTTACATGTATTAAGTTGTAACATTGAAAATGAAATTACGGGAAGAAGATGTTACAAACGTATCTATGTTACGATAATAACAAGAAAACAACAAGAAAACTTTACAAACGGCATGTTACAATGCAAACGAGACTACAATGACAAAACGTTACAATTGTACTGGAATCTACTAGACTGTAACAAAACGCGTAACAAACATATCTATGTAACGATGAAAACGAAACTTATAAGAAAAAAATAATCTATCCCATTCGCTTTAGTATAGTTGGCTCAGAAAGAAGTCCCAAAACCGCACTGACATACTCGTATGTTTACATTTTGGTAAATGAATAATTTTGCGATTTATGTCGCCAGAATAAGGCAACTGCCTCCAAACTGACAGAGGTCCAAACAGGAATGTTTCTACCACATATTAAAATTATATTAAAATCACTTTCAAGTTTTTTGTTTGCATCTGCGTGATGACACCATCTGCATACTTGGACCAGACAAAAGTTTCAATAAAAATGATAATAAAATTTATCATATCTTTACAATGTGCTTCTATTTGTGCATTTTATCTATAGTTTTATATTTAAAGTCAAAGTGTTTAAAAAAATTATTACGTTTTGACAAGATTCTTGTCATTCAGCATATTGCAGATGTGATAAATGTGAGGAACGAACAACTCTGCTTCGAAATAATTTAGAAACATCAAAAATGAAACCATGGTGAAGTTAAAATAAGGCAACGATACATTAAGTTAACAAATGTACCAGTACTAGTGTTACGAGGAAATAGAGGATAAAACATATAAGGGAGAATATGAGATAATAATTTAATGTCATGAACGTGTTCGTGTTCATGTAAATCAGGAAATAGAGAAACCATTCACAAACGTGTCCTTGTTTCGATCAAAACGAGAATATACACGTAATTAGAAAATGTCACAAACGTAACCATATTGCAATACAAACGAGGCTACGTAAAGGAAACGTGACCAACGTAACTATGAAAACGATGCTACAGTAAAGAAACGTCACAAACGAATCCATGTAATAGTGAAAACGTGCTTTACAGGGAGAAAACGTCATAAACGTTACCATGTTACGATGAGAACGAGGCTACAGAAGGTAAACGTCACAAACGTAACCATAACAAGGCTACAGTAAAGAAACGTCACAAACGTAACAATGTAACAATGAAAACGAGGCTACAGTAATGAAACGTCATAAACGTAACCATGTTACAATGAAAACGAGGCTACAGTAAAGAAACGTCACAAACGTAACGATGTAACAATGAAAACGAGGCTACAATAAAGAGACGTCACAAACGTTACCATGTAACAATGAAAACGAGGCTACAGTAAAGAAATGTCATAAAACGTAACCATGTAACAATGGAAAAGAGGCTATAATAACAAACGTCACAAACGTAATCATGTAACAATGAAAAAGAGGCTACAGTAAGGAAACGTCATAAACGTATCCGCGTTACAGTGAAAACGAGGCAACAGTAAAGAAACGTCACAAACGTATTCGCGTTACAGTGAAAACGGAGCAACAGTAAGGAAACGTCACAAACGTATCCGCATTACAGTGAAAACGAAACTACAGAAAGGAAACGTCACACACGTATCCACGTTACAGTGAAAACAAGGCAACTGTAAGGAAACGTCACAAACATATCCGCGTTACAGTGTAAACAAGGCAACAGTAAGGAAACGTTACAAACGTATTCGCGATACAGTTAAACGCAGGAAAAGAGACTATAGTAACCCTATTATAATGAAAACGAGGCTACAATAAGGAAATGTGACACTGAAAACCAGGCTGCAATAAGGAAAACTTTACAAAAGTATTTCATGTAATGGTAAAAAACAAGGCAAATGTATCATTATAAAAATGAAAATGATACTTCATTATGAAAACGCCACAAACGAAACCATGTTGAAGTAAAAATGAAGCTACAATATCAAACCATTACAATAGTATCCATGTAACGGAGAAAAAACGAGGCTTAAACAAAGCGCAGTATAATATGAGAAATTGGACACAGTACTTCGGATATCAAAATATTGTTGTATCCCCTGTCGTATAATGGAGAGAGAACACACTGATGTTTCACATTTAATCACTCAATACATAAGTATATATCTGCTCTGGACAAATACCAAATTCAAATTACCTAGACTGGGCTATTCGACCACTATTTATAATGACAGCTATTAACATAAAATGTTAAGATATAGTTCCCCCTTAGCATTAGCAAGCGGTTTGCTCAGTTATGTCAAATAATATAACAAATATACATGTATATCCAAATGTTTTTGTTGATGCATTTTGTGAGAAAGACATCCTCAAAGAGAAAGTTTGATCTCACACCTGGTCCGTGGTTGAGAACCAAATCCATCCCTTTAATCAAAAACTGTTTCTATGGCCTTACAAGGTTTTGCCATAGACCGCGAAATACAACTTTTGTTTGGTTACTAGGATATGTTTTCATGTGTAAATAGTATAAACTTTAAATGTTTTAACACTTACTTTTTTTGTCAGCTCCATCTGGTACTTTCCTACCAAGTGCGACATTTAGCGTCAAGGGGTTGCGACATTTAGCGGCAATCGATTTTTGTGCGACAAATAGCGGGAACGTTGCGACATTTAGCGGTAGGCGATTGCGACATATAGCGTTGATTGCGACATATAGTGTCAGCGTTGCGACATTTAGCGTTAGTTGCGACATATAGCGGTGTTGCGACATATAGCGTTGCTACACACGGGCGTAATGGTCGTGCTTGTAACCCTATATGATAACAACAACAACAACAACAATATCAGCTTCAATGTATATCGAGTGTTATCTTTGGGTCGCCGACTAAAATAAGTAATGTTTTAGTCTTTCGAGCCAGACCTCCGGAATGAAGTGTTTTATGAGCCAATAGATTTCAAAACTTTAATGTATTACAAATAAATATTGCAAAAGCCGATGCTATGGGGCGTCAGAAATGTACGCCTGTTATTGTGTAGAATCAAATTATCGCTGCAAATTTAACATTTTCATTTTTTTGTTTTTCAATGTTTACAGGAATACCCGCTTTGATAGATTTAAAGGCACAATATGCCTGAGAAATCTTTATTTTTTTATTCTTCAAAAATGCCCGACACGTGTTTAATATTGTTTTAATAGTGGATTAAGAGCATGTTAGATGTTTAACAACTAAAGAAGTAGCGCTTAACATGCAGTAATGTGTCGTATAGGTATAGCAAAATGTAAACAAAGTAATATTTTGACTTCCATACACAATACTAATTCACTATATTTGTACAAATTAACAACATAACAAACTTAGCAAAAGATGGTTTATGTATATGGTAAATTAGTATTTTTAGAAAGAGTCCCAGAATAAAAAGGTTTTAAAGAAATAAAAGTGATGGTATTTCTGAGGCATAATAGGCCTCTTATATGTAAAAGGCTTAAATATGAGCCGCGTCACGACAAAACCAACATAGTACGTCTGCGACTAGCATGGACCAGGACCAGGATGCGCATCCGCGCAGTCTGATCAGGATCCATGCTGTTCGCTTACAATTGTTACCAACTCTATTACAAGTAGAGAAACTGATGGCAAACACGGATTCTGATGAGACTGCGCAAATGCGCAGGCTGGTCTGGATCCATGCTGGTCGCAAACGCACTATGTTGGTTTTGTCGTGACGCGGCATAAATATGTTTCTTTGTTTTACTTCTAATATAAAGTAGTCATCTGATTTCTTTGTTTCACATAGGCGACAATGTGTAATTAATTCTGACGATATGCAGGTGAAGATGCGTTTTCATAAATGTTATACATAACCTGATCCTAATGCTGATGCAAGACTGACCTATCCTTTAATACATATTTTTTTAAGAAATAATATCGGTCTTGGCGGTGTTTATCGGCTGTTTAACACCGGTTTGGAGTTTTGATGCTTAGGAATTGACCAAGAAGGCCATACGCCTTAGAGGTTAATTTTTTTCCGCATCAAAACGATTAAAAAGGCGTTAAATAGCCGATAAACACCGGTCAGACCGATATTATCTTGATTCTAGCCAGATAGAATAAGGAACATCACTTATGTTATTTTTTCAAGCGAAAGTAACTTCTGGTGCCGATTTTTGTATAACGCTGTCCGATATCGCACCCTACTGTTGCTAAGATATAGAATTTATTAAACAAAAACAAAAATAAGAAAAGTTTTCAACAATAAAAACTTACGTCTTAGAATGGATTGTATTGCGTTCACATCAGTGATTAATTATCATTCTTGCATATCAGACTGGCGTTTCCGTGAGTTTTACCCATGCCGGAAATTTCATCTGGCATGGGGGGGGGGGGGGGAGATGAGTCGCGTGCTGTAACAATTGCACGCTTAGGATGACTTCACTTTACCGTTATGAATGAAGTTTTTTATTCATACGCTGTTGTAAGAAAGTAGTTATGGTTTAAATGATATAAATTGTAGTTATTAAATGTAATCAATAAAAATATGCAGTCATTACTTATTGAAAAATTGACTTACACATTTTAGAAAATAAATTTCTAATTACCTCCATTTATTAACATAAAAATGTAAATTCGGTAATATCTTTACAAATTTTTTTTTTTGGAACATACAATATGATATATATAAAAACCATACACAAAATGAGTTACAGGATCGTTAAACCATTAAGTCAATGTAAAGTAATAAGGCCTTATGATGACAATACGAAAAGCTAGAGGAGTTACTATCATGAAACGTAACGCCACATCATTACTCGTAATATTGCTCATTACGCCTTTTCATAATGTATTTTTCTCAGTAAGCTGTTTAGTTAGAAAAAGGTGTTAGGAGAGCTAGATCGGTTTCACAAAGGCCATGAAGGTTTATAGCATACTGTGTGGAAAAGAGGCGCAATTTCGAGGTGGAAAAGATAAATAAAGTGTTAATAAGCTACATGGGGTATAGGTAGATAAAAGAGATAAAATCAGGAAGAAAAGTTTATCAATTTTGGTCCTTAATATTTAGTGTTCTTTGATAGGTTATTATACATGCATAGTTAACTATAAATCACGGAAAACGCAATCATGAATTAAAATTGAAGGATGTTTTAAGGATCTAAGTACCACATCCATTATTAAACCCAGATTCCGTTGCATAATTTAAAACTTCATATTCCTTTTACGCCTATGACAAAACCAACATAATGGGTTTGCGACCAGCATGGATCCAGACCAGCCTGCGCATCTGCGCAGTCTGATCAGGATCCATTCTGTTCGCTATCAGTTTCTCTACTTGTTATAGAGTTGTAAGCGAACAGCATGGATCCTGATCAGACTGCGCAGATGCAAACCCATTATGTTGGTTTTGTCATGGCGCGGCTCATATTTTATTAAATTTGCTAATTGAATTATGATTAAAATAAATAAAAAGCATAATGATAGAAATCTGAAACGAATAGAAAGTCAGTTAGACCTGCATTGACCTTAAAAATGTATTCTTTAAATCGATTTTGAACTTACTAAAGGTCTAAATATAACATAAACTTTGTGGAAGCTTGTTTTGTGAAGCCTTTTTCTCTGAGTTAAGAGGCATAATGAGGAGCAAAGAGACAGAGTGGAAAAATAGGCAAAATAACGAAAAATGAAGGGTAACGATAAATATTGAAGAGAAATGTGAGAAATTAAGCGCCACGGCGCATCATGAGGCGTAATATACATAATGAAGCGTAATGGTAAATAAATAGGCGTTAAAGGAATAAAGTGGCGCAATATTGATAAAAGGGCGTAATAATGAGTTATGAAGGGGAATGGCAAATAATGAGGCATAATGTAAACAATGTAGCGCAATGGTAAATAAAAAGGCGTAAAAGGAATAAAGTGGCATAAAATGAATAAAAGAGCGTAATAATGGATTATGGAGGGGAACGACAAATAATGAGGCGTAATAAACATAATGAGGCGTAATGGTAAATAAATAGGCGTAAAAGGAATAAAATGGCGTAATATGAATAAAAGGGCGTAATAATGTCTTATGAAGGGGAATGGCAAATAATGAGGCATAATATAAATAATGTAGCGCAATGGTAGATAAAAAGGCGTAAAAGGAATAAAGTGGCATAATATGAATAAAAGGGCGTAATAATGGGATATGAAGGGGAACGACAAATAATGAGGCGTAATATACATAATTAGGCGTAATGGTAAATAAATAGGCGTAAAAGGTATAAAGTGGCGTAATATTGATAAAAGGGCAAAATAATGGGTTATGAAGGGGAATGACAAATACTGAGGCGTAATATAAATAATGAAGCGTAATGGTAACAAATAGGCGTAAAAGGAATATTAAGTTTTTAATTATGCACGGAATCTGGGTTTAATAATGTTAATGACCTAAGTAAATAGGAGTGGATGTGGTACTTAGATCTTAAGTCCCAGGACTAAGTACAAAATGTTAAGTATTGAATGTTCTGAGAGTGTGATTGGCTCCATAAATACAACAATAAAATTGTATAAAACTGATACACACGTGTCATTTTTGGCACGAAATGATAAACAATACATGTATATTGTTAAAAAGCAGCCAATATTTGTTCAAGAAATCACTTTAGATTCAGGATTTTTTTAATCAGAACATATGACAAGCAAACAGTGGAGGTCCCGTTGTTGAATTTACATGTAAGCTCATTTTACTCTACTCATCGTTACGTATGATATCACTTTTTTCGTCTTCATAAATGTACTTTGGCTTAAATGAAATAAAATAATGTGCGTAACATGAATAACATGAAGATTTAAAAGGACAATCTGAGGTTAATAGAAGTACACAAAAAAGAAGGAAAATACATATATTGACGAAACCAAAGTTGTCACAAATACAGTTGAGTTCACACTAAAATTCCCACCCTTGTGTACTTCTAGTGCATTAGAGCTGAACTAGAAGTGCACACCGTGTGCACTTCTAGTGCACTAGACCATATGACCAGGCTGGCCAGAGAAGGTGACACCTAAATGGTTTATTGGATAATTGCACATCAAGTGACAGGGGGCATCCATTGTTAAGCTGCTGTAAGAAAAAAAAACTTTGGGAATATATGGCCTATTCATGAATATAAATAAGTAAATTTTAAAATCAGCAGTTTTAACATTTTAGGTAATATCATGTTACAGCTTAAATTTTTTTTTTTATTGATTGTAATCATATTTTCTTATCCAGTATTTTACTGTAGGTGTAAAATAAAACCCCTTAAAATCAAATTTATAGAATTAATAAGGTTAAATTTAAATATGTTCCGTAATGGATTTTGAATTAAATAAGTGTTTTCAATGGCCATGTATTTCAATTTTTCTAGTGTACAAATGGGAAAATCAATGTGATAATTCTGGTCCAAATAATTTAGTTTGTAACAATATAAACTTTTTTTCCATAAGCTCAAACAAATCAAGGAAAAGTTTATATTTAAGCTAAAATATTATTTTTATAATATATAACTTAGAGACAGTTCCTCAAGAGAATATTAATACATTGATGCTAAAACAATCAATATACTGTGAAAATTTAGTATTCAACTGTGTATAATGCCTGCATATGTTTTAAAGATATAAATAATTAAAATATTATCCATAAAATAAATAAATTTGATATTTTTATTCATGATTCCAATATTAAAAATTATGTATAAAGGGAATACTTTTATTGAAGAGGAAAATCACAAGTCATGCTGTGTATTGGTATTTTCTGAGAGGAACTAACAGTTTTCGTTATTATAACCACTCTCCTGCTGATAAGAGGGCTTCAGGGTAAATGACAAAGAACAGTCAATTTTGCAGATTATAAGTATGTTTTGAAATTCCCTGGTTTTCTTAAAATGCATGTTAGACATAAGCCTGGAATTCATCACGCGTTGGCACTCAGGCTAGTTAGTCATATAGATAAATGACCATAATATTTGTATAATCAAATATTAAAAAAAAATCAGAACGGCATAAATGCGTATTAGATATTATTGTCTCTAAAACAGAATTTTCTATATTTATACACATTTCTTGCCATTCTGCATAATCATATATAACTTAAGAGAAAATTCGTCATGTTCAAGATTGAAATAAAATATTAATTCATTGATTTTAAAACAATCCATACACTGTGATAAACTTATGTTTTTCAACCATGAAATGCTTGCATACTTTTTAAAGATATAAATACTTAAAAAAATTCCATGAAATAAATAAAATTGATAACTTTATTCAATATTTCTATATTAAAAATTTAATGTATAAAGGGAATGCTTTTATACAAGAAAAAAGTCTCAAGTCATGCTGTGTATTGGTATTTTTCTGAGAGCGACTGCATTCATTACACTGGTCTCCTGCTGATAAGAGGGCCTCAGGGTAAATAACAAAAATGCAGATGTATGCAATATTATTTAAAGTTTCCTGTTTTTTCCAAAATACATGTAAGACATAGATAAATGACTATAATTTTTGTTATAATAATCAAATGTAAAAAATAATCATAATGACATAAACGATTTTTCTAATCTTATCATAAAAAACTGGTTTAAAATCAATATCAGTGTTAACCATTCTAGAAAGACCTCATATTAATATTTATCCACATTTCTTGCAATTTTGCATTAAATCTGCAGCATCTTTTAGTTTCTGAACTGGAAAATATTATTTTTTTCTATTATAGATTTGACAAATTTGCCTAGTGTCAGTTTTAACACATTTATAGAAGATAATATATTTTAAAGAAAATATTTAAATACATGATTATAAAACTTTCGCAACTTCCTTTTCACATTAATGCAGATCTTGTTTTTTTTTTTTTATTTTATTTTAATAAAATATCATACATGTGCAGAAAACAGTTACAGAAGATTAAAGTGTCAAAAGTCATGCTGTGTATTGGTGTTTTAATATAACATAACATAACATAACATATTCTTTATTTGGCATAAAACGACAATATACATTTATAGCCAATACAGTAAACAATCATGTAATGTAAGAACATGATATACAATATAAATACCTTAATGTTTTACAGAGAAAGTTCTTGTTGCTACAAAATTTGAATAAATTTAAGTTCCTGTTATCTTACAATAGAAGAACATCATTGATAATATAAAGACCTTGACAAAGTTGAAATGTTGGTTTTGGTGCTACAAAACTTGAATAAATTTAAGATGCTAACTGTTGTCATTTCTTTCTTAAAATGGAAAATACAAAAATTTGACAAGATACTAACTGTTGTCAGTTTTTTCTTAAGATGAAAAATACAAAAAAAATTGACAACTGAATAAATTTAACCTACTAATTGTTGTCAACTCTTTCTTTAAATGAGAAATACGAAAAATTTGACAAGTAAAGTAATAACTGTTGTCCTTTTTTTCATGTGAAAAATACAAAAAAAATATATATGACAAAGACAAAAATATACTAAATGTTGTCAGTTCTTTCTTTAAATGAAAAATACAAAAATTTTGACAGGTTATTCAACATTTGGGTATTTGTTGTAGACATTAGTTTTTCAAATTTATGAATTGATGGCCAACGGCAATAGTATGGTTTCAAATATTTGCGACGTAAACTATAGTATTTGGGGCAAACTAGCAAAAAAATGGAATTCATTTTCTATCACGTTTAAATTGCAATTCGTACATAGTCTGTTTTCTCGCGCTACGTTTTCGTATCGACCCGTTTCTATTGCTAGGTTATGGGATGACAATTTAAATTTTTTAAGTGATATTCGAAATTTGTTTATGTTAACTTTATTAAGATAGTCTTCAGTTTCGAGTGAGCGTTTATAGATGCTGTATGATACGGAATTCCATAAACGACAGCCTACTTCTCACTGCCTACTGCTTACTGGACAGCCTGCTGCTCACTGCCTACTGCTAACTGCTTATTGACAGTCTAAGTCTATGTATGGATCAAATAGAAGTATTCCGAATGTACACACATGTGCACCCGCCATTTTGTTGGAAAAAAATTGCTGGGAAAACAATGGTAAGTAAATTAAAAAGGATTATTTTATAATTAAGCCTAATAATTTGTAATTTCGAATTCATTGCAAGGGCTTGTGTATGTCCCACCATTGTACACTGCATTGATTATGTTATGAAATGGTTCCACGTGCCTCTTGCACAGGTGATTGATAAATTGTCAAATATAGGACTCATTTTAGGGTAAATCAACTTAATAATAACTTATTCACAAAGAATCTATGTTCAACAATCAACATGGACGGGCTTGAGTCCACCACTATTCCTCGGTTGAGAGGCGGAGATCTGGACCATTATTTTATTTAGAATTTCATAGTTTATTAAAACTTTCATTTGACAATGTAATACATTTTTAGAAGAATATCTGTAATCACTGGTGAAACTTTAGGCCTAAACATTCTCTCATAATCAAAAAATGTGTGAGTTCATTTACGAGATCATTTAGGTTAAGTTTTCATTGGCTGTTAGTTATAGCTTATAATTGTGTAATTCCTTATTAGATGTTATGTAATGCATTTTTGTTAAGTTGATTGCACTCTTGATAGTTTATGTTGCAAAGATATGTGCTTTGAAGGTTAATAATACAATTGTAGAATCAATTTTATTCTAGAACAGAGGATGATAAATCTGACAGAAACATTTCAATGGAGGAACAGCCTATACTTTCATTGACTTCACAGACAAGTAACAGAACCAATACACCTGTATAAAAATATTGAAATTACAGTGGAAGAGGAAAAGGACAACATAAATGTATTCGATCTTGAAGGCGAATTTAACTCGGCTTCCTTCTGAAAGCATAAACAAAGACAAACTTGGCTGTATTCAAATTGTTTCAAAAACGTTCAATATTTCAATGACATAAACAGTGGAAACATGAAGACTTAGTGATAAATTACAGTTTGGACCAGCTTATTTTACTTTTATGAACAGCCATCGTTATTCTTTTGTTTAAATTCAATTGTGCTATTGAAAAACTATGAGAAATAATAGATTCTTAACTATTTAAATTTACTTTAAAATTTCTGATAGACAAAATGATCATGTTAATGTTACAATATATTTTTTGACGTGTTTGTTCAAAATCCATCTTTTATATAATTTTGTAATTATCTTGTTAACAATCACACTTAAAAGTGAATTTTTAGGTTGGTAATTTTTCTATTTCTTTTTGCAATTACCGCAAGTAAAACCAATGAGCAAATCTGCCTTCGTATTTGCCAGAATCATCCAATGAAAGTCATTTCTATCAGGGTTCTAGAGGTTTGACAAGTTCAACTGACAAGACAATTCTAAACAGTTATAAGACATCGTGATAGTGTAGAGCTTCTATGATATGATATGAAGCATTTTAAGTTACCTTTCTTACAACGTGTATATCACTTTACATTGCAGAGTATACACTGTATTTACATTATTATAATTTCATAACAACTACATGTATATAATTCATAACAGAACTTTTAATTATAATTCTGCTTTTATATTAATTGCTTTCCCGAAACTTTACAAATATTTTATATAAATTTTGATATTTTACAGGCGTGTCATAATTTTTATTTTAAATAACGGTGTATACAAGAAAATATTAGCTTACTGGTCTCATTATTTGGACTAAACATACTTTTTATGTGGTGTTATAATCAATAAGTGTATTTCGTTTTGTTTTCGTTTTAATTGTAAATAAAAAAGTTCTTTAAAAATAAAATATCATAATTTTCTTGTAATTTTGTTTATGTTTAGATCTCCCGAAAACAAAATTATGACAAAATAAATTGAAAATGGTTATATATATGTTAACCATAAAGCAAAGTTTGTTTGTTGAATGTTGTAACAGGACCAATTTGAAAAAAAACAATATTCAACATTGTCCGCATTTAACCCATTACTTCATGAGCATTTTGTTAGAAATGGCTGTTTTCATTGAAAAGTCTCCCTTAACAAGTTCAAATTGCTACAAAACTATAAAAACTGCTTCAATACTAATTTAACTTGGCACAAATGTTGACTGGACCATTGCCTTTGTAACAACATGCCCAGGCTTTAATTTCCTGTTACCATGGCAACGAGGGGACATCTCAAAATTGCCAGAAATCACTATTTTTGCGTTAATTTTTTTCCTTCAAAATGCTGCAACTTCTAAATGGATTGAGATAGAGTCAAATGCTTTTCAGCGTTGGTTACACGTTACCTTATATCAATCTGGGGTCATTTTTAGCCTCTCAAAAGTCCAAAATTTTCTTGTGCCTCCTTCTGGCAACCCCCCGATGTATCTTTTGGTTGGGGGCCGCGCCGAAAATGTGGTCACTTTTTTAAATAGCATTTCTCAAACAAGAACAAGTGTTGGGGGCCTAAATAACGCATTTTTCACCATTTGAGGCAACAAAAAAGGGGGTGAAAAACGCGTTAAAAGGCGTGTATATTGGGTAATGGGTTAAACAGTGTCTTAGTCCATCAATTTTAAATGGAATGGATCACGAAAAGTATGTATTAGGAAGATGAAGATTACGTTATATCATTAGCTCGTGGCCGAGTGGTTAAGGTCGTTGACTTCAAACCACTTGCCCCTCACCTCTGTGGGTTCGAACCCCGACAGGGACTTTGGATTCTTTCATGTGAGGAAGCTATCCAGCTAGCTTACGGAACGTTGGTGGTTCTATTCAGGTGCCCGTTCGTGCCTGAAATAATGCACGGAAGGGCACCTGAGGTCTTCCTCCACCAGTAAAGCTGGAACGTCGCGATATGACATATACTGTGTCGATGTGACGTAAAACCCAAAACAAACAAAAAAACATAAGAAATACATCTGAAGCTCCAATATCTGGCAAGTTAACTGAATATATTTCTTCAAAACAGCTTTACAAGTTAACCTAAACACTCTTCTCTTAAAACAATGAAATAAAAAGACGGATGCCCAACAATATATTGATTCATCTGTTTTCTATCCTGTGGTTTTAATGCCTTTATCATAAATTATAAAAATCAGAATTTAACACAGGCAATACTGCAAAAACTAAGAAATTACATGCGGAAGGCATTACAGTTACTCAAATTTAGGATACCGCAGTTCATCATATCGATAAACAAATACTAACAACACTTTGTATGAATAATGCCCAAGTAACTCAAAGATCTTTCAATGATTTTATTATGCGTCGACTTTCCAATTATAACACAATAATTGACATGTTACTCATCATGCTTTTTTAACATCTACTAAAGTAACATTTTCTTGAATCAAATCTAAGGCTTTGTAGAATTAAGGTATAAATGTACGGTCTCCTATCACCAGGACAATTAAGTACTAACTTTGTTTTAGATAGAACTAAAAATTAAACGGTTCCATGTATGATTTGGAGCATGAAGTGTGTATACTCTTCCAGTACGTTTAACGTTTATCAGAATAAACTACTGGTAATCCGAGACGTGACTGGTATATATATTTTTTTCTGAAAATCTATATATCTATGTTTTGAGAACCATTACCTAGATTATTTTTTAACAAAACATTATAGCATATTTTTCAAAATTCGAACTTAAAACTGACCATTGTGATTTAAATGTAAAAACAAAGACGTTCATTACAAGGCCTCCGTTTAAAAATACCATTAAGTTCTATAGTTGTAGGGTGGGGTCAATATCATTTAATGAACAAATATAATAATATACATGTTATATGGTAGATGTATCTAAGCTTGAACAGGGATATACATGTATTATAATTAAGCAAGCAGTTATATCTGGTAGCTCAAAATTACCGAACAAGATTTAATGACAGAAAAAAAATTGTAATATTTGGTTAGTTTAACATTTCTATAAAGTTCACTAGGTCAAAAATTGCCAGGTCTATGATTTAGAAAAGTTCCAGATGCCTGCAAAAATATATACTTATTTTTCTGCTTAGTAAAACGAGAATTATACATGTACATGTATAAATGTAACAAGTTCCAAGGTTTTCAGTCAAAGTCTTCATAAATGATACTGAGTAATTCCTTGACCAATACTGTTTCAAACGGCCTCATTATACATATAAACACATTGGAAGAAGGACATAAAAAGTCAACATTTACTCTCAGGTAATTAATCGGCTATTAGACAGGTGTAGCAGTAGGCATTTATCAATTAACAGTAAGCATTAAACAGTCGCTGTAAGCATTAAGCAGTTTAAAGTAAGCAGTTGACAGTAGGCAGTTGACAGTAAGCAGTTGACAGTAGGCAGTTGACAGTAAACAGTAGGCTGTCGTTTATGGAATTCCGTAGTATGACGATAGTCTAGTAGAATTTCTTATATTACTATACCATTCTTGCTTGTAAATGTCCAATATTCTATTTTTAACTTGTTGAAAATTGATTGTTATATGTTCTTGATTAATCCATATGTTCGACATTCCTATATCATTTAAAATCTGTTTAATTTGGCATGCCCAGTTGTTACCACCATAAGAAAGACCGTTTTCTGCATCATATTTTAAGACATTATACATACGTTTAAGCAGACAGTCATTTTGTAAACTAATTAATTTTGTCCAATATTTTTACATTATAAATTTACGATGTATTCGCATTGGATGTCTACCGGTTTCGCCATAAAGACCATCCAAGTTTGTTGCTTTCATAACACATAAGTCTTTTCTGAGAAATTTACAATGGATCGTTTCTATATTTTTTCCTTCTTGATATCCATAAACTTCAGCACCATAGTTTAAAACTGAGCCTACCATACAATCAAAAAGTTTAAATTTGTCTCCACTAGATAATTCTAATTGATTAAACAATGTAAATAAATTATGCAATGAAAACGAAGCATGTTGTGCTAATTTCTTTTGAGTTCTATTCCAATGTCCATTTTTAAATAAATTAATCCCAAGATATTTAAAAAAATTTACGTTTTCCAGAACTATGTCATTATATACGAAATTGTAACTTGCATGTCTGCCTTTTTCAAAAAATCAAAATTTTTGTTTTATTAGTATTAACTTTAAGTCCCCAAGTTTGACAATATACTTGTAAATCATTTAGCATAGATTGGAGTGCCATAGGCGTATGTGCAAATAAAACGGCGTCATCCGCGAAGAGCAGCAGAAATATTTTAGCGTCGTCGATTTTAAAAAGGTCTTCTATATTGGAATTTATATTTTCTACTATATCATTCACGAAGTATAAAAATAATAATGTGGAACTGGGGTCCCCTTGTTTTGCGCCAATATTTGAATCGAAAAAAAGACGAGACTGTATTGTTATATCTAATAGCAGCTTTAACGGATGCGTACATACATCTTATAGCCGTTACAAATTTTGAACTTACATTTTCTGACAATAATTTCTGAAAAATAAATGTTCGATCCAATTTGTCAAAACATTTTTCGAAATCGAGAAAACAGCAATATAATTTTTTTCTTTCTGATAATGACTTAACGATTATAGAGTGTAAAAGAAATATGCAATCCGTTGTGGATTTTCCCTTCTGGAAACCATACTGATTGTCAATAATTTTACTATGTTTAACAGTATTTAACGGACCACTTCGTTAGACGATTAAGTAAAATTTGAGAATAAATTTTTGCAATTATATTAATGAGGGTTATGCCCCTGTAATTCTTAGGATCCTCAACATTTCCCCCTTTAAAAATTGGTACAATAATACCTGCTCCCCAATTATTGGGATATTCCCCATTTCGAAAATTCTATTATAAATTGCTAATAAAAATGGTGAAATAATATCAAAAGAATGTTTATAGATCTCCGCAATAACAGAATCCGCCCCAGCGCTTTTATTATTATTTTGGGAAAAAACTGCCTCTTTTATTTCCGAGATTGATATAGCGCTATCTAAATCGTCATCTGTTATTAACATTGGATTCGTAACTTGATCTCTGTCTCATTCGTTTCCACGCTATATAAATTCTTAAAATGACTAAATAAATCAGAAATATTTAAATCATTAGCATGAACAGGATTTTTTGCGTATTGTTTCTTAACCCTTTTCCAGAATTTGCGCGGTTGCGACTTACTTAATTTCGTAAGCGTTTTAGCTTCGCCCAATTTATATATTTTTTTACTTTTTCTTATCGTTTGATTATACATATTTTTTGAACGTAAATATTGTTGTCTTAGGTTATCATTGGTTTTATCTTTTAAAAATAAGTTCCTAGTTCTCTTAAACTCTAATCTTGTATTATAGCAAATTGTATCAAACCACGGTTTTTTTCTAGACGTGCATTCGCGAGTTTTTGACTTAAAAATGGCCCGCTCTTTACCAAATATCATTTGCGCCGAAGATTTTAAACTATTAACAAATAAATCCGTCACTTCATTTATATCTTCGTTATTTTTAACTCTATCTGTAAGTGTTGAGAATATATTTTCGTCTTGCAATAATAATTGTTTAAATTCTGTTATTTTATCGTCATCCCATTTTAATATGATTTCTGTTTTAGATTCATCGTTTAATGGTTGGGCAGACTGTTTACTTAGAATATTAAGCGAGATACCCGAGTGTTTTAATATAGTACCCTGCTGATAAGAGAGCCCCTCGATCAGGGTAAATAACATAAGGCAGATGATAAATATAATTAGGCAATGTAAATTCTGTATTCTCTGGATGTTGGTGCAAATAAATTTCATATCAAGTAGTACAAAAAGAAAACTGAAATATTTTTGCATTTTATAAAAAACTATTTTCAGAATAATATAAATTATTTATATTAATCTTAGGTAAAACTCAGTTTGAGAAGGTAAGAGAGATCATAAATGAGATAAAATTGACAAAATCTAGGCTAATTATAAACATATTAATTCTTTAATGTATTAAAGGCTATTAATGCTTGAAATCATTACCTTTAACTAAAAAAACCATAAGTTATAATCAAAAATAACTAATTTGTATAATTTGCCCCCCCCCCCACAAAAAAAAACAAAAAAAAACAACAACAAAAAAAACAAAAACAAAAAATGACTGAATTTTGTTTAATTAGCATTTCAATGTTTCATATTTCATTACCAGATTATAATAAAATAGAATCATATTAAATACAGTTGGGTGAACGTTTCGGTTGTCAAAAATAGCGTTTTTCGTGTAACGTGCGTGCGTATAGCGTGCAACGTGCGTTTGCTGAAACGCTTTCTCAAGCGTGCATCGTTTTCAAGCGTTTAACGCTTTTCGTTTTCCGTGTATAGTTTTTCGTTTATCGTGCGTCTGAAAGCGTGCGTTTCTTATTTAGCGTGCGTCTGCGTTCGTCTAAGCGCTTAAGTACCGTGTTTTGCGTCTGTTACTATTCAGAAGTAAAGGAATATCTTAGATAGATATATTATGTAAATTTCTTGTTTCTTAAACATGTAAGAGATGTTTCTGTGCCCCTGTCAAAAGAATAGAAATATTAATATATAAAAGATTATTATTGTGATGTTTACATTAAAGTTTTTAAAGTTTGTGACCTCGCGGTGAATACTGGTCAGATTTCTACATACAGTGAGTTAGCCAATAACGGGTCACTAGCGAAACTTTTAGTGTTTATGAACGAACGATTTTTAGATTCATATATAAATGTATGATGATTAGAAGTATTTTTATTCCCCTTTCACTGTATATTTCTTGTGAATTCATATTTTGAATGCATCGTGGTGTATTAACCGTTTCCAAACTTCTTGTAAACATGCCAATAGCGAGTCAAATCGGCCATTAGCGGGTCACGTGATATACGTAACGGGTGGTTTTCTCAAAACATTAATTATCTGTCAAATTCTTCCTTAACCAGGAAACTATTACACAACTATGTGTTACCGCTGAGTATTAAAGTGATAAGGGTACCAATAAGTAAAGAATCAAAGTGGCAGCTGCATGATTGTGGTAAAAACAAAAATGATTGCAATAATTTTGATCAAGATATCTGCTCAATGAATTGTAAATTGTGTAGATAACATATTTATTTTATTTTCAGGGTAACAAGGGACAAAGCAGCTCATCGAAGCAATTTTTTGCACATTCTATGTAAAATTTCATTAAATTAACTGTTACACAAGTGTCTTGTTGTGAATCAAAAGCTTAAGATACAGTCTCAAGAAATTTGCATGTTCTTCTATGTGGTCATTATGAGGATACACTTTATAAGAATAACAAACACAATTGTCAACTGATTTTCTCTTATTGAGTAAACTCTGTGATATAAACAAACAAAATCATAACAAAATACATGTAATGATGTAAAACAATATTGACTACATCATTTAACAATACTGGCTTGGTTCAACGTCAAACCTAAAGAAAAACCCATGTAATTATGTAAAACAAAATTGACTCGATCATTAAACAATACTGACTTGGTTCAACGTCAAACCTAAAAAAACTCATTTAATTGTGTAAAACAATATTGACTTAATATCATTAAACAATATTGACTTGGTTCAAAGTCAAATCTAAAAAAATACATGTAATGATGTAAAACAATATTGACTAGATCTTTAAACAATACTTGCTTGGTTAAAAACATTATGAATTTTCAGTCACTTAAAGGCACATTATGTGTAAGAAAGAATAATAATTTTGTCGAAAGTGCAAAAATGAGTTTAAATATGTTGTAATATGGATTTATATCATGTGAGATGCTTATCATCTGATAAAAATACCTCTGAATATAAAATCATTTGTGATAAAGCAAGTAAATTAATACAAAATACTAATTAACTTTAACTGTACTAAACCTAAGCACAAAGGAAACTAAAGATGGTTCAGAAATATGACCAATAAGTAACTTCTGGAAACTGCAAAATGGACATTAAAAATAATTAAGCTTTGAAAAAATAAAGTGATAGCCTTAAAATAACAAGACTTTGAAAAAAATAATGATAGCATTGTTAGGCTTAATTGGCTTTTACAGAGTTGAAAATTTACATACATTTGTATGTTTATTCCTTGTTCAGTGTCATGGCAGGGTCTTCTGGGATTTTATCTAGTATTACAGAAAGTTTTTGAAAATTACTCTCAATATCTGGGTGAAATATAATATAGTTGCATGGCAACGCAACCCCACACCTTCAGAACTTGGAGCCGGCCATGGTGGGAAACTCTGAGTGGGCTGACCAGTAACTTCAGCTTCAATATGTCCTTTGTCCATAATGGTACGAAAAAAGCCAGCTATCCCTCATGGAACATGGCCAATTGGAAGTCCTGCTACATCTCGCAACCATAGCTGGCGTTTTTGGTCAGTGACACTATCATGTAACAATGTTTGGAATGACTCAAGTGGCGGCAACCACACCAAGCAGGCATCAGTATCATGGATATTTGTATATTCAGGCTCTACAGTTAGACGTGTTGGGGATGTAATTGATGGTGGTCTTATTTGAAAAGCGTGATACCCTTTGATAACTGACTTTTTAAGGACCATGGATTGTTCTGAAGTTTCCTGAAAAATAAAAATTATTTCATTAATAAAGGAACATAAGATTTAACAATAGCTTCATTTATATAAAAAAGTAATCTTAAAGAGAATAAGTTAGGAAAAAAGAATAAATAACAGCACAGCATTAAAGCATTTATTTATTTTTTATGTGCTAGCCATGTTTAAAACTATTATTCTTTATTTTTTACCACTGAGGAGGCTGCATTCTGGGCTGGACTACATTGAATACTTATTCTCTTTCCCTTAGGCATTAGAATCTCAAACAATAAAACAAGTAAACAAATGAGCTTGTCATGTCATGATGTGAGTAATGACAAAGAACAATAACCAAAAGTCCGGGGTGGGGTGATTACAAAAATGTTCATGCTCGAGTGATACCGTAAATCTATCACATATGATGTGTGTGATAATAAGTAACAAACATTTGAAGATAAAAGGAGATACCTCAAGAAATGAAGAAGTAATAATAATAATAATATTAATAATAATAAGAAAAATTATTAAATTTTAAACAAAATTCTTAGTTCAATGGGGAAATAATTTTGTAAAACAAATGTGTGCTAAAATAATAAATTTTGTCACACATCCTTTGGGTGATGAAAAACCATGTATTTGAAGTTTTAAGTGGTTAACTTAAAAATAAAGAAGTTACTGTACAGTTAAAAATAATATTTTAGAATCTAGAACAATAATATTTCAATGTTGCAGCAGTTTATACTACATAAAACACCATATTTTAGCATGGACTGCATAATTCACCTGCAATAATAACATAAATAAATTAAATTTTTATTTCTTTGTATACAAACCAAAATTTGCTTTTAAAAAAAGTTTCTAAACCTGTTTAATAACTTTTGAGGCGGTCCCTTCCTGGAAAATTGCATGACCCGCTATTGGACAACGTGATGCAATTCAATTGACCAGAGCTATCACTATAATTCCTCATGCATTTTTTTTAAACGGCTGCTGCTGCATATAGTTAACATATTGGGCATCAAATACCTACCAGGTTTGATCTAATATCTTTTGGCTTTTTTTTCAGCAATAAAGCAGCGACTGCAAATTTGTGTTGTTACTGGCGCAATATTTCGCGACAAACGGAAACGCTTGGTAAAGCATCTGAATGAATCTGATTAGAATTATCCGGATGTTTACATTTTTTTTCGCTGTCGAAGAGCTAACATCCTAATGCACATGACTGTTAGGTTATAACACTTTTAAGTTCAAAACATTTAGTAAAATAATTTATTACATAACTGTCTGGCCCGTTATTGGCTATGATCCGCTATTGGCTAACTCACTGTATGCTTTACGCCGATGATTAATTAGTTTTAATCCTAGTTTACATACGCATATAAGATTTAGTTGTTAAATAATTGCAACATTTTTGATATTAAATTCAGCAAACAGGTGTTGATATGCGTACCAATATATATTAGATATGAAGTTCGTCAGACATCAAATATGGTAATCAGACTAGCACCCCACCCCCTTTACAAGTTCATCTTCTGACTTTTTCATCAAAGACTGTCCGAACCCGATCCGAATCCTATTTTAGGGTGATAATTATTTTAGACAGTTCCTCCCTATTTTTCTTGACAGATTTATATTGATATGTAACAGCCTGCAGAGACTCGAAAACCCCTGACACTCGGAATACCATTCCGCGGCTCTTGAGTTCCTCCGAGCTATTTCGGCCGCTTACATGTTTTACTTGTAAAAATACTGAATCGTTATAAAACTACTGTGTATGCAAATAGTTCTTCGAATTTCCCAGGGTTACTTAGCATTGTGATTTAATTTCTACCTGGGCTATACAAATGTTATATCAGTCACAGGGTGAGAAAAAAGTGCATCCTAGCTGATATGGACTCGAAACCCGTGACCCTCTAAATACCCGTTACCGCCGGCTGCTACCGACATTTGTTAATTAGTTTTCATTATTTGTACATGTATAGTGAACATTTTACCACGGAGGTTGAAAATAGTGTATGTAGATTTGCTGATTTTACTATATTATACATTGTATATATTTCTATATTTTGCTACAAATAAAAATTAGCTAGATTTTTTCTTAGATTAAATTCTATGGTGGCTAAAATTTATACCATTGATGTACTTTTTAGGACATGTTTATCCACAAACAGACAGGCTAAGCCACCCTTTACCAAAAATTCCCCTATTCTGCAGCTCATTATTCAAAGCATAGACTACTATTTTTTGTTCTATGTGGCCTGCGGCTTTTTAAAGCCCTTTATTTTGTTTCTTAAGATCTGTCTGACAGTCATATTGATGTTTATGTTATTTTTTTTTTACTTGTTTGGGATATTTTTTAAATTTAAAAATAAAATATGTTTAAGTTAAATAATGATACTTTGATTAGGGATTTCTATGAATTTCAACCCAGTCCAATCAAACAAAGAGAATACAATGATATAGCAATATTCCTATTATGTACAATAAAAAACAGTTACAATTATTATTTTAGCAATCTTAATAAAAATTGTCAATCCTTGTTTCCCGATCCAGTTCAGTGTTTACATGTTTAAAAGTTAAATGAGCCGCGTCACGACAAAAACCAAACATAGTGGTATGGCGACCAGCATGGATCCAGACCAGCCTGCATATCCGCGCAGTCTGATTCAGGGATCCATGCTGTTCACTTATAAACCGTATAACAAGTAGAGACACTGTTAGCGAACAGATGCGCCGGCTGGTCTGGATCAATGCTGGTCGCAAACCTATTATATTGGTTTTATCGTGACCCGGCTCAAATATATCTTAATCTTATATGAGGTCCATATTATAACCCACTTTGATAAACATATATAGCTTTTTTGATTTTTATTCTGTATATTATCTAAAATCACTTTGTATTATAGTTTGGGGACCTTTCTGTTGAAAAAGTGTCAGAGTTAAATCGTATACATATACATGTACAGTGCGGTAACTGGAGTGCAGGTATCAGTTACCCGCACTCCAGATCATGCCCGTTGATTGTCTCATGTTTTGCTGGGGTTTACATATTGTGACGGCCAGAGAAAGGGAAAGCGGCAGAAATATCATATTCAGATGCTCGATCATTTGGTTACTTTTTCCCGGGGTTTTAAAATTTGTGACAACAGGGAACGTGGTTTTATGTTTGACTATGATACAAAAGAGAAAGAACACCAAAAAACACTCGGCAATCTGATTTATACTCGGGGGCTACGCCCCCTCGTACAAATCAGATAGCCTCGTGTTTCGGTGCTCTTTCTATTACTTAAAGATTTATCAATCCATAACCATTACTTAACATAATACCCCTTTAAGATACCCGAGATGAGCCTGTGTCGCCCTTTGCTAACTTAAAAGTATATAACCTATCCCTATATAACCATAATTTATTAAGTTCTTTGAAGATTTTTTTCTCAGCTAGGTTATGCTGTAGTCCCAAGCCACTTGTTTAACTTCCCTCAAGTAAGTTATAACCATCAAAACTGATAAAATTCTAACTATAATATACTTTAAATATCAACCTATGTATTTATTTAAATTTACAAAAAACCCATTTTGCATACTTATATCTTTTGGGACCTGTACAATTTTCAAATTGATTGTAATTTTAATTTTCCTACAATATCAATTTTATGCTTCATAGGTAGGTCAGTTCATTAAAAAGAGCTTAATAACAAGATCCCTATGAAAGTAATGTAATTGATAACTCAATCCAAATAAACTTTATTAATTAAAGCTTTAATTAGATGACTTAAAAAAAGAAGATTTCAATAATTGTCCATGAAAAATATAAATGTTATAGTAAATTCCATGTGGACCCCAAACTAATTAAATGAAAGCAGTGCCACATAAAATGTGTTGATACACTGGGTAATTTATATAACATAAATCTTTTATATTAATATTACAAACATATTTAATTGACTAAATAAGGTAGTCCTAACAAATTTCATTTCAAAATATGAGAATTATGGCAAATTCTCCTAAGATGCCTTAATGTCCTAGAAAATGCCACTAAATCACTACAAAATATTGAAAAATTTTACCTAATTATAAGAGCCTTGGAATTTAAACAAAGCTATAAGAGGGACATTAATCTATCATATTAATTAACAAACGTATCTAATTGACTAAAGTAAGGAAGTCTCACCAAATTTCATTACAAAATATAAGAGTTATTGCAAATTTCCTGAGATACCATACTGTCTTAAGATAGAACACTAATTCACTACAAAATGGGGATTTTTACCTGGGTACATCAAACGTTTTTCGTTAACTTCCCTTCTCTATACTCTGGACGGTTCCATCTGGGTACATCAAACGTTTTTCGTTAGCTTCCCTTCTCTATACTCTGGACGGTTCCATCTGTGTACATCAAACGTTTTACGTTAGCTTCCCTTCTCTATACTCTGGACGGTTCCATCAATTTGCGTACATCAAACGTTGTTTTTTTTTCATTGAGTTATATGTTAGTTTGTGTTGCGTCATACAGATTTGACTTGCCTATCTTATTTTGTTCATGCACATCTATAATAAGGAATAATAAGACAGTGTATATAACATATCAAAGGCCCATCAAGTCTAAAAATGCTGTCACTTTACTTTTTACAAAAGACTTTTTTTATTTTTGGTGTCCTTCAATAGTTAACAAAAAGGTTACTTATTGCATGGTCATTTTTAGTAGCCATGTTCTGTTTCTTTTGCGCTTTGGTACAGTTATAGTTCATTAATATTTTGTATGAAGGTCAAAATACCTATTTGTTTACATTTTGCAACATGCCCCTTTAACGCAAATTATAATTTTCATCAGATAATGAGCATCTCATGTTTCTAAATCCATTATTAAAACATTTTAAACTCATTTTTTGCACATTTGACAGACAGATAGAATGTAATATTTATAAATTTCTGAGGCAAAATGTGCCTTTAATTAACAGGTATGATTGAATGATATGTACCTATTTGGTATCCGCATCAGTTTAGAATGAGAAAAACAAAATGTGGAAAAAACATGTAATGATGTCGTAAGTAATTCATTTTCTATATGATCGTTTTT
The DNA here is from genome assembly GCF_026571515.1 of Ruditapes philippinarum. NCBI lineage: Eukaryota > Metazoa > Mollusca > Bivalvia > Venerida > Veneridae > Ruditapes > Ruditapes philippinarum. The sequence goes on from NW_026858123.1 coordinate 252,127, forward strand.
AAGGAATAGTCAACCTCATGACGTCAAACCTGTCTCGTCTGTCTCTCATTTTATAAGAATCTTTAGTTAACTATGTAAATTTTTTCCCGTTTAATATTGTCCGTTTAATATCGTTCTGTAGCATTGCTCATTTGTACATATACCTGTCTCATTAAATATTGCACTAGGAACCTCCTCGGCTATTCTCAATAATGTTTTTATTCGAAGACTGTTAGAAAGGACTGAAAAGATTGTTTTGCCATTCAAATGTATAAACGAAAGGAAGTTTTTTCTGTTGTTTCTTTTTTCTTGAGATGACTATTATTAGACACCGCGTGCACGCGGTGGCTAAATTTAGATATGGCATTCGTTCCATTCAGCAATGTGGACATTTTAAGTCTAGCTTTTTTTTGTTAAATTAACAAAAATTACACTGTTAAAAAATAGCTTTTTTCTTTGATGGGTTCAACATGTCAAATAGAGCCTTTAGATTAAACGAGAAATTCACTATTCTGTCAAAATTAAAAAGTGAAAATTTGGTCTAATTAATGGATCCCCAAGGTTTCTAATCTGAAAACCATAAATAATCTAATGTTGATAGTGTTTTAGTAATATTATATGACATTGGAAAACCGATGAAAATAAATTTATAGTACATGTATGGATTGTTGTTGGTAAGTAATGAAATACATTAATCCGACATTAATATACATTTTTTTTTTTATATGAGCAGATTTTAATAAATTGTTCTAAAAGGAAGCACAATATATTTTTTTACTATAGAATGATTATACTAAATGACTTAGACCTTTCCCAACATTTTTTCTCATAAGAATATCTAATTGATACATTTCTACTGTTATATCAATATTTGAAAAGAAACGTATGGAAATGTGCCTATTACAGACAAATCCACTCAAATATAATATTTAAAACCAAAGGCAATTGGATCACGAAAATGGAAACAATAACCAATAGAATATATGAACCATGGTACTGATTTACCAGATCATTGAAAGCCCCCCCTCACCGCCCGCCAGGGACTTTGGATTTTTTTTTATTTGTGGAAGCTATTCCCAGATAGCTGACGGGATAGCATACAGAACGTCGGTGGTTCTTATCCGATGCCCGCTCGTGTCTGAAATATGCAAGGAGGAGCACCTATAAAGTATTCCTCCACCAGATTAGCATATGGCCTCCTTAAATATGTTTGTGCGACAAAAACCAAATTAAAAAAAACAAAACAAAAAAAAAAAACAACAAAAAAACTCTTGGAACATCATCAATTTCACTGCGTAATTTTTGCGATTAATTCAGCATAACTTTGACGTGAATAGATTTGTAAATCGATCGCAAATTTTTTTATTAAAAATGATCAAATGATGTGGTGTGGAATTGCTTCAAGGCTTACTTGTTTAACTTTCAATGAATGATGGCAAATACAACAGGGTTGGCATTATCCGAAAGTTTTGATAGATAATGGAGTTACCTTACAAGGATTGATAAAAAGTTCTTGGTCAGATGTACTTCCGGTAGTCAGAGAACCCCGACTAATGGTCTTTCTTTCCTACATCAAAAGTAAATTTGCCCAAAAATGTGCCCAAATTTTTTAACCCCTTTAAAAAACAGAACTTTTTCTATTTTGGGCCTCATTAAAGAACTCATTGACCGCCCCCATTTACAAAGTTTGGACCGGTTTGAAGTCAAGGGGACCAAGTATTTAGAATATTGGGGTGGGGTGGGGTTGGGAAGAATTTCAAAGCCACAGTCAGTTACAGCAGCCATCGCAACTAGGGATGTGTGAGCTGACGCATTGTCGCGCAGGAGCAGAACGCCTTGAGTCAGTTTGCCCCTCCTTTTATGCGCGATTTCTTGACGCAGACGTCTCAATTCGTCCGCATAGTACGTACCGTTTAAGGCACGTCCTTGCTCAATCATGATAATCCCCTGACTATCAAAAAAAAATGAAGCCATTCCTGCTGATGGCACCCTCTTGAATTTCTTCGGAGGGGGTGAGCCAGGTTGCTTCCACTGCATGCTCTGTTTTTTGGATTCTGGATCGAAGTGATCCCGAGTTACGATCCGGTAGGTTCACCCTCGTGAAATGTCAAGCCTGGTCCGTTTCTGATCGTCAGTCAACTGTCTGGGGACTCATCTAGCGGAAACCTTTGACATGCCATAGACATCAGTCACTATTGCCTGAACTGAACCAAAGCTTATACCCACTTCCCTAGCAATGCTTCACAGGCCTTGCCTCTTGTCGCACATGACCAGATGGTGCACAGTTTCGGCAGTTTCATCGTTGGTGGCCCAGGCCGCTCATCATCTCCAATGTTCTCCTGCCTCTCAGAAATTCGGCCATTTTTTCACAGTGCTAGAGGAAGGGGACTCCTTCCCAACTATATCCATGAAGTCTCCATGGATTTCCTTGGGGGACATCCCTTTCTTACAGAGGTACTTAATTAATGGCGGCTCTGATTTTAACTTTCTCCATTTGGTCTTAATGACACACCCCTCTACTGATCAAAGTGTGTTTTATGTTACTTAATCTGTGTAAAACCGCGTGTAACTCGGTAAGTAATTCGGTATCGACGTATTGTGTGTAAATGTCAATGTAGTGGCTAGAAGTATACCGGGCCGACATACCTACGCAAATTCTGTGCAACAGTTATCCTGCTGCTCATTGTTAATCTGAAGGATTTCGATACACATGTATCAGAGATCTAAAATCGAGAGATAAATTGTATCTAGTATTGGCTTGGTCTGTCCAGATTGTTCAGATTCAGATTGGTTGGGCCCTTAAGTAGTGGCTATAACCAGTTTTATTGTGGACCTGGCCGTCAATCGGCAGAATTTTGTTGTTGTTATTTTTTTGTAAATTTAATTAAGTGTTTGTCAATTTACATTTGTTAAAATTATATACAATATAATACGTTCATGAACTTTATACTGTTGCTATCACTTAGCAATAATTACCTCCCCTGGTAGCCATTTTTTGTCGACGACTGACGGAAAAGGCCGAAAATTTGCTATTGGGTCATTCCCAATATATGATATGCTTAAGATGAATATCTCTCGATCTCTGCGATATTTTCATTTTATAAGCTAAGCTCCTCTTATTCTTTTTTTAAAAAAATATTTTTCATTATGATATTTTCAAAAAGTAGTTTTTATCATAACATGTACAAGAACTTTATGATATTTATTTTAATGCTTCTTTTTGAAGTCATCACGTGAATGTAAAAATTAAAACACTTCAAGTTTTACTAACCCCATTTCTTCCATTCGTAGTGTATATATGAAAGTGTACAAGTCTTCATGTATACTTAATTAGCTCACGTGTTTATGTTCAAGCAAAGTCAATCATCAATTCCAGTTAATGCGTTTGGAAGAATGCCATGAATCTAACATGAAATAGTGAAATCTATACAAAATAATGATGTGCCATGAAGTGCGCCGCGAACCGGATTAAAGAATAAACCATATTAAAATATGACACTATCTATGTTATTAAAGCATGTCAGAAGTTCATATCCAGTCTATTTCCGTAAAATCTCATATATTGTCTGGCCGTTGTGGGTAAAAGATGGATAACAATAAATGTACGTAATGAATGGATTGATAAAAAAAATTTCACAGACGAATTAATACTGCGTTCTGAGAGGACATACGCAGCAATTATTACTTAGTCGTTTATTTGGTATAGAAATCTTTATCAAAAGATATCAAAATGCTTCAAATTGTCCTAGGTGAAATCATTCCCGGTTAAATAGTCCGTAGGTGAAATTTTGGTGAAATTGTAATGAATGCATAACAGTCCCTAGAAAGCACATTTTGTAAATAAGTATTCAGATACTACAGCTATAGAAAAATGGAATTCCAAAAGAACGCCCAAAACGGCAAAATTGTTGCAGGCTCGGTTTAATAGGAACTATTCATGCACGGTACAGATAAGTACAAGTTAGCGCCCATGCCCCCTAGTACCGGCTCAATCATGGTTTATCATTTAACATGTAATGGTAAAATTTTAAACTTAGAAACAGCCACACAATACCTTTAACTTTCCAGTTTGATACAAAAACGGGCATATATCTAACGCAATGTAAAAGGGTTCCCCTCAGATGATCTTACCTATGGTGGCTAGTATTACTGTATGTCGTATTTTAACTTTTTCGCCCCGAAATAGAAAAACGCAAAACATAAAGATATGACAAAGTAACTTTTGTCGTATCTTCGTATTTTCGGAATTTTGCCTAAAAAAATGCGAAAGGACGACAAAAGAAGGGCGACTTTAAACTTTGTCGTATATATTTATATGTTCGTATATGGTGTGGTAAAAGGCAAAATACCATATGGCGTTCATCAGCCGCCATACTTACCCGATAAATGCATTCTATTCCCATTAGGAAATACATTTCTACACTTAAATATATTACTAGTTAATGACAAATTTCAGATATAATCGTTTCAACAAATACGACAAAACGTATTGATGTTTAAATATCCGATTTTATTTAATCAAAAAGTATAAATGTCATTTGTCCTTTACCTTTTAACAGCGTCCGTCTATTTGAAAACCCGGTTTTGATCTCATAATTATGTAATAGAAAAAGGGAGTCAAGAAAAGTAATATTATACATTTGGTTTTTACAGGATAACACAAACAAAAATGATTTATTAATGTTTTATTTATAAAAAAAAAACAACGATCATTTTATATACATATTCATACAAAATGGTGATTTTCTATAATAAAATTGTAAAAACTTCATGAAATATAAATTACGAAAAAAGGGTAATAAATATTTCCTGGAGAAAAGAAGACATTTTATTAACAAGATTTTAAATGTCAATATCAGATTATTTATGAAATCATTTATGTTTATTTTGTAATAAATCTCTCTACCTTTCTTCATAGCATTTGTAATTTAATATCGGCATAGTGTTCCACTAATCAGACAATTTTTCAGGATTAAAAAAATGGAACAGAATAAAAGAAATTTTAATATTCTTGAAATGTCAATAGATCTGTCCTACCTTTTTGCTTTTTTATTTTAATTAATTAATCTATTTTTGCTTCACCATTTCTACATTATGTATACACGTTAAAGGGACTCCACTTAGTTTGTGTGTGTGTGTGTGTGTGTTTTTTTTACATGACGAGGGTGGGACATTTTTTTTCTGGATTTTTATACCATTTCAAGAGGTAGGTATGTACCTACTTTGAGCAAAATTTCAAATCATCTGCTAGGTGTGTTTTTCAAGCATAATTTCAAAATGTAAATTATTTCAACGCCTTTTACTCAAAGTCGGGTTTAGAATTTATTTCTGAGTAAATTTCTTGAGTAATTCAAAATTTCATTTTTAGACTTAAAGACTTCTGTGGTTAAAATTCATCTATTGAATTCGTCTATTTTATTGCTAACCTTTAAAAATCATGAAACATTGCAAAGGTCACAGCTTTTGTAATATTTGTACTCTATGTATTATAGAAACATCCTTATCGATGGTTTAAAAAAATATTTTGTAAATTGCGGTCATGCGTACGTTGAACATAAAAATCTTTTAGCATGTTCAGAAAACATGCGATGTTTACAGTAAATTTGTTTGCTTTACAAAAGAAATATACATTTCCAAGCTCAACATTGAAACTCAATGCAGACATAGCAAAAACGTTACGTACGTTTTAATAAAGTGTTCCAAGTTAAAGTCCAGTTAACTATGTAAAGTCTGACTAAGTTTCATTCTGTTTGCCAACAACCCTTTACCATGACATATCTAAATTGTTAATGGAATATTCCAAAATGGAACTGTGGCAAGCCCACCAGGTTCAGATGATGGTACAAGAAAGTTCAATCAGCGTCTATAGTGATTTTCTTAAATATAAAAACAAACAAAAAAACAACAACAACATAAAATAAGACAACAAGAAAGAAAGATAACATTCATAACAAGTTGTGCCATGTTAACATATAAATATTGGGCTTAATACAAAATCGTTGTACCTCATCAAGGATTTAACTCAATACAGGATTGGAGCAGTACCTCTAGACGCTTGCAGAAATCGTGATCACAAAATAGACTAATATCGTTTTTTTCGCCGATTTTTACATTTTTCATTCATTATCGTACTTAATTCGGTGTGAAAAGATGAATTAAACCTGTTAAAGTTCATTCTGTTGGGAAAAAAGGCAAGCTTTTAGCATTTTATCTTTCAAGCGACTTTTATACCGGAATACGGTATTTAGTGTGGTGCTCCAATCCCTTTTTAGTCTCACTCATGTCATAAACAAGATATGAATCTTCTGCAATGCGCTTTCATTTTATAAAACAACATTTCATGATTTCATTTCACAGAAACTATGCATTTACAAACATCAGGTTTTTTCCTGTTTATAGACAAATATCTAACTAATGCCCGAATGTATATCATTCTATTGCATTGTTATTAATGAAGGCAAAAATGAGTTATATAACATAACGTTATATAAAACACTGCTTAAAGCTGCATGCCTCCAGATGAACCAAAATACAATGTATTCCAATAAAATATAACTTGAGAAATATGAACTAAGATTAAATATTTAAAGAAAAGTAAAAAAGAAATGATCAGCGTCACGACAAAACCAACATAATGGGTTTGCGACCAGCATGGATCAAGACCAGCCTGCGCATCCGCGCAGTCTGATCAGGATCCATGCTGTTCGCTTACAAACCCTATAGCAAGTAGAGAAACTGATAGCGAACAGCATGGATCCTGATCAGACTGCGCGAATGCGCAGGCTGGTCTGGATCCATGCTGGTCGCAAACGCACTATGTTGGTTTTGTCATGACGCGGCTCAAATCTAGATTTAAGTAATGATTTACATGTTGTGTTTGATTTTGCAGTATTTATGACCATTCAGCTACTGTGTGTCTAACGCAGTTATGGCTATTTTTAAATACTTTGACCTCTTCTTTTGTAATTTCCGTTGCAGTGTATGAATTACTCTCTTCGTTCACAATATTTAACTTTTAAATTCTTTAAAATACATTTTCAAAATGTTTATGAAATTAGCATGCTGCTTCATGAAAATTAGGCATGCTCCTAGAACAGTCGTCATGTTAAGAAATTAATATGTTATGTTTCTTGTTTTTCAAAATTCAAAAATCCGTTACTGTTTTTTTTTTTTTTTTTTTAAACAAAATCCACCTATTGGTGTCCAAAATACCCTTTTTAACGGACTTTTTTCGCCAAATACATTTCTTGACAAAATTTTGGAAAATACACTTCTCGAAAAAAACAAGAACTTGGCAAAAAATACCCATTTTGAGGAAGAAAAAACAACAACAAACAAACAAAAACACTTCTGACAAAAAAAGCAAAAAAGATATTTCTCAATAAAACCAAACGTTCTGACAAAATATCTCTCTTGGCAAAATACTTTTTTTAGGATAAAATAACAAATTTGCAAAATACTTATCTTGACAAAATATAACATTCTTGTAAAAATAGCATTTTGGCAAAAAGATATTTCTCAATAACACCACACTGTTTGACAAAAATACTTTTTTTGGATAAAAACGAATACACTTTATAACAAAAACATATCATAACAAAAGTACGCTTTTTGACAAACATTCTTGTTCATAATATCAATTTATGTAAAAGTGATAATAAAAGTGATAATATGTTCTTTTTCTATCTTATATAGATTGTTAACTTCGGTTGATTGCCAGATTTCGGGTCCACTTGGGCTACTTTTATATCAAACCACATTGGTAAACTGTTCTTGATAAATCGCTGAAAAATAGAATAACTTACTGACAAATTCGCCTTAAAAACATATACTATACCATAGATTATGCACATTTCCTTGAATGTCCTCGTTCTTTGTAATAGTCTTATTAATTATGATTATACTAAACGAAATATTCAGAAATATTAAATAAATAAAGTGCGTATTTTCATTTTCCTTATTTTCACTGTAAAAAATATTTTTCACTGATGTGAAATACATTTTCTATATTTTCACTAGTGTCTTGACGGACTACTTTCTTTTAAATTCAGCCAAAACACACAATTTAAGGGCCAGTCTTTCACAAAAAAAGGAAAAATGTATATACTAAACAGCAAATTTAAGTTTTATCTTCTATAAATACAGGATTTATTTTCATCTTGTGGTATGAAAATTATCATATTTCAGTCGTGACTACCGCAACTCATGAACTATTTTTCATACCATTCAATGAAAATAAATCCTGCATTTATAGAAAAAAAAACTTGAAAAGCCTCTCTCTTTATATATATAAATACAATATCAGTCGTTTGAAGAATTTATCCCCGTAAGAGGTCTATAATTTTATAAATTCGTTACATAAGTCGCTGGCGGGATACACGACCTTCTGAGATCTGAGAACAGGCTATATTTTCCCATATATCCCAACAGTAATCTATAAATAACTTAAATATATACGTCTTAATATACAATATCAATGATAAAATATATATCATTTTGTTATCTGTATACACATTAACCCTTATCCCGTTAAATGTCATAAATAAACTCATGTTCTTTAATCTGGACAATAGAATTCATCCAACTGAATAGCGAACAGTGCAGACCATGTTCAAACGAAACGAGTGTGCCGCCCAAATTTGGTCTGCACTTGACGCATGTGTAGATTACGTAGCAGCCAACAGGTTAACATCCTCGCCGGATACCTACGGTTGATTAACATGTCATCAAGAACTTTTAATAACATGATTTAAATGTTAATGGTTCGGCCTTTGGTATCCGACGATGAGCTAAGAGATATGTCATTTGGATAAAACACAATTAACTGAATAAATGTGAAACAAACAAATGATAATGATGATGTGACAATATCAAATGCATCATGCATAATACACATGTTCAGCGATACACAACATCTATTATATACGAAAGACCGGAAGGGACATTTCAACTTCATGAATTCTCGATTTCATCTTCATGAATTAACAATTTTAACTTCCTGAATTCCCGTTTTTAATATACGGAATTCACGAATTCACGATTTCAGCTTCATGAATTCCCGATTTCAACTTCACGAATTCACGATTTCAACTTCATGAATTCACGATTTCAACTTCACGAACTCACGATTTCAACTTCAAGAAGTTGAAATCGTGAATTCGTGAAACTAGAATCGTGAGTTCATGAAGTTGAAATAGTGAATTCATGAAGTTGAAATCATGAAGTTGAAATCGTGAATTCGTGAAACTGAAATCTGGAATTCATGAAGATGAAATCGGGAATTCATGAAGTTGAAATGTCCCCACCGGTCTTTCGTAATTGTTATATCATATACATGTATTCCTTATTAAATAATAGACTAGAAAACAATATGTTTATATGTAAGAGAGTTTATATTGATATAATACTTTATATTAAGCAATATGTTAAAGGAGCTCCGCTCAGGTAAAAAAAAGCCTCAAAATATAGTCATTTATCAACTGTACATGTAGCACTTAAAATTAAAAAAATCTGCAAAGGATCATGACGAACCAAATAGAAAATCAAAAGTTAGTGCAAGTCTTAGCCTAAGCTGAGTGAAATAGCGTTGTAACGCTTTTTTTTTGGGGGGGGGGGGTGCGCTATACAAATGCTTTTTCCAGTAAACCGGAGTGAAGAAATGGTCTGAAAATTTGCACACAAGTTATTGATTCAGACTTACACCAAATGGTATACAAATATAGAGCAATATTTCCAGTCCTGTCATGTCAAAAAACCTCAGTGGAGTCCCTTTAAAAAAGGTTTCTTTAATTAAATGATATACATACATGTACGTTAGATTATTATGCATTCTTTACATTAACACCGGTGCAGGTACATAATTATTGCTTTAAAAACTTTTCATGAAATATAGAATCAATATAGAATCCATAATAAAAATTGTAAAATCAACAAAGTACCCTTTAAAAGCCTCGAGATCAAAATGTTACAATGGACACTATTCACAGTTGCATGGAGGAAAAAAGCGTACATTTTTGAAACCAATAAACTACATGAGCAAATATGAGTACAATATAGAATAAATGATATGTCAAATGTTCATGCTTAATATATTTATATACATGTGTATCTATACCTCTTCATTCTTTGTACTTTTGTTGCTCTTTGTGCTTTTGTTGCTTTTCTGTGAATCAGTTTTATCTGGCACAGGTCTCCTCATAATTTCAGTCCGCTGACAAAATATTAATTGTTTCACCAATATGACACAGCGTCTTCGAAAACTTATGTTCAAAAAGCTATAAATAATAGGATTAATGGCATTGTTCAAGAAGTAGAATTTTGAGAATAGTTTGCTTAGTACTTGTTCAGCAACACTTTGCTTGCTCTCTAAGTCTTTAACTACCGATCTACAAATCATGATTATCAAGCCTGGCATGTAGCTAATAACAAATGCTACAGTTACTGCAAAGAGCACTACTGTAGTTCTGCTCACGCGAAATCTCGTCATCGCCTGAGCGAGACTTTGTAGCCTCGGTCTGAAAATAGTCCGTGATGCATTTTCTTGCGTGTCGTCGTCACTGTATTCGGAGCAGTATCTTACTCGAAGTTTTTTGGTTTTGGAGTCAGATACTCTAGACTGGGTCATTGGAATAGCCTCGCGTTGAGATGGTGTTCTGACTGGGTCACCTATAACTAGCTTTTGTCTCCGCTTAATTTCAATCCATATTCGGATGTATAAGGCCGTAAGAACAATCACAGTCGTGATAAAAACAATACCAAGTAGGTAATAATAGACCTTTGAAAATGTTTTCTTCCTGTACGATTCCTCTATAGAACAATCATATCCTTGGTAATTTTTGTCCGGAGTTGGTGTACGGGATATTCCGAAAAGTATTAATGCCGGTATTGAAATCAGGACGGCAATTACTCCCGCCGAAATGCACATGGCTTTTATTTTATACAGTTCAATCATCATCAATGGCCTGCAAATCTTAAAGTATCTGTCAAACGCGATTTGAACAAGAATAATAGCTGAACCGTAAACAACGACAGTATTAGTATATCTGAAAATCTTACATGCTGCCGAGTTATAAAACGTATATGAAAATCTCAGATCATAGAGTTCCGTAGGAAGTCCAATCAAGCACGCGAGCAAATCAAACACCGCCATTGAAACAATGAAATAATTCGACGACGTTTTCCTGAAGCGTTTACAATAAACGTAAAGAACGAGGGCGTTGCCTGCTGCACCAACGACCATGACGATGACTAGGAAAACGAAGACGGGGAAATATCGAAGAGCCTGTACTTCGTTATAATGGTCCAATGTGTCTTCAAGGTCATCAGGAGACACTGTAGTGGTTAAAGTCGGCGCACTATCCATTGTGCCGTTTGTACTCATTCTACGTGTTGTAACCTGTTGGTCCCTGAAACGAAAAGTTTAGAATAATAATAAAACTATTGAAAATAAGATGCTAGAATAAATTAAGATAAGTCGAAACTTCGTCATTTTGTTTGCTTTGCTTTGTTTGGCTCCAAGGCGCACCAACACAATTTAGGTCATATGGCACGATGGTCGTGGCTGACTTCGGGTGTTACAAACTTAAAGCAACACTAAGGGTCAGAACTACCTCACCTACTGAGGCTAAGAGACGCATAGACACCAGTTATTCGAATCCAATAAGTCGCCTCTTACGATTACGCATGGATAACCGGCGGCTGCGATTCCGGTGCCTCAACCTTTAAATGTAATCCCTTAGCCACAATTGGAAAACTTCATCATTATAGTTGATTTAATACAACAATTTATGATACAAATAAACATAGCTAATTGGCTCAACATTAACGGAAGGCAAATTGATTGTTTTTGTGAAAATCCTAAAGGCGGCAGACAGTTACAAAATAAACTGACAATTTTAAATGTCTACAGAAGCTAATGTAAATCAGTCAAAAAGTTCTAGCTAAACAGTATATTTATGCCTCATTTAATATTGCCATGACACCGCTTGTTCTATACATCACGTGTAACCGCTTATAACGATGAAATAAATACGATGTCTGGGTAACTTGATGTTAAGAAATAATATTTTTAAAATAATATAGTGGTACCCAATCTGTTTGCTTTTCTCAGAACTCAGCGTTATGTGATATATTTTGTCACGCGCTCGAGATAAAATTTGTCTGACACTCATTGACTTTATCAAATGAGCCGCGTCACGACAAAACCAACATAATGGGTTTGCGACCAGTCTGAGCAGGATCCATGCTGTTCGCTATCAGTTTATTTACTTGTTATAGGGTCTGTAAGCGAACAGCATGGATCCTGATCAGATTGCGCGGATGCTGGTCGCAAACACATTATGTTGGTTTGTCGTGACGCGGCTCAAATGTTAAAGAGAAAGAAAATAATGCAGTGCTTGAATACTTTTACAGAATGTTTCAAAAAATACAACGAACCTTTCATTAGAAGTGTACCGTATAAAACAAGACATAACACACTCTCAGCAGTAATCAAAATTGTACACTAGTATTTATTTTTAAAACAATCGAAAGAATCAAAAAATGAAAAAAAAATAAGAAAAAATACGAACACATTAATTTTGTAGTAATGAACTTATGTAATGAAAATATCAGTCACTCATTAGCAATTAATGAAATAATGCCCACCTTAAATTTGTTATCAATATATAAAATCATGCAAAATGTACAAAATGTTCGATTTACAAATATTTTCGTACTTGACCTCAAATATTTTCGTACCTGACCTCAAACATTTTCGTACCTGACCTCAAACATTTTCGTACCTGACCTCAAACATTTTCGTACCTGACCTCAAACATTTTCGTACCTGACCTCAAACATTTTCGTACCTGACCTCAAACATTTTCGTACTTGACCTTTTAAGATTAAACGATCATTAAGTAGATGAAAGTTTTATCAAAAGATTAAATAAATACTAAAAGGTATCAATCTAGCTATTCGAAAGTATCCGAATGAATCGAAAATTAGAATTGACCTTTAAAAAGTACTTTGAATTTACCTAAAATATATACAAAAGTTAAAAAATAATATTGTAAAATGCTTTGGTGCCATTTAGTTCGACATATTTCAAAAAAAATGAATAAAAATATAAATGAGTATTCTTACATTTATCCAATGAAATTCAAATTAAATATAATTATAATCAATATATTCCTTTTCATATCATATTATTTATCCATTAAACGCTTAATAGTCCTCTCTTCAGAGGATATGCGCAATTTTGAATGCTGTGGCGCGCTTAAATACCATTTACTTTAACATGACACCAGAGAAAATGTCCTTCCTTTTTTAAATTTCCATCAATACAACGTGACTCCGCTAACGGTGAATCAGAAATGGTTTTTTATTTGTTCGGATAGTTGTTTTTCTAAAGCAGTGCTATCAATTTGCTTCATCAATGCCTTATCATCCGCATCAGGTAATGCTTAAAAAATTGCGAGGCACGTTATTAAACGCTATACAAATAATGCCATGACATTCATTGTGTCAGGATTTTTCATTGGTGCATTTTAGCCAATGAGAATCATTGATCATAAAAAAAACTGCATTGAGTTCTTTTAATTTTGATAAGAAAAAATTGTATCAGGAATGCCATAGAAGCATATTTGAAATCATCTTGATACATTGTCAGTTGTAATTAATTTCGCAAGCATTGGGCTGTTAAAAATAATCGTTTCTACGTAAATTAAAATTCGAAAAGTTATATGAAATGAACGAAAAAGTAATATAAAATGAAATTGCTTTCCATATGAAGACTTCGAAATTGAAATAAATTGCAATTAAAGTTTATGAAGAAACAATATTTTATCACACAACAGTGCCGCTTTTGCGACTCCGTAAAAACAGCATTGCATAGCCTTGCATATTATTTTGACGTGACGTCATTTGCGTTACGCGTAAAATGTAAGCGTTACGCTTTATCTAAGCGCGTCAATGAAAAAGTGATTCGTTTACACTGTTTGAGTAATATGATGAGAAGAATATTATATTCATGTAGATTTAATTTATTAAATTTATTGACCTCGTTGAAAACAACAACAACAATATTTTGTTTGCCAGAGGGCCCCTTTAATATAAAAATTTTTTGCAAACCCCAAAAAAGGATTAAACTAAAACCCCCTTTTTTTACCCTGCCTTTTGAAACCTGTCTTACACCCCCCCTTTTAAAGACAAGGTCCCGTGCTGTAAAAGAAGTCAGACGCCCGGGACTTTTTAAAGAAAAGAAACGTGTTCTTTTTGAAAACGCATTTTTCCGGTTTTGAATGGAAAGTTGTAAAGTTATCGTAATTAAGAAAAAGGGGCCCTAATGAGAATTCAGGTTTTTTAAAAAATTTCTGTTTTCCCGAAATAATGAACATTAAATGCAAGAAAAAAAATCAAACACCGGCTGTTTGGGAAAAAAGGGCTGGGAAAATCTAAACTCTCGGGGAACTGTTTTAAAAGGGGAAAATCGGGCAAGCCCCGTTCCGCTGTTTTTAAAAGTTAGGTTTACCTCGAGCTAGAATATTCCGGGTCTTGTACCGGCAGCCGGTGTAAGATTCTTATAATTCAACTCGTTCATTTTTGTTTTAATTCAATGTTGAACTCATACTCGTTCAATATCCTCTTATTGTGATTTTTGATAAAATTTTCTATAGTAAGATATTCATATAAAGTCTATAAATGGAATAATTTGAATATAGTAATATGAAATTAAGCAAAGCTTATTAACGTGGAAGTCGTTAAAAAAATCCTTTCATTTTTTCCGTTTTAAAGGTGTCATTCGGTAAATTTAACATGTCACCCGCCTTTGGGTTTTCATGTCGGAAACCCTCAACATTATTATTTTTAAATCCGAAAAAAGTTTGAGATTTTTGGGTTCCGTTTATCAGGAAATAACCCGCCTATTATCATTTTAGTTAAATTGTAAAAGGCCCGGGGCCCGACTAAAAACTGACACTGAAAATTTATTGAAAAGGGGGAAAAAAAGAAATTTTAATTTTTTTTTAAAATTTTTAAAATTTTTTTTTGAAATTTCCTTTTTAAAAAATACAAAAAAGGTATCCTAAAAGGGCCGGGGAAGCCAAAGGCCCCGGAAAGCCGCTTCCGGGGCAGGGTTTTTTGACTTCCCCCGTATTATTCCCATTTAATACATAATTAAAAATTTTTTAAAAAATAAAAAAGTTTTTTTTTAAAATTACCCAAAATCGTTTTTAGGAAAAAAATTTGTTTTTTCCCGGGAAAATAATTTGCCAGTGAAAAAGCAACTTTGCATTAACGATTAAGAAATTTTGAGCTCTTTAAAAATACCCAAATTTTTGGGCCCAAAATTAAAAAAATTGAACAATTTTGAATTTTTAGTTTAAAAGTTTTGCCCAAATGCTAAAATTTTTAAATTTTTTATAACCGGGTTTTTCACCATTTGGGAAAAACGCAACTTTCTTGTCAAAGGCAAGGGGCGCATAATTTCAAATTAAAAATACAAAACAGCGTCTCGTACGTGACAAACAAACATATTCCTAAAATAACATGTTAGTTAAAGAAAATATCTCCTCTTTTACGAGTTAACTGTAAGATGTTATAATATATATCCTTCAGAAGAGATAATTATTCTAAGAAGTTTCAAACTCAGTGCGAGTCTTATAGGTCATCTTGCAAAGCAATTTGTATTGCGAATAGGTTGTTGGTATGGTAATATCCATATATGGTAAAAAGGGTTATCAAATTACTATCTAAATCTGGGAATTTTCTGGATGATTTTACTTAGCCAATTCTGGTGAAATTTATGAGGGACAAAAGCAAGAAGTATATCAAGAAATAGTCTTATATCAACCCGTTTATTATATACATCTCCGTACCTGCGTCATGACAAAACCAACATAGTGGGTTTGCGACCAGCATGGATTCAGACCAGCCTGTGCATCCGCGCAGTCTGATCAGGATCCATGCTGTTCGCTTACAAACCCTATTACAAGTAGAGAAACTGATAGCGAACAGCATGGATCCTGATCAGACTGCGCGGAAGCGCAGGCTGGTCTGGATCCATGCTGGTCGCAAACCCATTATGTTGGTTTTGTCGTGACGCGGCTCAATTATAACGTAATTAACCATAAAACATTTTGCAACGCTATTCACACGAGAATGTAATATAAACCTTACTTGTTACATTATTTTTTTTCATTTCGATTTTTGACGCGAACAATGATTTTTATTAAATTATTCGCTGCTTTGATTAATGAATTAATAGAAGAAATAATCTGAATAAGAAGTAATCTGAATAAGAAGCAATCTAGATAAGATGCAATCTAAATGAACAAGAAGTTATTTGAATAAGAAGTAATCTGTCAAAATATTATATAGCGATTATACAATTACTGTCCTCCATTTTCTTTACATGTCCTCGGAAAATATTTTTACGATATAAATAAAAAAATGAAATAAATAGAAATAATCATGCAAATACATTAATTCGAAAATTCTTTTCCTTGTTTGTTTGACTGACCTTTTTTCCTTTCAAATTTGGATTTGACATATCAGTTCCACTATTTTCCGTAATATAATACGGTCACACGTTTTGTTTTGTTGTCAGTTGCTGAATATCCTGATTTCATAAATCCAGATAATTAGTCACGCTGAGAAAAAACAAACAAACACATTTTCCCTAATATTTTCGTTTCCGATGTCCTGTATTTATCGCGTGTTTTGTTTTCTTTTTTTATCGAGTTATTGTGTGACAGATGTCAGGTAGCAGGTATCTAAAACTTGTTGTCTTTCTCAGAATTAATTTTTTTATGTCAACAATTCCCGTTTTCTGCTCTTAAACCATCAAAGCTCATCAGATTTCCTAATATATTGCGATTCCACCTTGTAAAGGAACTAGGTCAGACCACTTCATCAAAGAAGTACACTGCCACTATTTCCCCTTGGCGTATACCGATCAACAATGCTAAAAGCATTTGTAACACTTAAATATGAAACAGATCAATGCGATTATATACTTAAATAAGTGAAAGGTCAGACAACAGAAGTGTCCATCTTTTAACAAAAACGCGATAACCAATTAGAGCAAACTTTCAGTGGTCTAATTAGTGGATGTTTTAATATACAAACTGCGTCCTTAGATCAATAAATAATGAAAGATGATACCGAGAAATTCGGAAATGATACTCTGCGGTTTGTGATAATATCATGTTATCAACTTCGATTGTAACTAATAAGTTCGGACATACATGTCAGATGATCCGTAGAGATAATGAAAATGATGTATAGCATACCATGTTCTAACCAGTATCAAAATTGTTAATACGAATCATAAACATGCAAACAATGCAGTATCCGAAACAAGCTGTTTAAAACAATGGTTCATAATAAAAGCACATTGAGAATCAGATTTTTTTTCATTCGACAGAAAGGAGATATATATGTTTATGTTTTATAATGTTGTAGTGATAGATTAAGAACATGTGTGATGCTGATCATCTGAAAAAATAGCGCTGAATGTGAAATATTTTGTAGCATAACGTGAAACAGGTGGTATTTTCACTTCCATACAAAATACTAAATAACTTTAACAGTGTGGATAAATGGGCCTTTAATGCTTGCAATTCCTTCATTATTAGTGCTATCTCTTTTATATTTAAAGGCAAAGTTGATAATTTGTTTAACAAATATTAAGAAAAACATTTTTTTTTCTTTCCTTTATGAATATATGCGATTTATATAGCCAATTTGCCTTTCTAAATGAAAACAATAATTTTTCTGAAATAATCTACGGGAAAAATCTATTTTACATTATTAGGATTTTCCCTGTTGGAATTTAACCCTTACCACGCATAATATCTAAATATCTTCAAATATCTCCAATTGACTTGTTCATTTAGTACTATTTTACAGTATATTTGTGCATGATAAATCAACAGAAAATTATGGTGGCTGATTTGGTACACTTTGCGTATTGCGTTGTCGATAGCGACAACACAACCTTTATTGTTCTCGCCTTTTCTTCTTGTCGTCTTGTCGCTAGCGAAACGCGCCAATCGGCGCATTGTCGCACTCTCGTCTTGTCGCCCTGTCTCTAGTTGTCGTTGTCGCAACGTTGCCCTGTCACTTTGCTTATAAGCCAATCCTTCGATTTGAGCCGAACGACAATGTGGCATCGCGACAACACGCCGCATGACAACGCGCCGTTCGGCGTGTATCGTTAGCGACAGGACAAGACGAAAGTCCGACAACGCGCCGTTTGACGCAGTGTCGTGTTGTCGCTAGCTAAGGTCCTTCCCTATACATGTCAATCTTACAAGATAACCATGTTATCTTTACTTACAAAAAAATCAAAATATGTATTGACTAAATAGCGATATCAGAGCTGACCATGATAAGACGACAAGTGCCTCTCTTCTGGTGACATGGGTAGAATCTGTTGCCTTTTTATATAGCAGGTTAAAGTTAATTTACGTATATATTCATTAAAGGGACTCGACGAATGTTTTGACGTGACCGGACTGGAAATATTTTTTCCAGATTTATGTTCTATTTGATGTAGGTCTAGACCAATAACTTGTGTGCAAAAATTCAGATCATTTGCTTACTCCCTATTTTTCAGAATAATTATTCTTGTTGTGAAATAAAACCCCAAATTGAAAGGCGTTGCAACGACTTTCACTCAAATCGTGCTAATTAAAGCACAAAAACACGTCTAATTAAAGCACAAAAACACGAATTTCAATTTAGTTTCGGTTATTTTTCTTAGATATATATTGCATATCTCTTTTTAAAGTGCCCCAGCCGATTTATGAAAGTAATTCAATTTTTTCGTCTTTAAGGTTTTGGACCTGAGTGAAGCTCCTTTAACTACACATTACCAGTATATAGACTTATATTCACTTTAATACAGTGGTTGAAAGAAGATGTTGGAGGGACATTAATAGTGAAATTAGAATTTAAAAATGCAAAATGTTGAAGTATGAAATCTTAATTCATTCATTTTATATTATAAGGTTGATAACTTTGTTTTAGAAATTATTTGGAAAAAAACAACAACAAAAAAAACCCAGCAAAAAACAAAGAAACAACAAACAAACTAACAAAAACAAACAAACTCTCCTTGCAACTTACACTAAACATCACTTGTTATCGTGACTTTAAACTACACAAATGTATTGATGAAAGAGGAAGAATTTAGAATATTTTGTTTTGAAAAATATTTTCAAGATCTATATCTGAGATAGACGAGGGGAAACCGACCTCTTTCAGGTTCCGGTCATTGAACTGAATAATGAACTTTTACAAGTACTTTCAATTGTTAACTGTGTGACCATATATACTCGAAACTAAACCATAAACAAGATCTATCTAATTAGTTCAATTTAAACATACTTTTTAGCGCGATCGTGATAAAAGGTAAAAGGTGATATCGGGTACACTTTTTGGGGTTCGTACTCTCAGTGCCTGAGCGGGCGGATTGGATAGACCCTTATTACATATAGAACATACACACGGGTGCATTAACTTTCGATACCGTCTCCTTGAACTAACCCGTTCCAAATCAGAAACACGTGTCTTCTTTCATTTTTTTACAAGAAATTTTCAAGTTTAAATGTACATGCTCGCAGAAAGGAACAGTGATTAGAAGTAACACGTGCTGGTGTTTTCTTTTGTTTCGTATGAAATAACATACTGAATTCATGATACATTATGTCATACGGGAAAAATATTATTTTACTTCTGGTTAAAACATATTTAGTTAAGCCCGATTGCGGAACAAGTTCTTTCAACTTATATTAATCACTTTCGAGTCTGTTTCCAGGAACCAACCACTACTGGTGTCACATGAAGAATCATGGTCGAGACCCCGATTAGGGCTGGAACCCATAATCCACGGGTTGAGAGGCAGACACCTTAACCAAGAGGCCACCGCTATCCTTACTTCTTGTTTTACTTCTGGGAATAATAAAAAAACTTGATCTGATTTCCTTACGCTATAGTTTTTTTTATCTTTTTAATCCATCAATATCATTACACACATTTTTATTACAATTCGCATTGATATACTTTGTGAGAGATGAAATATTTGTCAAAAGTAATTAAAAACGATGTTTGGAAACCTTCTAGTGGTATTGTCTGATGAAAACGCATTAACTGATTGAAAATAATATTCCCAAACTGGACAGTATTTTATAGAAAGGAAAAAAGTATACTCGTATAATGTTTAAATACTGTCTCAGAAGCATGAATGAGAATTAAGGCATGCTGTGTTCTTTTACCAGGATTGTAAAGTATAGACGAACACAATGTATCTTATTTGTAAACAAAATCAAATAACTAGAAAACAACAATAACAACAACAAAACAACAACAACATCAGCAGCAGCAACAAAAGCAGCAGCATTAGCAATAACAACAAAATTAATAATAAAAACAACAACAAACAACAATACCAGCAATAACAATAACAACTACTACAAAAGAAGCAGCAGCAGCAGCAGTAGCAGCAGCAGCAGCAGCAACAAAAACAACAACAGTAACAGCAACAATAACAATTATAACAACAACAACAACAACAACAACAACAACAAAAAAAACAACATCAAAAGACTTAAACTTATGACATTTATGACAAAATGCATCAAATCCTGGCGATTTATCGACTTTTTAATGTTAAGTTTTTTTTATCAAAAGCAAGACTTGACTTTTTCAATGTTAATAATTATGTACATGCACATTAAAAATAGTTGTACTGACTTAAAGGTATGCAGGCTTGATATAACTTAATATAATGTTTATGGCTGCTGCTAGTAGTATTTCCACAACTTTAGCCACACATGCCTGTACAACTTACATGATATTCTAACAAAACTTAATGACTTAAGGATGCTTGAGTCACAACTTTATTATCTACTGTAGGATCAACTTCATTGTCTACTCTATTAACAACGAACTACTCTAGATTCAATTCAACCAGGACAAGGGCAAAATCATTCTTGTAAATCAGCCCGTATACCGCACAAATTATCAGTCTAGTGCCAACAGATAAATTGTTTACAATACGGGTTTAATTTAAGCATAACAACTGGAGTTGTCAATTCTGAAAATTGGATTTTGTATTATGTGATTAACAACATGTAACAATTCAAGACTTCTATGACAAGTATTATTATTATTTGTCTTGAAATTGAGGTCAAAAATCCTAAAAACATAACATTTAAAATTCTTATATAGATCAAGTGAAGCACTTTAAGTGGACAAATGAGCAAAAGAATAATAAAGAAATATAGTATGAATTAAATTTACATCAATTCTTTTGTGCGATTTCGAGCCAAGTTTGAGTGAAAAGCGGTGCAACGATTGTTCATTTTTTGATCATTTTACGCAATAAAATTGAATATTGTGGAAAAACGGAAAGAGGGAATGATTTGAATATATGCACACAAATGATTGGTCCAGATCTACATCAAATGGTACACAAATCACTGAAAAAAATTTTCAGTCCTATTATGTCAAACAGATTCAGTCGAGTCCCTTTAAATGTAGACCACAAACGTGTCTGACTATTATAATTTTATAACATCAATGATGTTGTTAAAAAATGTTTGATACAGTACATAAATACATCCTCTTTCTAAAATAAGAGAAAATAACAACATCACAGGTCCATTTGTGGATACTGAAAAAAAAATGAAGTGAAAAATGTTCCTCTTTAAAGGTACGATAAAATCATTTATAAAATCGGAACGGCAACATTGATTGAAAATAGTTTTTGGAAAAAAACAACAAAAACGGATAATTTAGTGGAACTACATGTCCCCTGTTTATAATGACTGCGCATAGGGAGCAAAATAAAGAGGACAAAAATAGATTTGTATTAGTAACTAATGGATCATTTAAATGCAGACATATTCAGGATTACATTCAGGAGATTCCATGATAAAGTTCTATATTTTAATATTATTTCCTTCTCATCGTTCAGATCAAGTTATAGACAGATATTAATATAAATACTGGCGTTAATATTTGTTACATGAACGATCTATCTTTTTTGTATAAAAGGCTTTGTCGTCGGGAAGGTTTATTGTATTAAAAGTGTTGTACAGAATTTATGAAGAGCTTTGCCAATAATGTCAAGCGATGATGGTGTTGATAAAAAAGGTATTAAAACGAGATTCTGCGTAACAATTGAACAGTATGTTGCGATGGAACTAAATACCGTTGTAATTTTACGTTACATTAATTAAAGTGCATTGCATTTACTTTGGGAAATCATCCACGACTTTCTGACTTCTGATCAACTTTTTAGATAATTATGTCAAATATTTCGTACAAAAACATGCATTTATATAAGGGCGTGGTACTTTGAGAAAAATATCTTCAACGAAATATTAATATGCATTTAAGCCTCATAATTTATCACTCTGATTCAAGTGGGAGTTTTTATTATTAAAAAGTCAATAGAAAAAGACATAAAAGGTGCTGCATGTATAATATTATGTTACATAACAGCACGATCCTGATGATCTTTTAAAAGGGAGTTTTGTGTCCGAATAACAAAATATTGATAATATACTAGGACAGAACCGCTTAAAGGCCCATTGTGCCCTACAAAAGCTTTCGTTTTTATTTCTAAAAATCTTTTATTTTTATCCTTTTTTAGTTTCTGAAAAGATAATAATTGACCAATTACTTGGACCGTCTTTTACCCTTGTGGCTTTTAGGCAATAAGTATAGTTATAGTAATTTAGCATTTTGTAAATAAGCCGGTGGATACATTTCAACTTCATCAACATACGGAATTAACGAATCTAGGATTTCTAATTCACAAATTAACGATTTCAACTTCATGAATACACGATTTCAACTTCACAAATTCAAGTTCGTGAATTAACGATATTAACTTCAAGAATTAAGGATCAGAGTTGTCTGAATTCACGATTTCAACTTCGTGAATTCTAACTTCGTTAATTCACGATTTCATCATACGGAATTCACAAATTCATAATTTCAGCATAACAAATTTACGATTTCTACTGAACGAATTCACGATTTCTTCATGAATTCACGATTTAAAGTTCCTGAATTAACGATTACAATTTCACGATTTTTGTAACGTTGAAATGTAAAGTTAAAATCGTGGAGTTGAAATCATGAATCTACGAAGTTTAAATCGTGAATACACGAAGTTGAAATCGTGAAGAAGTAATCGTGATTTCATGAAATTAAAATCGTGAATTCGTGAAGTTAAAATCGTGAATTCATGAAGATGAAATCGGGAATTCATGAAGTTGAAATGTCCTCACAAGTCTTTCGTATCTGAGTCTTACACTGCTTAAGAGTACTTAAAGATGAGACTTTAATAAATTGTTATTATTAGAACCCTTTATGGTAAAAGCGGTAAATTATATACTGTTGTAATAACATCTCCAACAATAATCTAAACTTTTACTAAACCATTAAAGAAATAAAAAAAAGATACTTTCCAGGAAATTAAGAACATCTCCTGAACATAATGTAGGAATTTTCTAATTTCTCTAATGGTGTTTTACTTAAGCAATTAAGGTAGAAACTGTAAACAATCAGAGAAATTATATATAGCAGGCAGAATGTTGTCCTCATGTTGCTTTGCCTTGTAGGAATAAAATTCAAACTTTTAATCGTCAAAATTTAACCATGATAAGAAATGTGTGATCTGATATGTTATGAATTGGAACCGAATTTATGTTCTTTCTATCGTACAAACTTTGACCATATTAGGAAATTATGCTAGCTACAGGCTTTGCAATTATACACAATCACATCAGATAATGATCCCAAATCATTGAACCATTAATTATATCTTTATACTAATTCTTTCATTATTTGTCACAGAAATATGTCAATATCTCGATATCTGCTACTTATTGAGGATCGGTCGCATACGTCAAATAAAAGTACTCAGTATCGTCAGTCATTAAAAGGGATATTTTCTATAAATACATTCTATGACAATCACGTGGGATCTGTCCTCATGTTCTAGCTAGATAGATCTTTATTGTGTCGCCATTTAGATCTGTAAAAAGTAATTTATTTTCTGTATAAAATAGTATAACCCAGTTGATTAGAAGTCAAACAGTTTGTTCAATTAAACAGAGACTCGCAATTAATTGCTATGGAATCAACTTAGCAATTACGGTTCGCCTACAGCTCTGATGATCTGATGAAATGTAAATAGTACGCATGCGTCAAAGCTCGCTTATGCAATAACTATTTTAGTTGTTGACATTGCAGCAGTTTTTGCAGACTACTAGTTGTAATGATTTTATCGTGTAGATCTATTCTCCAAATGTTAATTCTTAAACAATGTATTTTATTTGTGGAAACCCATGTCTAACATCAAGGAACCTGCCTGAGTGGTTTAATTTTATGGAAACATTTTTTAGCGTTCTTTTATGACGTTACAATAATTTATTTTCAAAAATGTTAGAAAACTGCGATTTGGTTGGAAAAAAAAATCAAAGTAAAATGATTACCGAATCGTAATGAAATTTGGTAAATGGTACAAATATTGTTCTTAAGCATGTATGTAGTTTAGATGATTTTCCGATATTTATAATTTCCCATATGTATAATTTCCGATATGTATAATTTCCCATTTGTACAATTTCCGATATGTATAATTTCCGATATGTATAATTTCCGATAAGTATAATTTCCCATATGTATAATTTCCGATATGTATAATTTCCGATATGTATTATTTTCCATATGTATAATTTCCGATATGTATAATTTCCGATATGTATAATTTCCGATATGTATAATTTCCGATATGTATAATTTCCGATATGTATAATGTCCCATATGTATAATTTCCGATATGCATAATATCCGATTTGTACAATTTCCGATATGTATGATTTTCGATATGTATAATTTCCGATATGTATAATTTTCGATATGTATGATTTCCAAAATGCCATTGGCGTTGCAATATATATTTAATAAACGTTTACTTACATAGACTTCAAAGAAAACTTATTGTATGCCATTCAAGAATGTACTAATTGTATCAATTTGTCAGTATGCACACACCCATTTGAAGATGGCCGTGAAGTACGCGGGGTAACGGGCTAGCAGTCTAGCGGGCTAACAGTGTGAACTGAAGTTGTTTCATTTTGCCTCACTCTACTGTTAAATCAAATATTTTCGAATGGTCAAAATTTCGCCAAATCAACGTTTCAGACTTATTGGCGAGAATAAAAATATTGGCGAATTTCTGCTTTCGATTCAGTTAATTAAATTATATGATTCTTGTTTAGCGAACATTTGTTTTCGCGAAAATCTTCAAATTGGGAAAATCTTCAAATTCGCGAAATAAGCGGAAATAGATCTTCGGAAAAAATTATTATCTTCTGTTATTATACCAGTAAGGGTCTGTAATTTTAAAAAAACGCAAAAATGTCACAGATTATAAGGTTTAAACGAACTTTTGAATTTTAAACAAATAAAAATTAAAAGGGATCGTAGCTTAAACCAATTTAAATAAATTGCTTCTCCAAATTTAGAATTATCTTGAAGGCTTTTAATTATGGCTCCACCGCATTTATCTTGTTAAAAACAAAGAACTGGTTCGCCCTGGACTACCAAAATTTAAAGAACAGAAGTGTCTACAATTGTAAAAAGTATCTTGCAAATTTCTTTGAAAAATATTTAACGACGTGTAATGATGATCTTGCCTCACGACATTACAACATCTGTTTGCAATATAACATGGGATTGGTTGAGTGAAACAGGAAGTCAGACTATTTTATTTTTTCCGGGATCTATTTTCATGAAGACTTGAACTGAGTTAGGTATCTGGTGTCTTTCTGACCTATTATATTGGTTAATTTCTTTTTTGGGGATGGAGAAGGAGGGGAGAGGCAGGCTGGGAAGGAGGAAGGAATAAATGGCTACATGCTACGAGTTTGAATAGTTTTTGAATTAACGTTAACTTTCTTTTATCAGAAGGAAAAAATGTAGTAACTGGTTCATGTCTTATAAACTATCCTTGTCTCATTTTATTCCCAAAAATTGAATTAGAGAATTAGATGCATATAATTTTTGAATTGTCTGTCAGTCTGGCATTCCGTCTGTCTATTTGTCCTTTAACTCGCACAAAAGAAATAAGGTCAAAAATAAAACCAATGCATGCACAATATATGTAGTGCGGTGAGGGATCCAA
The DNA here is from genome assembly GCF_026571515.1 of Ruditapes philippinarum. NCBI lineage: Eukaryota > Metazoa > Mollusca > Bivalvia > Venerida > Veneridae > Ruditapes > Ruditapes philippinarum. The sequence continues at coordinate 278,297 of NW_026858123.1, forward strand.
CGCAAACTATCGCTGATTTTATCATCCCGCAATATCCCTTACACTGGTACATTGGTATATTTCTACTTATTCTAAATAGATCATTTGAAACAGTACCCGAGATTTTGATTTAATAATGATTACTGTGGAAAGAAAAAAACATGAAAATCACGAACGAGAACGGGGATAAAGTTGAACAAGTTTGGTGTATTTCCTATTTTACCAAGTATAGACTGGCAACTTCCCTATTACCCTACTGACGAGATAACAATAACATCTCGATCGGAAAATGATAATTTCCATTTATTGCCTTGGAAACAACTGATGTATCAAAACTGTCCAGGAAACTAGACAAATATGAACATATTAGACAAATAAAAGCATATTTTTTCCCGATGATGATAAAATGCAATTGTTTCTATCCGAAATAACAATAATCAAGGTATTAAAATACAAAAACAAACCCATACACTAAAATAATACATCAAAGTTAATTGGGATAGATGAGTGAAACAAAATTCAAATTAGTTCAATAGGTTTATAAAAATTCAGAAATATTATGTCAAAAGAAAACATACGTTTGACAATTTAGGTTTTTTTAAGGTCTGCTTTGTTTTCAGCCTTAAAAGTTTCCAGCAATGTAAACATGTTTGGAAACCGTAAAATACAATTCATTTAAAATTTGCACAATGTTAGAATATGATAGCAAAATCATGTTACATGAACAAAAAAAATTACAGTCCGCAAGTTCGTGTCCTTGAATTTGAATATTTTGCATTTTAAGGTCATTGTTGGGGCAGAAACCGTACACAATTGTCTGACAAACCGTTTTATTGTTTGTGTGTTCCATTTTTCCTTGGTGTCAATGCTATATATAATGGAATTTCCGTTAAAGAAGCTAAGACTTGTTCGTGTATTCAAGTTTAAGTAAACAAACTGAAAATTCTCTAAAAAAAATAGGTCACCCTTTTAAAGAAAACTGGAATAGGTTTAAGGTAATAAAAAAGGTATAACTATTTACAATTCTTAAAATTTTGCACACTAGATCATTAAAAAAAGTAGTCAATCAGATACATAAAAAAGTAAGTCCTTATTTTCCTTGACTGTGATTTTTTCCCCTTATAAGCAAATGTTCAAATACAAATGCAGGTAGCTCGAAAACAAGCTCTTTGACCGCATGTCAGTTTTTCTTCTCGCTGAACATGTTTCTGTAAACAATTAGTAGAATCATGTAAAGTTGTTTTTTATACGCCTTTAATGGAAGTGATATGTTATTTGTTAAAATATCGCACTGTTTATTTATTCTACAAGCGAATAGCACGACATTACTGCATCTCTCTAACTTACTAGAAACTAGCAAACGCCCACGTGTATTGATAAAACAATGAGACGAAAAGGGAAACAATTCATCACCGGAACCGGAAGTCATAAAGTCACCACCGAACACGTAGCGTTTACGATCATATATTTATAATTTATATTGTTTATTAAGAGCCTCGCTGTATGCATGCTTTGTTTACTTAATAATGGTTACATTTTATTCATTTTATCTAAATATAAAATTTTGAAGAATAAAAAAGTCATCTGTACCCAAACGGTTATTTTTTTTCTTCTTCCAAGGTTTTTGCCTTTTTATTTTTTTCTATTTACTTCTCCCTTCTTTGCCCTATATTATTAGTTATAAAGATTTTTGAAATTACTTTAAATTTTCAGTTTTTTCTATCTTAAATATTCTGTTTATTTTTCGATATGAATGAATATATGGTAGAAATATTGAGTGAATGGGTGTTTTCATAAATTGTAGTGTTATACAGGTATGAGTCTGTGAATTGTATGTTAATGTGTATGTTCGTATTGTTATACTTGAAGTATGAGATAAATGAAAAAAATATTTTTTTTTGGCATCTTATATGGCCCTTTTTAAACATTTGTTAGGAATTATCACAGACATACATACATATTTAGCTCCATATGTAAATGTAACCTGACACGCAAGGCTCTGATTAAAGTCAGCTCCAAATAAACACTACGTGCAAGAAATAACTTAAGCAGATCTAAACTTAAGTCAGATTGGATTTCTTTATAAATTGAAAGCTGCCAGCTATCTCATACAATTGAGCCGCGTCACGACAAAACCAACATAATGGGTTTGCGACCAGCATGGATCCAGACCAGCCTGCGCATCCGCGCAGTCTGATCAGGATCCATGCTGTTCGCTTACAAACTCTATAACAAGTAGAGAAACTGATAGCGAACAGCATGGATCCTGATCAGACTGCGCGGATGCGCAGGCTGGTCTGGATCCATGCTGGTCGCAAACCCATTATGTTGGTTTTGTCGTGACGCGGCTCAATTATGCTTAACATTTTGCTAACACGGCTCATGGTCATTCTATTTGAAAGAACCAGCACAGCTGTGCTCCAACTTTTGACTTTCTCAGAAGGTCTCATGAGTCATATTATTTTGTATTGGTCGTTTTCAAAAGCAAAACAATATTTACTTATTTTTAATTTGATGAATAATTAAATGTAATTATGTACATATATCCATAAAAAAAACTTAACAAGGGGGAAAACTCTTACGTAGACAAATGTCTCGAAACGTTTGAGTTATCTTCTCTTTTTTCTCAAAGCATAAAACATTATTGGCATATAAGTAGGTGTCGTATAGTTAATTATGATGAAATATACTCCAGATTTTAATTTGTATTTTAAATTCGTGTACACGTAATATATGCTAGTACTTGTAATATACATGTACATGTATTTTAGTGCTTGTAATAAATGTTAGTGCTTGAAATAGATGTTAGTGATTGTAATATATGTTAGTGCTTGTAATATATGTTAGTGATTGTAATATACATGTATGTTAGTAATTGTAATATATGTTAGTGCTTGTAATAAATGTCAGTGCTTGTAATATATATTAGTGCTTGTAATAAATGTCAGTGCTTGTAATATATATCAGTGCTTGTAATATATGTTAGTGTTTGTAATATATGTTAGTGTTTGTAATATATATTAGTGCTTGTAATAAATGTCAGTGCTTGTAATATATGTTAGTGCTTGTAATATATGTTAGTGCTTCTAATATATGTAAGTGCTTGCAATTTATGTTAGTGCTTGTAATATATGTTAGTGCTTTGTGATATTTGTTAGTGCTTGTAATATTTGTTAGTGCTTTGTAATATATGTTAGTGCTTGTAATATTTGTTAATGCTTGTAATATATGTTAGTGCTTTGTAATATATGTAAGTGCTTTGTAATATATGTAAGTGCTTGCAATATATGTTAGTGCTTGTAATATATGTTAGTGCTTGTAATATATGTTAGTGTTTGTAATATATGTTAGTGTTTGTAATATATATTAGTGCTTGTAATAAATGTCAGTGCTTGTAATATATATGAGTGCTTGTAATAAATGTCAGTGCTTGTAATATATATTAGTGCTTGTAATATATGTTAGTGTTTGTAATATATGTTAGTGTTTGTAATATATATTAGTGCTTGTAATATATGTTAGTGCTTGTAATATATGTTAGTGCTTGTAATATATGTTAGTGCTTGTAATATATGTTAGTGCTTGTAATATATGTTAGTGCTTGTAATATATGTTAGTGTTTGTAATATATGTTAGTGCTTGTAATATATGTTAGTGCTTGTAATATATGTTAGTGCTTGTAATATTTGTTAATGCTTGTAATACATGTTAGTGTTTGTAATATATGTTAGTGCTTGTAATATATGTTAGTGCTTGCAATAGATGTTAGTGTTACAATATTATGTTAGTGCTTATAATACATGTTAGTGTTTGTAACATATGTTAGTGCTTGTAATATATGTTAGTGCTTGTAATATATGTTAGTGCTTGTAAAGGCTCTATTTTGTTCTGCTCTTCTTTTCATAAAAATCTATGGTAAGTTTTTTAAAAACAAAATCAATTTTCAAAATTTATAAAATAAAACGATGAAATTTTAGGAAGTATTCAACTATGAGTTATAAATGACACATAAACTTGTAAATTTTGTTTGAATCACCGCAACCCATGCACGAATAACTCGTGTATTTTCGCATCGTCACATGTACATAATGAACATTTGTTTATGTTACGTTTATACAGCGTTCAGTGTAACAATTTAAACACCGATTTCACCTACAGTTAAAGTGTTCAGTTACGTTCCTCCATTGAATTTTTATGGTACAAAAACCCACAACACACACTTAAATAGGTAAATAAAAACCGTGACGTTGTAGGCTGGCAGCAAAACAATATTAGGTATTGTTAACATGAACAAGCAGATAGATCGTTATTGCATCATTCGATTTTTATTTCAAAATTATGTTAAAAATGTACTTTTGTTAATTTTGATAAAAAACGTTCAAAACATGAGCTGTCTTTAAGAGACATTATGCCCATCTAAGTGTAAATGGCGTGTGTACAGATTAAAATAATATAAAAAAATCTTTACATTTTGCCAGAATGTTTTTTTTGTTTTGATTTTGTAGTCTTTTTCCGCGATAATAATCAATTGCCCACGTGACTCAAGGAATATTCTATAAATAAAAACCCTTCAAAATATATCTGTAACGTTGAATTGATAAAAAAAAACTGACCAGTCTTTTTTATTTTAGGCAGTTTTAATATTTCATAATTACTATTTGGTTATTAATTTTTTGGCCATTGACCATTTTACTAGTCACTCTTCTGAAACATAAGCTAATTAACTCAACTTGACAACTTACAAATGAGCATAATTTCACTTTATTGAATTTCAACTCACATTTCATTGAATTTATGAAGGAAAAAAAGTACGCATCTTTGTTAATGTTTAACATAAAGCAAATTCCAAATAAGCTTTTATTATTTAATGATAAAACGAATCGAAAATATATGAACTAAATGCTGTAATAATGTTCATAGTTCAAATAAAAATAAAACCAGTATTCAAAATACTACAATCAAAATTGAGTGTTCAAGATAAAAAAACAACTAAATTTAAAGTTATCAAGTTAAATGTATATGCTTAAATTCGAAAGATTCAAAGTTAAAATACAGTGTAATGTAAGACAGATATAGTATATTCTTTATTATTATTATTTTATGATTATTATCATTATTTTATGATTATTATGAATATATATATTATCAAATACTTGAAGACGGCAAGAATTGTATTTTTTATATCAATCTTTTTCAAGTTTATATTTTATAGTGTGTAAACAATTATTATACATGTATATTATTACATTTTTTTCCATAAGGGTTACATGTTTACAACATTGTTTTGCAGAGTTGAACTTCTACTCAGTAGCACATTTTATATATGATTAGATATTATATTTCTAAAAAAAAATACAGTTTCAAGTAACAAATGACAATATTTGAATATTATGTGGTCAATATTTAAATATCATGTAATCTATTTTGTAACATTATGTAGTCAATATCTAAAAATTATATAGTCAATATTTCAAAAGTATGTAGTCAATATTTAAATATTATGTCAATATTTCAATAGAATTATATATAATACCAACATAATATATAATACCAAATACCAATAAAGAAATGCAACATAGATACATTTAAACAAAACATGTAACATACCTGTCAAGTTCGAATATTATACTAAGAGATTCCATTGTCCATAGAATTGTAATGCACCGAAAACACGTTCACGAGTAAGTAATAATTAATTCTCCTAAAATGTTTTACGGTTAAACCTGCCGGGTGTACAGAAGTTAAATGGGAAGGGGTACGGATGATGTATCAGTTTTAATAGGTTATGAGTTTCTTATTACCGTAGTTATTATGATTCACACGCCTTCATGAATGTTTAACATTCGCCGCGCGCTATATATCCCAGTATCGCGGTATCAATCAACAATATATAATAGGGCCAATTAAAACCACAGCGGCTTGTATTAAGAGATAGCACTTTTCATTATGCTTATCAGCAGTATTAAACCGTGAACGGCATTTTGGGATGGGATTTAGCGCGTGAACAATAATTGATATGTACTTAGAACCGATTCTAATATTTGCTAATTAAGCATTTCGATTCGTTCCTTAACTAACATCAGCGGGACATCTAAGTTTTTAATTTAGGATTCTTTTTCGAACACGATATTTCTGGGAGAGATGTGTTTAAAGCATATCATTATTCTATGATCTTACTATAGTATGTTTGTTCTTTTTGGTAAAGACGAACTAGCATAGAAGTGCGGTCCTTGGCATGGCATCAGACACTCCTTGAAAAAAAAAAGAAATTTAGGAGTCATATTTGTATGGAATTGACCTCTTTAAAATTTCTGATTTTTGTAGGCAAAAAAACGTAAAATTCTTAATCCGGAAGTACTTTAATGTTTTCGGCTAATTTGATTCAGTCATTCCTCTGTAATGTATTGTGTAGCGACTTATCTACCGATTAAACTAGGTATAAGGCAAATCGATGAACCGATCTGAACCTATTAAATGCCATCCCCATCACTTAACTAGGCGGAGACATGCAGGAAGTTTGCCTACGCGAATGCCTGTGGCATGCTTTACTTTTTAAATCATACGCACTGTTCTTACATCATTTATTTCTTTGAAATAAACTGTTTAATTAAAAGCAAGCTGAATTTATATTATAACATATGAAAACATGCAAGGTTATTTACGAATGAAAACGTCTCTTCTGACGTGGTTATTCAATCGAAATAAAATAGGGACTACCCAAAGTAAATGTGAAAAACTGTAGAAAAAAGTTCTTCTTTGGAAACTCCAGTGGCCGACACCCGCGTCATTAAATAAAAAGGTTGCATTAATCACAGCAAAAAAGATGGCATATTATGAAGAAAAAAAAAATGTATAATCTGAAAATTTCTTCTTGTGTCATTCAATGTTCAAGACTAAATGCTTGACATCCGGGTCTTTCAAATTATATTTCAAAGATAATATAAAAAAATATAAAAGAGTTGACCAGAACTAGGAAGACTTAAATGGAACTACCTTTTTAAGAACACTTTTTTGTAAGCTTCGTGTAAATCAAATTCTGACTAATATCAATATTCAGCAAAATTGAAAAAAGTGTTGAAGTTGCAAATAATAATGAATTGCATAAAAATTTGACGATAATAAATCGAAAACTCGCGATATTTACGCTTCATTAGTCTTCCTCTGAACCCCGAGCGTCAATAAAACCACTGTCCCAAATTTAGAAAAAAAATGCTAAAAATGTACCTTTATAATTACACTATATATAATTATAATAATATAATTATATGTTCTTTAAAGAAATAAACAACGTCATTGTTTTATGACTTGCATTTTGTACAAAGGAAATCTTAAATAATCAAGGTGCCTATGTTATTATAGTATTATGCTATTTAACGGGGAAAAATAATTAAATTATTGGAGCGGCATGTAAATAAACATCCGACGCAGTATTTTCAAAGGGAACACAATTACAAAACTAAAATATGTCTATTATTTACTTATTTTCGGCAGTACCTTCCCGAGTACATTTATTTACGGTTTAAATAATTATGTTATGTTTAAAACATTCTTTCTAAAAATACAGACACACCTGTATGAATGACCATATCCAAATCATGACGTTATGCACGCTGTTGACGTCATAAAAGAAAACATGACGTTGATTTATCGGTAACATCGTTTAATCGCTGAAAGAAATTATTTCATAATTATTTTCAATTTCAGACACAATTTTAAGAGATTTTTTTAATAAGTGATTTCGGCCATTAGAACAACCCTTCACGTAGTACAAAAATAATTTAATTATGGAAGCTTTGAAAAGTTACTTCATTTTCAGAATCTCGGTGAAAGCTTTGACAAAACATTCGACAGGTGTTGAAATTACTAAGCTGTTTAAAGAAGTACATTCACCTTAAGTTACTTATCATATACATGTAGACAAAGATATATAAACTATTCCTTCCAATTCCACGAGATACTAAACATATATTTCATATATTTAAATATTGGTCCAAAGTTTAATGGAGAAACATAAAATTATTGTTTATATGTATATGGCATACGATTTTACAATTCTCGTTTGAACTACATTGAGAATACATAAATATAGAAACTGGTTGAGCTCTTCTTTTTTCATATTATTTCCATATTTTGAAAAAAAATTGAACTTATAAAATTAAACGGCGTCAATCCTTTAATTAAACTGTGGAAATATAATTTGAAAAGCACAGACACCGCAGGACGCCTGGTATTATTTAGTACTGCCTAGGTGAGTTAAGTTCATATTATTTGTTGTCCCTGGATGTTCTCCAAAGAATCCAAAAATATTTTTAACGTGTTTGTGGTACGGCTGGATCTTGGAGTGGCAATATCTCATCAATAGTAAATTAAAAGAAACAATCGAATCACGGAACTAAGATAAAGCGGTGTTTTTCTCGGCCAATGAACTTAGCGAATAATTTACTGTGATGTAATACAGTGGGACTGTCAAATACTTACTATTGTTTTTATCATGTTATATAATATGATTTAGTATGTGGAAAAAATGCATTACTTTATTAAAGCTCATTTTACCTCAGAAATGCTTTTTTTTTCATTTTTTTTTTTTTACAAAATATTTTTATTTTATGCTATAGTTTCCAAAAAGTTACTCATTGGCCAATTACCTGAACCATATTTTTCTTACTTTTCTAATTTTTGGCAATTTTTACAGTTATTTAGTATTTTGTAAGGAAGTCAAATTTCTTTTGCTATTTTTATGACCAATAATTTAACATTCGGCGCTACATTAGGCGTCTAATAAGCCTTAAAATTATTATTTAAACGTTACGAAACTAATAAAAAATATATATTTATTCGTTTCTGAGACAAAATGTATCGTTAATAGTGATCATTTGAAAATGATTTGCATTTGAATATAATAACTGCTCAGTTTCCAATAGTGACCTAAATTCTCTTTTTTGACAAATCAATGTCATGGTAAAAAGAGAGAGACAGAGAGAAAGAGAAAAAAAAACATGGCCGGAAATTTCGTTCAGACGAACCCTGTTACAAACTTGCTGAAGTTTTGTCATGGAATTGTCCAGATTTATATTTTAAACAGTCCATTACAAGTATAAGGGATTGTATTATTAACATACAAAAAAATAAGAAGCAAACAGTAGACTGCATGGACGTGTGGGCTAGCATGGCCCTTTAATGGTGACTTTTGGTTCCAGAAGACTTAGGATCAAGTGCAAAGCTTTAATTGTTTTAAGCGAAGAAACACTAAACAAATTTATTTCATAAACTGCTGTTTTACTTGCTATACTTAATGATGCTCTTTTTTCATTTTAAAAGGACCACTTCAAAGAACAAAGTAAAATTATGAATTAACATTAATTATAATATGTCACTGTCGTTTGACGGTTTTGATTTACTATTTGCAATAATATTACACGTCATGAGTAATAACTTACAGTTGAAGTGGTATTAAAACAGTACTATTAAATGGTCAATATGTTTTAAGTCAAATCAATAGGAAGTCAATATCTATGCAAATATTCTCACATCGTAAAACGATGATTATCTGACTAAATTCCATCGTATTTTCTCGTTGTTTATTATCACGGATGTGTTGTTCTTTTCCGGAATAATTATCCAATGGTAAAAGTATCAGGATTTTTTCCGATTCTGCACCTTGCCTTTATTTATATTTTGTGTATCAGTTAATAGGCCATACATCATTATAATTTGATGCAAGAAATCAAACTAAATAACCTCGTAGTAGTTTACTGTGAATGAAATTCACACCTATGTTTATTTTGTTTTACTGAGATAGTTATGTGCATGTATATACGCCGTATAAAATATTTATAGGTATTTAGTAATGGAAGAAAACATTTTTCTCAATTAGATTCCGTATTTTCGGGTGCTTTATTACAAAAAACAGGCCACAGAGTTTTACGTACTAACCGTCCATATTTACTGTACTAAATAATGAAATGACGAAAATTAATGTGTCTTGAATGAGTTGTTATTGATTTGAACATACATTTTTTTTCTAAGGCATATGAGTTCAATTTACATGTATCTTATAAACCTTGTCGGCCCTCTGTCAAATTATGTATGGGAAATTGGCTACAAGTTCCAAATATAGCATCTTATATCAAACGTACAGTGTTAATTTAGGTTTAGTTGTCAATCGTTTTTTTTATTCATAAATTAACAACTTTTTCACATTTCGTCTTCTTTTTATTGGAATTTCTATCGCCAAGTATCTTAACAAATGAGACCATATTCTTTATATCACATCCTGGAACTTGAAAATAAAAATTTTGAAATAAATTACATGATTATTAATTTGCCAAATAATTTTGTAATAATTGGCAATTATACACGTTAGAACAAGCCAAGTATAATGTATTGCAATGATTTACGGGCGCATTGGAAAGATATAGCAACTTTTTTCTGTGCTTGTGTACCTAGAACAGGTTTTGTTTTCAATCAAACAGACTTCATGTTGAGAGATACAAACCAAAAACTTAAGAATAATACATGTGGTACTTTAACAATATCAACAATAAATCGTACCTGTTGGTTATTGACAACTGAATGGTTTGTTCAATATACACGCACATTTTTTTTCAATAACAAGTGAGGCCGGAAAAGTTTTGTTTTTGCTCTCCAAATTTCCGACAATTACACACAATTTCCGGAAGTTAACATTTCTAAAAACATGAAGTAATGTTTTAAAGAAAAAAATAGTGACATATAGAGATCCTCAATCAATAACTCTGATCACGAGCTTTCTGTTTAATGTTTGATCTATTAGAGAATTTGTTTGACCTTTACAAGAATTTGACCTTTACAAGAATCTTATTATCCTGATGTTAATATGAGTAAATATTTGTGATAAACACCAAAACTATGGGGGAAAAACTAAACGTCTTTTCGTATATTTATAATCAAAATTAAAATGCTATTTTGGGACACTCTTTTAACTTTGTTAAAAATCATGATCGTGCCATTGACTGAGTCTAACTAAGACCAAAAATTGCATTGCCTCCTACAGTAGTCTCATTATTTCGACTGCAAGACAGACTCCTATTCCATAGATGTAACAAAACGTTGACATGTGTAGAGTTTATAAGCGTTATGCATCAAAAAACATAAACTTTCTGATCCATTTTACTTCAAATTGAATCTATTTTAAATAAGCTAAGTATGTTATATGCATACAGTATTGTTTTTCAAGGAATGTCGAGAAAAACGAAATTACGCATTATTATGCTTCCGGATTCTTTCCAGTTATGCTATAAACATTTACAACAAAAGTTATCAGGTTAAATGAAGTTTAATAAAACATTTCTCTCATGCCTGAAATGATTAACAGATTTGCTTAAATCTCCGGCAGTAGGAAGCCGAAATATCACCAAAATGTTACCGTGTTTAATATTACGTCGTGTCAATTTGATATAAACTCACGTCGTGAAACTACTCATTACACGAGAGATGGTCGTCATTTTGGTAAGACGATGAAATTTTTCAGCACTTTTATCTTCACTATTCTTGCATTAATCTGTGGCGCACGGGTGACACATTATTGCAGCAGACGGATAAAATCACGCGAGCACGCGGGCCATTACTGCCACTTTTCAGTATACTCACTAGGCGAAAAAGGGGACAAATTTCGGGGGCGTTGATTACAATATAGCGTTTTGGCGGGTTCGGGCTTTAAATGTGCTGTTGTGCTTCTGCAAACGTTACTTGTGGCACGAAAAATAGTACTTTTCATTAATGCCTAGATTATAATAAATACGGCATATTGATTATGTCACAGATGTCAGCCTCCTTCAGTTTTCTGTCAACTTCAATCAAATATTTCTCTTTCCTATTTCCCATAGTAACAAAAAAGAATTATTCTCTATCCACTTGACCGGGCACTTTAGATACTCGTTCAGATATGGACCAAAAAATAACATATGCACTTACTCAGTGTTTATACATTGTGAGAGTGATGGGAAGGGGGGATAAGGTTTGTAAATACCTATACTCGATTTGAAAATGTCAAGAGTTTTTAAAGAAGTGTGTGTTTCCTTTCAAATGTTCATTCAAGAATGTACCGAGTTGACCCTTAAAAAAGATTATTTTCCTATGCATGACCGAAAAAAGGATAAATTTGGACACAAAGGATAGGTCGTGTTATATGCTTTGATTTTTTGCACTTTTCGCATAAAATATCCCAGTTTTAGACAAGCAAATGCTTATTTAAGAACCCTTTATAATGTGAAAATCATTGATAAATGTCTCAACATGTATCCTCCACATTGCGACTTATTGTTATAATTCTAGAATGAAAGAGTGGTAAAATTACCGGATAGAAGTGCGGATAGTTATGTTATTTGTTTAATAACCTTTACTACAATAAGTACATACATGTGCATGTATAATACTAAGAGGAATCCAGTTTCAGAAGATATCCTGATTTTTTTTTTCAATATACAGTGTAAGGAATCATAACTTTGGGCAGGTAATCTTATTATTAGCAATCTTACCACACAAACGTACATTGCTGTTGTTATACAACAACTGTGCGGGAACCGCAAGTGAATTAGCATTTGCTACAAGTACATGTATAGAGCCATGCCAGCGTTAACGTCCGTGCAGTCTGACCACTCTATAACTTTTCATCTTGATAACCCCGTACTTAATAATTGACAGTTCCAAAAACAGAATGCTGGACAAATCCATTAGAAATATCGGGTTAAGAGATAAATAAGAGAGCTATGATGGCCCTGAAATCGCTCACCTGAATATAAAAACTGTCAATGACAAGGAACAAGTAATATTGTAAACTATAAACAAATGAAAATATAAAATCTAAATATTAAACTGATATTACAAAGTTCATATGAACTAGTGCATCTGTAAAAACATTTCAGGTTAGGAAAACAGTTCCAAAATATGTATATATACATATGACCCCCCCCCCGAGCGACCCTGAATTTTTATTTGAACAAACTTAACTAGAAGATGTTTCATGCTACATATCTAAGCTCTGGGTTTTTTAAAAGAAAACGTTTAAGTTTTACTATATACATATAAGGACAATCGATAACCCCCTTTTGACCCCAGGGCTTTTATTTAAATAACCTTGGTAGACACCTACTAGAAGATGTTTCATTCTATATATATAAGCTCTAGCTGTTTGGTATATTTAAAGAATAGTTTTTTTTTGTATGTTTTTAGTAACTGCTTAAAGGTGTCTTCTTTAGTAGACCGACTAGACCCTTCAACTAAATACTTATAAAGTTATTATTCAATTACTTTTCCTCACTGAAGTAGTAAAGCTTGAATGATTACTAATAAGAAAGATATTGTAACCTAGAAATATAAAGATAACAGATACAGTCATAAACCTTTGTCAAGTGGTTACGTAATATGCTTGAATACCGAACATGATATCGACAGTCGGGGGAAAACATAAAATGAGCCGCGTCATGACAAAACCAACATAGTTGGTTTGCGACCAGCATGGATCCAGACCAGCCTGCGCATCCGCGCAGTCTGATCAGGATCCATGCTGTTCGCTATCAGTTTTGCTACTTGTAATAGGGTTGGTAAGCGAACAGCATGAATCCTGATCAGACTGCGCGGATGCGCAGGCTGGTCTGGATCCATGCTGGTCGCAAACCCACTATGTTGGTTTTTGTCGTGACGCGGCTCAAATGAAATTAAGCAGAGGTGTCTCAACTCTTGGCCTACTGGCGACAATTGAATCTACCCATCTAACTGCATACCAAGATCAGTTTGTACATCAAAGCTGTCCGATCATGATCTCGGTGTCCGCTTTTCAGTCAGTAATTATTCTAAAATATTCTCTTTAAGATGATAAATGCTTTTATTCACAAAAAAAGTTTTCGAAAGTTTAACTGTATATAAACCTATACCCCCCCCGGACAGGTCTATTTCGTCTTAAGGGTTGTCAAATCAGAAACTGTGGTAAAGGTCCACAGGTTGAAGTTTAATGCCAAATATCTAAATTCTAGCCCAAGTGCTCCCTTCATAAGATTTTCTATTATACAAAGTCATAAAAAAGTATCACCCCCACCCAAAGCAAGAGTAATTTTGACCCCAGGGTTACAATTTGAACACAATCCATCTTTCACCAATAGTTTTACCATTTTTTTTATATCGGACAAAAAAATCGTAAATAGTTCATATTGAGCTTCCAAACTTAATTTGGATATTACTTACAATAGCCCTGTTCATGCGAAATGATTTTTTCAAAGACAAATTAAAATGAGAAAAATGCTATGCCACCGCATGGTTCAAATTTCATAGCTGTACATCAAAGGACAAGAAAGTAGGTCACATCATCAAAATCTTGGTCAAAGTTCAATTTTACAACTAAAACTGTGCACATGGTCAAAATGTCATTGCTGTACATCAAAGGACAAGAAAGTAGGTCACTTTCCTTTTGGGCAAGGCATTATTTCGACCCAAGGGTTTAATAACAATCTTGATACAGGTCGACCAAACAACATTTCAAGTCAAATATCTAAGCTATAGCTTTCTCCCATTCAGAAAACATTTGTTTTATTTTCTGCTTTTACTATGTGTACATAATGAGAATGAGCCCCCAGGCAGGGTCAATTTTTGACATTTGAACAACTTTGGTAGAGGACCTATAGATGATATTTATATATCAAACATCAAAGCTCTATGCCTTGAACCTTCAGACAAAATTTTTTTTTCACTATATGTGCATAATGAAAATCAATGACCCCCAGGGCAATAATTTGAACAATCTTGCTAGAGGTTCACTACACAATGTTTCCTGCAAAATATCTTAACTCTATCCTTTGTAAATTTAGAGAAGATGATTTTTTAAGTTTTAACTATATACATATAAGATAAACCTATGGCTCCCAGGGGCGGGGCTAATTTTGACACAAGAGGCAAAATTTGAACAACTTTGGTAGAGTACCTTTAGATGATATTATTTAACAAATATTAAAGCTCTAAGCCTTGTACCTTCAGACAATAAGATTTTTTTATTTTTTACTATATGTATATATTGATCAAAGACCCCCGGGGGGGGGGGGCAATTTTGACCCCAGGGCTATAATTTGAACAATCTTGCTAGGGTTTACAACACAATGTTTCATGCAAAATATCTAACCTCTAGCATTTGTCAATTGCTAGAAGAATTTTTTTTAAGTTTTCTCTATATACATATAAGGAAAACCAATGACCCCTGGGTGGGCCGATTTTGACCCCAGAGCTATAATTTGAACAATCTGGGTAGAGGTCTACCAGACAATGCCTTATGCAAAATATCTAAGCTCTAGGCCTTTTGGGTCTTTACAAGAAGGTATTTTAAGTTTTTGCTATATGTACATATAGCGAAAATCAATGACCCCGGGGCGGGCCGATTTTGACCCAAGGGCTATAATTTGAACAATCTTGGTAAGGGTCTACCAGATGATGCCTTATGCAAAATATCTAAGCTCTAGGCCTTTTGGGTTTTTACAAGAAGGTATTTTAAGTTTTTACTATATGTACATAGTGAAAATCAATGACCCCCGGGGCAGGGCCAATTTTGACCCCAGGGCTATATTTTGAAAAATCTTGTTAGAGGTCTACCAGACAATGCCTTATGCAAAATATCTAAGGTCTAGGCCTTTTGGGTCTCTACAAGAAGATTTTTTAAATTTATTCTTATAATTCCTTTTGGTTGCCATGGCAACCAAATTTCTGCATGGAATGAAATTCTTTGAACAACTTTGGAAGCCCTTCACCCAAGGAACAATCCTGCCAAGTTTGGTTGAAATTGGACTAGTGGTTTTACACAAGAAAATTTTTTAAGTTCACTATATAATCTATATAACACACACACACACAAACACACAGGTGAATCGCTATATGCCACCGCATCGCAGATGCTGCGGTGGCATAAAAACAAAATCACCCAAAATGTCAGTTAATAGATTTATTTGATTTTTTAAACAAATATCATTAACATATAAACAAATATCATTAACATATACTTATTCAACATACAGTCAAACCCGATGACCATGCCACCCAAAAGGACAAACTGAGTATGGCCTTTATTTGGAGGTTACTATATTCTATCTAATCAATGGAGGGTTATCGAAAAATGGTCTTTGTTTACAGTGTTCTTTATTTGGAGGTGCTCTTTAAAACAGGTTTGACTATCATTGGTCATATATGAGGGAAAATGTCTTGTAACTGACTTCTATATTTATGACCTTTCCTGCTACTTTCCACTAAAACACAGCAGAGTAAAAATGCCTCCTTCAAAGTTTTTGCCAGCGGCAAAGAGTACGCGGACTACTTTCATACAAACAATCAGTCTCACTGTCTGATAGCACAGCCTTTAACTATCCAAACTATAAAACACAGTTGTACCCGATGCTGTAACAGATAACTCTTTCCCACATATCAATCAAAATGGTGACATTATTACCTCCCTTAGAATTGATAGAGTTTTCAGTCTGGTACTTAATCTGAACAGAAACCAAAAAATCAGCAGAAATGTTGTCTTCAGAGTTCTTGGATTGTGATAGTCTATGATATTCATAATGCATTTTCTTTCTATCTGTCTACTATGAACACAACATCCTTTCATTTCTCTATATTTTCAAGGAAAGCCCATTCATTTTAGCATAAAATGCAGCTCCTTCATGAAGTATGTTAACCATACATTTTTTTTATTGCAGTATGTCCACCATAATGACTGAGCTCTTATGTAATCTATGTTTTTCTTTGTTACCCTCCCTTTGCATACTGATATATTCAATAACAATATTGTCATAACAATACTTAAACTCTTTTTTAAGTTTGACTGCCAAACAAACTATGCAAACTGAGCTTTCTTTATGTCAGTATGATCACCATATTCAAGCTGCATTTTTCCCTGAAAAGGTTCATTGTCAAAATGGATCCTTTGCATATTAAACAGTGTTTACCAAACAAAGGGAGCTCTTTCTCGTAACATTCTCACATCAAACTGATGCCATTCTTTCTGTTTTATCCACAGTTCTTGTGTAGTATCTAAACAAGCCAGGATAGCTGCACCTTTCCACGCCACAATTTGTGGGTCTAACTCCTAGAAGAAAAGATATTTTATTAAAGCAACAACCCTCAAAATGTGTATTGAACAATATATTATTCCTTATTTTAACAATATTATTAAAGTGCAAGACCTTTTTGAGATCACTATTTATTTTTATATAATTGAAGAAAAAAGTAATCAAAGAAAACAAATGATTTAAGTGAACTGTTCTTTTATAAATGTAACGAAAAAATGTTGTAAAGGGTAAAAGATTTTCACCATTTTACATACTGTTACAGATTATTGATTTTGAGGGATTTTTTTCTATTCTTAATCATATGTTATATAGGGAATGACCCTAAAATTGGCAACAAGGGGAGGTAATGCATGCTATGTTGGAAAAATCTATAAAAGAGTCAAATTTATGAACATTGTAATTATAAATATTTGACCTCAAAGATTAAGGTCATTTGGGTGTCAAGGTCATAATTATCTTAATATGTCAAAACTATTAGAAAAGATTATACATTGGAACATGTATGTTGTGTCTTTATAATTAAGATTTTGGCTTGTACATGTTTAATTAACGCAGATTTCAGCGTTTCTAAAGGTGAAAAAAATATTTTTTATTAAATCGTTTCATATCATTGTCAAATCAAAAGAATTAAAGTGGAAAATAAAATTTGCTGTCATTTAAATACTTAAACAGTAAGAAAACCCCTCGATACCTCTAATCTACCGGTCCACTCTAAATGTAAATTGTAAAATGTAATTAAGTTAAGCGGATGATTTGTTTCCTGATCTTCTATTTTTAGAAATAATGTCACTGACATGCCATAAACAACTCTCAGGACACTGTTTTGAAAAAGGCTTAATGTGATATAATGCACATTTCGAAGATAAAGTTACTGCAATAGTTAATTTGAAACAACACTGAACTGTTTTTCTAACAGAAAATAAAAGCTGAAGGCCTCTTTAAAGATACCTAGGTCAAAGTTGTCTATGGTCCTATGGGCAGACAAAAAAAATAAGAAAACGGACAGGACAAATATAATACACCCACAACATGTATGATTCCAGGAATATAACCTTTTATTACCTTTGGTCTTGTAATGACATCCATAGTTTCAAGCAATGGTCGGAAATATCCTGGCATATTCTTCCATATACAATACTGTAACCATGGTTGCGTACTCTCAAAATTAAACCCGCCTCCTACCACAACTATACAGCTGTACATCTTCTTCTTCATATCATCAGAATCTGTAAGGTAAATTTATTTTACCTTCTACTACCAAAAACCTTGGTGTATATTTCAAATGGAAGACTTGATGTGAACAGTTATAATCTTTTTTTAGGTAGAATGAGTTAAAACAGTTTAGCACCAAGCTTGGTGAAGACTTGGGCCTGTTCATAATTTCTTGATTTACATGTTTTAATAATATTATTAATCCTTGTTTTGCTAATTTTGTGTAATGGACATTTAACTATTTGAATTTAGAGCAATCCATTTATGGTTTAAGCGATTTCAAATTTTTATAAAAGGGGAATTTTGTAGTAAATGTAACCTGTAGTTTTCAGGTCTGACTGTTTATTTGAACAGGCTGTCAAAGCTATATACAGATTACTGGCATCACCTGTTTTTTCTCCACACTTATGAGCGTTTAAATTTTTTATGCAGTCATAAACTTGATTTGTTTTACACTGTGTGGTTCAATTTGTATATGCACTCTTCACAACATATTAAAAACTAGTGATTTACCCATATGTTGAATATCAAGAATATATATAACTATTAGTCTAAGATATTTAGATTCAACTAATATCCCATATTCTTTATACATACAATGTAAATACAAAACAAAAACTGCTTTCTACAAGAAAAACCTATATTTTATAAAAGGTAACAAGGTATGACCTGTTATATTACTAACAAATCAGTCTATTTGTTTGGACACTGAACTTACCACATTTATCAATACTATAAAGAACAGCCTCATCCAACCCCATTAGAGGCGGAGTCACTTGTTCAACTGTAGACTCCTCCTCCATTTCTTCTTCCCCCTCCCCTCGCCTAGTTTTTGTGGTATCAGTCATTGCCATTGATTCAGGCATATCATTAGAGTCTTCATCTTGTAGCACATTGAGGCCAGACTCATCTAATGTAAGGTCTGGACCTTCTCTTGTAGTGTCTTGATTATCCTTCTTCTTGGACATTTTAGTAGCCTTTAACACATCAAATAATTAAAATATCATCTGTAAATACTCTTAGGCATTTTAGTGGCTTTTAAACATCAAATAATTTTGAAATCATGATGTAAGCCTTTGTAAATACCCTAGTGATGTTTTTCTTGTTTGATTATAAGGTCAAATGAAAAGCTTTAACCTTTACTTGCTGAATTTGTCTACTGGATTTACCCTGCTTTGTATTGAGGACAGTCCATTTGAAAATTGAGGGATTTTCATATCAACATACAAAAACTGAGTTACCAACAGTATAGAGTCTGGTCTATATTGGTGGCAAAAGTTAATCACTTAAGGGTAAATGGTGGGGGAAGCTATAAAATTCCTTTTCAGCATGATTGGTGAAGCACTAATACGCTCATATATAGTAATTACTATCTTCTTGTAAGGTTTGAACCAGTAATAAAATAAGACCTATTGTTAAATGTTTTATAAATTATCTAAACACTTGAAAATTAACAAGTAAAATCTACTCCATCAAACATAATACTATCATGCAAGTGTATTAAGCAAGTGAAACAGGTTTTTCTTTCAAATTTTGCAAAGGCAATTCGTCATAGAGCGGGTAAGACACTTAGTTTTACTGCAGTAAGTGAACATACCTCTATAGCAAAGGTATAATTACAATTTCATCATTGGTAATTAAAATTTATAATGTAAAGTCTTAATAAACTTACTGGATCTTGTCTGGTCTGAACTTGTTTCAAGTAGAAATCATCATGGGGGTCAGCTGGGTCTCCTTCATTACGTTTCTGTAGTCTACATAGATTCTCACCTTTATAAATATAATTATTTAGAAAAATAATAGCAGCTGTTATGCAAGGAGTATTCTTCATGAAGCCATTCATCTAATGACTTAACAAGCAATTATCATAGTATTGCAAGCAATCCATAAGTCCCCTACGGGTTAGAACCCCATCAACATTCTGAAGGGCCATTGGCCATTCATTAATGTTTCAATTTTTCTCTATTTTAAGTAAATTTGTTGGAAAAGTTCTTTAAAAGTGATCACAGGAAACAGTTTTTATGAACAGACAGACAGACAGACTGAAGGACACTCTATAGTTAATATTTGAAACATCCAAATATATAACATTTTTAAAAGAAAAATTCTTAAAAAGGAGATAACTCTTAAATTAAAGATGCAATTTCATAAAAAAATTTCAGCTCTTTTTGACTAATCACAAATATTGTTATATTTGTCATGTTTTAAGCCTATTTGTTGACAAGGCAACCAACATTTTTTCAAAATAGGAAGAAAAGATAAGACAAGCATAATCTCCAGACTGCCATCTACCCATATGTCAAGTTTCATAAAAATATTTCCAGTACTTTTTCAGTTATCACTGGATTCAGTTTATGTGTAAAATTTGCCATATTTTCAGTCTTTGTGTTGCCATAGCAACCAGAATTTTCAACATAGGAAGAAAAGAAAAAGACTGAAATTCTGACAAACTGACGGACGGACAATGACATAACAATACCCCCCCCATTCCATCGGTGGGGAATAATTACTTAAACAAGAGAAATTGTACATTGGCAATCTAAACTGCACCTTCGAAAAATATAATTTTGAAAACATTTCTGTTGAATTATAGAATAGTATACCTTGTTAAGCTAGCATATCGGGGAATAATGTCTAATTATAGAACAGTATACCTTGTAGAGCTAGCATATCGGGGAATAGTGTCTAATTATAGAACAGTATACCTTGTAGAGCTAGCATATCGGGGAATAGTGTCTAATTATAGAACAGTATACCTTGTAGAGCTAGCATATCGGGGAATAGTGTCTCATTATAGAACAGTATACCTTGTTAAGCTAGCATATCGGGGAATAGTGTCTAATTATAGAACAGTATACCTTGTAAAGCTAGCATATTGGGGAATAGTGTCTAATTATAGAATAATATACCTTGTAAAGCTAGCATATCTGGGAATAGTGTCTAATTAAAGAATACTATACCTTGTTAAGCTAGCATATCGGGGAATAGTGTCTAATTATAGAATAATATACCTTGTAAAGCTAGCATATCGGGGAATAGTGTCTAATTATAGAACAGTATACCTTGT
Source organism: Ruditapes philippinarum (assembly GCF_026571515.1). Taxonomy (NCBI): domain Eukaryota; kingdom Metazoa; phylum Mollusca; class Bivalvia; order Venerida; family Veneridae; genus Ruditapes; species Ruditapes philippinarum. The sequence goes on from NW_026858123.1 coordinate 299,636, forward strand.
AAAGCTAGCATATCGGGGAATAGTGTCTAATTATAGAATAATATACCTTGTAAAGCTAGCATATCTGGGAACAGTGTCTAATTATAGAACAGTATACCTTGTTAAGCTAGCATAGCGGGGAATAGTATCTAATTATAGAATAGTATACCTTGTAAAGCTAGCATATCTGGGAATAGTGTCTAATTATAGAATATTACACCTTGTAAAGCTAGCATATCCGGGAATAGTGTCTAATTATAGAATAGGACACCTTGTAAAGCTAGCATATCCGGGAATAGTGTCTAATTATAGAATAGTATACCTTGTAAAGCTAGCATATCTGGGAATAGTGTCTAATTATAGAATAGGATACCTTGTAAAGCTAGCATATCTGGGAAGAAAAGGCTGAGTGGAGCAAGGACCAGCTCATCTCCTATCTGTATAAGATATTTGATAATATTCTCTCCTGGTCGCTTTATCTGTATAGATTCTTCTAAATAACCATATCTATTCTGTAAATATATGAAGAGCTCTTAATATTAAATATGAAAGCGTTGTCATAGTAATAAGATCTACAGGGTGTTACATGTGGTTTGGCTGTCATCAGGGTGTCCGTTTGACCCTTGAAATGACTCTTTGACCCTCCAAATTTCCAAAAGGCCTGATTCGACCCTCAGTATTTTAACTGGAGGGTCACATTTTGTTAAAATCATGGGGATTTGACCTTGTAGTTGGTAAAACTTAGTCAAAATGACCCTCAGGATTTCATGGCTAGTGAACACCCTGGTCATTGAGTTTACTCGCCTCATCTGTTAAGATCCTGCAGCCCTCGGGCCATTATGTACATCTTCAAGCAATCAGCACATAATGGCCAGGAGCAACCAAGTCTTAACCACTAAATAATAACTCCATAATTTGCATTTTTTAATCAGAACATACTAATTTGATAGCCTGGCTCTATACTGGAATTTTAAAGTTACCATATGCACTTTTAACAGTTTAATAAAGGAACCCTGAGAAAAGACAGAAAAGAATAAATGATTAATTATTTAATATACTTACATGATCTAAATGACATAATTTTTCTTTTAATTCTTGTATAAGTAGAGAATCTGGATTAAATCTTAGATCTAGGGCTGGGTTGAAGCCTAGAGTGTTCAACATTTCTAGAAACATCCTCGATATATCACTACCTCCAGTTTCCATTGTTAATCTGCAGATATATAAATGTTAAATTACATTCATGACAAGTTAGGACTAATAATCAAAAGTTTATTAACTTCTTGTGTGTTTATTCACATTAGTAAAGCAAAAATCCTATGGCTACTTTCCAGCTTACTAGTCGAGGGAAAACTTGGGTGTCTCTTTATGCTCTATTTCAGGCTGGATAGCTTCCTCACATGAAAGGATTAGTTTCCCTATAGTAGAGAGGGGCAAGCAAATAATAGTTTTGAAGTTTAAACAATAAACAAGTGTGATTTAAATATCAATAATGAAATATGAAAACAAAAGTTAAACAAGAGCCATGTTAACATGGCCATCCCCCGCCGAATGTGTTTGCTCATTGGAAGAACATATATGTAGTAGAGCAGGATAATTCAATTTTAAGAGGTCTTTTGGTACTGAAAACGGATGGCTGAAGTGATTACAGATTTCAAACCTATGTGAATACTGATGGCTGAAAATAACAAAGGGCAATAACTTAAAAATAATGCAGGGTAGGTTATTCTTGTGTGCTGCACTCCTCCATAATGAGATCTATCCACCTATGAAGTTTCAAGTTGACACCGCTAACACTTTTGAGAAAAGGTATGAAAAATAACAGAGGGCAATAACTCAAAAATTATAAAGGGTAGTTATCTTTAGCCCACAGCATTCCTTTTCAATATGATAAATCCACCTATGAAGTTTCATGTTGACATCTCAAACAATATGATACACAAGATCAACAAGGAAAGGCAGCATTCAAAGACTTTTTGAGTTATGCTCCACTCAGGTGAACAATTAAGTATGAAAAATAACAAAGGGCAATATCTCAAAAATTATTATAAGTAGACTTATTACTCTTGTGCACTGCATATCTCCTGAGTGAGATATATTCACCTAAGAAGTTTCATGTTGATATCTCAAAGACTTTTTGAGTTATGCTCTGGACAAAAATCAAGTTTGAAAAATAACAAAGGGCAATTACTCAAAAATTATAAAGGGTAGAGTTATCATTCTTGTGCACAACATTCTATCTTAATAAGATCTACCCACCTATGAAGTTTCATGTTGACATCGCAAAGACTTTTTGAGTTATGCTCCAATCAGGTGAAAAATTAAGTATGAAAAATAACAAAGGGCAATAACTCAAACATTATGAAATGTACAGTTATCATTCTTGTGCACTGCACACCTCCTGAGTGAGATCTATCCACCTATGAACATTGTAAGTTGATACCTCAAATACTTTTTGAGATATGCTCCGGACAAAAATGTGGGACGCAGGACAGACGAATTCTTGTGCACAGCAAGATCTACCCACCTATGAAGGTTCATGTTGATGTATGAATGTATGAACATTGTAAGTTGATACCTCAAAGGCTTTTTGAGATATGCTCTGGACAAAAAATTAAGTTTGAAAAATAACAAAGGGCAATAACAGAAAAATTATGCAGGGTAGAGTTATCATTCTTGTGCATTGCACAACTCCTAAATATGATCTATCCACCTATGAACATTGTAAGTTGATACCTCAAATACTTTTTGAGATATGCTCCGGACAAAAATGTGGGACGAAGGACAGACGAAAGGATGGAGACTATTTCTATATCCCCCACCGCCTTTCAGCGGGGGATAACAAGAAAGGACGACATTCAATAACCCATCTTCATCTAAAACTTTTCACGTATTAATAACCAAAGGTGATACCGAGACATAGCAATATATGCCTGAGAACAAATAATATATTAATTAGCAAAGTTTTTCATATGTTTATGTACCGAAAATTGACCTTTATATTATATACTTGCAAACCAAATATAAACACAACCAATGAAGTCCTTTAAAGAGTTATTATGAAAAAAATTCCAGGTAAAGAAGGTCTGCATATCACATTATCAGTTATGAACATTCTTTGGGCATGTAATGAAAGAAGGTTATGAAGACAGAAATAAGTATTTGACAATGGACAAGGTTATATTTGGTCCTTTCTCTCATGCTCCCTTGTCCTGACTAAGGCTGTTTTCAATATTCAGCACTAAAACTGCTTAGAGAGGAGAAATCAACTACAACCTCATAAGTTTACAGAACAAATATCATGAGCGTAATTCCCAAAACAAGAGCTGTCGGTAGGACAGCAACGCTCGACTATTCTTAGTGCTTGATAGTAAAAACAAGAGCTGTCGGTAGGACAGCAACGCTCGACTATTCTTGGTGCTTGATAGTAAAAAAAATGCTTGATACAGTTACCTCCTCCTGTTTACAGGTTGGGGTCATGATGGTGAACAAGTGTGCAAAGTTTCAAAGCCATATGTCAATGGACTTTGAAAATATTTGAACTATTACAAAAACTTTAACGTAAATTCTAAGTCGAAAAAGGGGCATAATTCTGTCAAAATGCTTGATACAGTTACCTCCTCCTGTTTACAGGTTGGGGTCATGATGGTGAACAAGTGTGCAAAGTTTCAAAGCCATATGTCAATGGACTTTGAAAATATTTGAACTATTACAAAAACTTAAACGTAAATTCTAAGTCGAAAAAGGGGCATAATTCTGTCAAAATGCTTGATAGAGTTACCTCCTCTTGTCTACAGGTTTGGGTCATGATGGTGAACAAGTGTGCAAAGTTTCAAAGCCATATGTCAATGGACTTTGAAAATATTTGAACTATTACAAAAACTTTAACGTAAATTCTAAGTCGAAAAAGGGGCATAATTCTGTCAAAATGCTTGATAGAGTTACCTCCTCCTGTCTACAGGTTGGGGTCATGATGGTGAACAAGTGTGCAAAGTTTCAAAGCCATATGTCTATGGACTTTGAAAATATTTGAACTATTACAAAAACTTTAACATAAGTGGTTACGCCGACGCCGATGCGGACGCCGACGCTCAGGTGACTGCAATAGCTCTACTTATTCTTATCGAATAGTCGAGCTAAAAATGCTTGATACAGTTACCTCCTCCTGTTTACAGGTTGGGGTCATGATGGTGAACAAGTGTGCAAGGTTTCAAAGCCATATGTCAATGGACTTTGAAAATATTTGAACTATTACAAAAACTTTAACGTAAATTCTAAGTCGAAAAAGGGGCATAATTCTGTCAAAATGCTTGATAGAGTTACCTCCTCCTGTCTACGGGTTGGGGTCATGATGGTGAACAAGTGTGCAAAGTTTCAAAGCCATATGTCAATGGACTTTGAAAATATTTGAACTATTACAAAAACTTTAACGTAAATTCTAAGTCGAAAAAGGGGCATAATTCTGTCAAAATGCTTGATAGAGTTACCTCCTCCTGTCTACAGGTTGGGGTCAAGATGGTGAACAAGTGTGCAAAGTTTCAAAGCCATATGTCAATGGACTTTGAAAATATTTGAACTATTACAAAAACTTTAACATAAGTGGTTACGCTGACGCCGACGCTCGGGTGACTGCAATAGCTCTACTTATTCTTATCGAATAGTCGAGCTAACAATACCAACCTTGTTTTTCTTTGTGATATTCCATCTTCCACACAGCATACACTGGTTTTTTGATCGCCTACATCTACTATACAACCTGTGGGTACACCTGCACCGAACGCCCCACACACCGACTCCTGCAAAAACATACATTTATATTCAACAAGATCTTTCAGATGAACTATCCCATCACCTGTTTTAAGATTCCAGAGTTTTCAAGTATCCTCTTTTACTGTGATTGTCAAACAAGTATAAATTGTGTAAAAAAGCTTAGAGAGGTTTTGCTTCACTTTGTTCAATTAAGGAATGATATGTATATTTCAACTTACTTGGTGAACTATTGCAGCACCAAAACCCAGTCTGTTTAACAACACGTTCATCATTTCTCGTATATGCATATGTGTATACACATCTGGTATCAACAACAGCGCTTTGTAATACTGCAAGACATAGAACAAAACATTATTACATGTATTAAAAAAGATTTTTTTCTGAAATCAAAAAAAAAATTAATAGACAAAGTATTGAAAAACTTCCTAACTGAGTGTATTTAGAAAACTTATGATATTTCTAGGGGTAAAGTAACACTATTCCATGTTTCTATATAATGAACTTAAACAGTTCATTTGGAAATATTCAAAATTGTTATTCCACTGCAACAAAATAACTCTTGTTAGAATTTATACACATGTTTATGCTCTTATATGATTTATGTAAAATAAATTACAAAACAAAACATGTATTAAATCTTGCTTATCTTTGAAAAATACCTATAAATAATATAATTTCCACTTTATTGAATTATTTGACCTCTTATAGTAGTACTAAAATCAAAATTCAAGAAAACAGTTTGTTTGATTGGGTTTTACGTCATACCAACACAGTATAGGTCATATGGCAACATAGCTTTACTGGTGGAGGAAGACTTCAGGTGCCCTTCGATGCATTATTTTAGGTACAAATGGGCACCTGAGTAGAACCACCTATGTTACTTAAGCTAGCTGGATAACTTTCTCACATGAAAGAGTCCAAAGTCCCTGTCGGTATTTGTACCCACAGCAGTAAAGGGCAAGTGGTTTGAAGTCAATTACCTTAACCACTTGACCACTGACGCCCCATTCAAGAAAAACAGATTCTAACCTATGTACAGCCCATATTTGGAGATAGTAAGTAAAGAAAAGATAGAAAATCACTGCATACCTTCAAATCTTTAACAGGTATATCTAAAAATGTCTCTAATGCTGTGCCCCAGATAGATTCTATGTCAGCCATGACTGCATTCACTGTTCCACCTGGACCATCATGTAAATTTAGCCGGCCTCTTCTGACTGGCCAATTTATACTGTAACCTGTCCCAGGTTTAATATACATAGCCTATAAAACAGCAGAGAAAGAGGGAGGGTCATAAGAAGAAAAAGTTTCATTAATGACAACATGCATCAATTACTTTTAAACAAATGAAAATTAACACAACACTTTTTTTCACCAAATTATTTTTTGAAACTTTGACTTCTGACAAATTTTTTCAATTGTGATAACAAGATTGTCTCCACTTTTCTAAATGCACAACTAAAACTACTTCCTTTAAAACTTAATCAAATCTGGTATGAAAAAAAGGGCATTGCAGAAAATTTGAAGAATAAGTAAACTTAATAAAAAGTACATATCAATGCATACTTCATCTCCAATCACAAACTGTGGATTTCTGTCAGTGTTTGTCCATTTAAATGGAGACGGCACATCTGTTCTTTGACCTCTAACTCTAACGTTGTTACTATGTAGCTGTAAATAGATAAAAGCATGATCCTTTTACAAATTACCAAACATTCTAATGCATGTTTAAAATCATAAAGATTCCTTAAAGTCATGACCATGAATTATGAAAGAAAACTTATTGGTCAAGCATAACCAGGCAGTCAACACAATGTGGATTCATACATCCTCACTGTGCTGTCTGATCATTGCCTGCACTGATCTCTTTTCAATCAGTACTTATTTTGAAACTTTCCCTAAAATATTTTGGTACAGAATAAAAGTTGGACAAGTCTATTTAACTTTAAGTTATTTAGTGGGGCTATATTGATTGATATCCTCACTTCTCAAATAAATATAAAATTATTTTAGTCAATAACTTCTCAGATCTAAAAATATTAAAAATCAAACAGATTTGTATAACTATAACTCTCCATTTTGGCATTCATAAAACTCTATTTTATATAAAATTTTAACTATTCATTAACTGCTTAATCATTCTTAAATGATTCAATATAATAGTAATTGCCAAAGATGGAAGCAAGAGCATTGAATCTAGAATCAGAGTCAAACTCAAAGTGCGTCCCGTCTACATTTAAGTCTAACTTTATCATATCAATATCATCAACTTACTGGTCTTAACATTGCCAATACCTGTTTTACTGAGGAAGGTGGCCTATATTCACCAGAGTCCATTGGCTTTCCTTCCAGGGATTCATTTGCTGCCTTCAGACCTTGATCTCTTTGTTTCCTTGCACCTGAATGCTAGTTTTCATGAAAAAGCAAAACAATTAATATGGATCTAAAGACACTGGAATATATTTGTCATCATTAAAGTCATTAAACCTCTTGTGACCTTTTTAAACAAGGTCTTAACTCATGAAAACAGCAGGGCTCTCAGTAGGGTCAGAATTTCACGAGTCAAAGACTCTTTGGCCAAAATTTTCATGAGTCAAATCATTTTTTTCTAGTGTCATTTGACTACATGAATCATTTTTATATTACAAAAATGACTGTATTGGAGGTCATTTTTGGAGATTCCAAAGTCTAAATTGACAAAAAAAAATCCATAATTATTTATGTCTATATCCCCCTAAAAAAAAACAAACAAACAACAAATAAAACAAAAAAATTAATTGCTGTGAAAGAATAAAATAAGCAGCAGCTTTTCTGATTAAATGTATAAAATATATAAAAAAAAATATCTTTACTGGTATGCTATATATCATATTAATTTTAAATACCAAAATGTACCAGGAATATTTAATGGAAAAAGAAATAACAAATGCACAGGTACTCCAAGTAAATCAAAGACATATTATAAACCTTTAAAAGCAATCATTAATAGACACCTCAAGTATGTTATTCTTATCAGTTGTGTAGAGCTATTTTTAGCACTGTCAAATTGCAGCCACTGAATTGTCGCGCTTCAGTGCACAGGGTATAAACAATTGTGGTGTGTAAAGCATTTAATACACGGCTTATACTGCCTGTTGACATTTTTAATGAGTGTCATTTGAACATATGTAGGATTTGATAGGTAATTAGGGGTGGATTAAAGGTAATTATTATTGAATAGCTGAAAATCCCATGTGGCAAATTGACTCTTGAGCAGTTTTTATCACGTGTCAAATTTGTGCATTTCCCAATTTTCACGAGTCAAAACCCGGATCCCCGTGTCAATCGAGAGCCCTGAAACAGTATTAGAAATGAAATTGCATGTGACAAATACTTCTTCTATGGCGCTATTTTCACTTGTTAAACAGCATGAGTGTTCTGAATAACTGCATGCATATTTGTAAACACCTAAACAGATAATTTTCTCAAAAATGAAGTGTCTGTTGTTATGAAAACTTTTGGCTAAACAAGAAGGTTGAATGCATCAGCCTTTAGTATTAAAGTATTTATTTGTCTGATTATCTGATTTCACAAATTCCTCTATAATATTTTCATGAACATTTTTTTTTTCATGAAAATTTTTTTATTTCATAAAAAATTATTAATTTCATGAAAAATCATTGTTAAAGTATTGTTACTATAATTGTTGTGGAGTATTTATGCTTTCATAGGTTTTAAAAATAAAAATAACCTCTTTTTCTTTTCTGATCATCCATGGAGTTCTGTACTCTGGGATAGAGTTGTCTTTCCTTTTCCTAGCAATACAGTGTGGAATGGTGACAGGAAAAGTGTCTGATGCTCTACCTATTCGTAGATTTAGTGACCCAGGATGAATGACTACTACTGTGTTCACTTGAACTGGCTGAAAAGTAAAAACAATTTTTTTCATTTTATTAAGCTAAGCTTACAAAGATTCTACATTCAAGAAGTAACTTCTGTTGCGATCATTGCCCTAACCAAAATATAGTGGTGTTTGACATGGTAAGATGAGACGTCTTAGTATTCCCTGTCAGTTTCAAACAAACATAAAAGCAAACTTGTGCATTTTCTCCTTATCACCAGGGCAAAATATAATGCCCCATTCCAAATCCAGATAAACAGTGCCTAAATGAAGTACATAAATGAATACCGAATGAAAATCAAGTGTTATCTATCCTGAGTTGCGAGTAAAATTGAGAACAATACAAATAAGTCGAAATGACGCCGTTTTAAAACTGCTAGGTTATTGCAATTTACTGTCTGATTTTCAAAATTCTTACACCAATGTAAAACTAGTGGTCTTTAAACTGTCTTAGCATCTTATCAATATAAACTTTGCCATACGGTATATTTTGAGTTTTGAGTATGACTGTACTTACATTCACTGTTAAACTTACCACCTGTCAGACACATTGCAAACAATTTATACAGACAACAGAAAGGTAACTATAGCAGTAAGTTATCTTTACTTAAAAAAACAACTGATATTTAAAGATTAGATAGGCTTTTGTCTGCTTAAGTTTGGAAACTGTTTATTGGTGTATTGTGTACATGTCGTAGGGTGTAACCAATTATAATTATAATATAATTGGTTGTTTTTATTAATGCAAAATGCTATAAATTATATAATTCATTTCGTGTATTAAATATTGAATGCCATTTATGAAACTGGGGGAGTATATTGAAGGATGTAATCAATAATAATATATCAGACATTCCGAAAAGTAATTTGACATTACTGGACATTCGGTACAGCAATCTTGGAAGAATCACTGGAGCGATTCAGTTTTTGATTTGGAATATGTAATACTGATATTTACTATGTTTATTTAAATTCTAAATATTATCTTGAAGATGGTTTATGTAGAAGTTGACTGTAAAATCTTAAGATTGTTACCGGACAGACGACCGACTTGGACGGAATTTTTCCTGGTCGGAACGTAATTTTACTGGTCAGGTCCGTTGGACCAGCACTTTTCAGAATGACTGATATATTTGGTTGTTTTTATTCATTAGTAAGACATGTACGGACCAGAATTCCATACTTTCAATATATGACATACAGTTGTAACTGTAAACTTTAACACTTCTTTTTCCCCAATTTCTGTTCAGAAAAAATCCTAACATATGACAACCAAACCTAGAATAGTAATACCTTGTTGTTTACATCTACATGAATACTTCCGAGCCAGTAAGACTGACAGTGACTTTAATTGGGAGCAAAGACTCTACTGAAAATCAATAGCGTCATTTGACCAAAAAAGCTTGTAAAAAAAAATGTCGCGAAAACACATGATAAAATCAAAATTAGAAGTGTCAATAAAAGGTTTACTTAAAACCACATGTGCAAAATAAATGAAATTATTTACCTCGTGGATACATTCGGAAGCTACCTGTGTATAAAGACGTTTTGAAGTGTTAACTGGCATTTTTAAATTATTTTCCTAATAAAATATCCATCGGCTGTGTAAAACGTCATCAATCTGTGTGTACAATTTTGTTGAGTGGTACTAAATTCAATATTTAGGTTGAACGTAGCTAAATATGAGGGATTAAATATGATACAAAAGACGTGGTATAGGCATTATAGTCTATTTGAAAGCCCCTGGCCTGATGACATAAAATAATGTAAAGCATTATTAAAGATTAAGACTTACTTAAATGACATGTTTGCATGTAACCTTACTTTATACATGTTGGTCAATGTTGATCCTTCTAAAGTGGTAAACCTAAACAACGAAGATTTCATGCAAAATAACTTTACTGCAGTATTTAAATTAGTAAGCAATATTTTACTCATTCTGCTAAAGATCTCAATATATAGTCTCAATAGTCCGTCAAAAATCATTGCACGTCCGACACAATTTAACGTCATTTCTAAATGAATGGTCTTGTTTGCAGAAAAACAAAATTTTATGTAAACTACATTAATTTTGTAAATTAAGTTTATAAATACGTGTTACATTAAGAACTATTTTTGAATTAATGATCGAATGGTTACAATAAGTTGTATGGTTAATTCTTTCTTTGTTTTCCTTTATTGGCCTTACTGCATGTATATCGATCTAATGTCTTAAATAAAGATAAACATTTCCGTTTGACATATTTTGATATGGTTGTAATTAATGTATATGTATTATAATATATCCCGTAACACAATTTTTATGGGTTTAAATCATAAATATGATGCTCAAATTAAGATTTATCAATATTGTAGGTTCCAAAAAGCATTATTTATAAAGATATTACCGAATTTAACATTTCATGTAAATAAAGGGAGGTAATAAAAATTATTTTCTATAAAGCTATAAAGTTTAAGCCAAATTATACAATAAGAAATGAATGCTTATATTTTAATGATTACATAAAATATGTACAAATATTTGCAGTTCATATTTTACATATTATTCGATGTTTGAAAATTGTTTTATTTGCATAATTATGTACATATATATATATATATATATATATATATATATATATATATATATATATATATATATATATATATATATATATATATATATATATATATATATATATATATATATATATATATATATATATAATTCCACTCGGTGTGGTTTACCACTTTGATCACAACATACAGGATCATAACTTTATCACCTGAAATTTTTATCCTGTGCACGGCAAACTTTTAATTCTAGTGTTATTTAAATTACAAAAAGAAACATCGACATGTGATGTGCAAGAGAATTAATACATTAAATGCAGAGTTAATTTGGCCTAGTTGTTAATAGGGTGCCTACCTCTCAGTATAGGTACCATGGATTCGAGCTCTTGGTCACATCCATGAATGTTTCTTGGTATAACATCAATAGTGGTTAGTTCCAACAAAAGGACTTAAAGCGTTTTAATAGCGTCAACCTATTTTTCTCTCAAAATTGAGCCTAAATAAAATGTTTAACTAACAACACTAACATGTATTAAAGGTCTATACCTGAAGTTTTGAATATTCTAAAAAAATGGCGTTTAAATGTAAACGCATAAGTAGTTTACTTTTACTGTGGGTACTATTAATAATTACACTAACAAAACATTATGTAAATATCAAATTATTCAAGAACAAGGCCAAAAGCCCATGTGTTAAGCTAAATATTGTGCACTGACCTTTAAACTTGTGAAGAATAGATAATTAGAACAGTATAATTATTAAAATATTATGCGGTGTATGCCTCAACGTATATGTATTCAAGATAGAAATTACAATACATAAACAATCAATAGTTAGCTCGTATAATGAAAGTTATGACACAGCAGACAGATGCAGATTGGAAAGTCAAGGTCACAGTCATCTTTCAAACATGTAGATGTTTCGATATGTCATTTTTAGTCAGTTTCTCACTTCATCCAAAATTGGTGCATTAATTCATCATCAATTTCAAGAAAATATTCTAATCAAACTCGGTTTTTAAAACTTATATAAAAACATACAAGATAATATTAAATGAATAATGTAATTGAAAGAAAGAAATTTAATTAATATATAGTTGCTATAGACAGAGTAATTAAGTCACTTTTTGTGTATAGCTGCGCATCTTATGATCACTAACTTATTAACATTTAGGTCAAATTCGAACATTCATCGTGAGTAAAGTAACATAATCAAAACCGCCTGATTGTAAATAGTAATTATATTATGATCACATGCGTTGTCAATAACTTTGCAGTACATTTGTATGCATGACTGCAATGTTAATTCGATTAGATTAACATACATGTACAAATTATCATATCAACCAAGTATATAGTTGAAATTCACACTTATCTAAACTTATTTACACTTATCTAGACTACGCAAGTTCGGTATTTAAATTTATTCCAGACTAAGGCTTTCAAAACATCATTCCGCTTTAAAGAAAAGTTTACTTTTGTATAATTCGAAAACACACGTAATTGATTAACCATACTGTTTAGATGGAACTGACTATATGAACTTCACTATACTTGTATAACGAAAGTATACGTGAGATTGGATGTTTACTTGTTTAACCTACATTTTATAATTAAATTAAAAAAGAGCTTTTATTTTGGACATCAACATGGCAGAAAACACGGAACCAAAGAGAATAGTAGCTATTGGTGTAGATGGAAGTGATAATGCGAAAGCAGCTTTTAATTGTAAGTAAAATACGTTCTTATAAACTTAAAGAGTTAATATTTACAGCCACGTCGCGTCGGGTATATTTGATTCACAGCAGCGGAACCACCTGAAGCTGTAAACCTGCACAATTTACGTTTGTCCTATCTATTTACTTACAGATATATCTATTGGTCCAGGAAAGGAGGGTTCTATTATGGTCAGAACCGTGCTAGGAAAAGTTCTTGTTTAAATCCACAGGTCAAACACCCGAATCAAATGCCAATCATGTATACATATATACATGTACATTCATTAGCATTCATAAACACTTGAATATTCTATCTAAATACATGTATAAGCTGATATAACGTCTCTACCTAATGAAGGTGGTTGAATCAACTTAAGACTTTACACTGTGGTCATTTATTAAATAATGATATTTTGATCAAAAGCATAGCTAGTTTGTCTTGTACTTCTAAAGTAAGTTAAAATGTGTGTAACCTATATGGGTGCATCATAAACATTTATATAGTATTTGCATGTTAATCTATATACATACCTGCAAGTTATGCTTCAATTGAAAGAACAGATAAAATCTTTATAAAGCAGACCCATTGAGCATGTTTAAAATTGTATATAACTGTTTTACAAATTTTTGCGATTCAAAATGTTGTTTTTTCTTCTAATTTTTTTCAGTTTATCTTACAAACGTAAGACAAGAAGGGGATAAAGTATACCTTATATACGCTGTAGAAATCAACCACGTCCTTCATTCAACACAATGGTACAATTGTAAGTAATGTATAAATCGTACATTTGTGTTTAATTAAATATGTCTGTCATAATTAAGACATTAAGAATGACAATTTGGAGAAACTCTGATCAAAACAAGTCTTAAATGATACAATAAAAATTAACTTGATTCCAATATTGAGAGTCTCGAAATGAAGGTATATAGGTAACACAAGCTATACAGTCTACATATTTTAGTATTACAAAATAAAGACAACTTAGTACATTCAATATCTCCAACCTAGAAATAAAGTGGTCCGTACTAGAAGAATCTTTACCCATATTAAGCTAGATTTATCAAATGGACTCGCCCATCGTTCAATCTAGACATTAACGTTTATATAAATTTATTTTTTTGGAGAAAATTTCAAAATATAAACTGACTGAAAAGCAAACAGTACCGACCATGATCAGATGGCACGGATTGATCTGCACTAGTCACATGGGTACAATCTGATGCGGCTAATGATCAAGTGAGATTTTTTTCTTGGTGGCTTGGCACCCACACAGAGTACAGAAATAAAATAGTATGCATTGTTTATAATGATACGTGCATGAACGTGTTTGTGCGTGTGTGCGTGCGTATCCAGAAAGCTACAACAGTCTTTATCATACACAACACAATGTATGAATAATTTCTGTATGACGGTGATAAATATTTAAAAAAAATCTATTTGTTTTGTTTCTTCAGCACCCTACTCTTTCGATAGAGACATGCTTATAAAATTACTTGATGAGGAAAAAGAAAGAATTAAAAAGAAATTAGAGAAGTTTGCAGTGCTCCTAAAAGATGCAGGGGTAACTACTTCTTTAGATTTTCATTTTCTTTTGTAGTACATATGAAGATACATGTATGTTATATTTCTTGGAAAACTTTTAAAGATGATGACGTTGCCAAATTTTTTGCGAATTTTAAGGGTTTGTTTTGCATAAGAAGCAAAGTATATATTACCAAGAAAATTTATTAACTATAACTATTTTTATGTAGAAAATTATTTTTTTCAAACAACATGCTTAAAAGAAATAAAGACTTCTGTTTTTAGACTTTTGTTTTACGATTTTGAATTTAGGATGGATAAAAGTTATTAACTTATTATTATTATATTGTTGTACTTAAAAAACCCTGTAAGAATATACATTGCAGGCGGATTTGTATTATTATTTTTTTAACCTTATTAGAAAATGCTTTGTATAAACAGTACTGTATTTGATGATTGTGTATACTTGTCAATGAAAGAAAACTTCATATGTTCACTGTGACAGCTGTTGAATTGACATGGAATGTGAATAGATTCATGTTGGAAAGGACTTTCATATTAAGGTTGAATTGTATACATAATGATCAATATTTTGTCAGATACAAGCATGTGATAGAATGGCAATTAGTTACCGGACAGTGTTTTTTTTTTTCTCATTTGATTGAAAAGAGGTCTTTGTCTCTTGATTTTGGGAAGAATTATCACTAAAAGTTTTAATTTGGGAAGTTAAACCGCTAGTGTAAGCTCAGATTTTTGAGATCACAGCATGATTTTAAAGAAAATTTCCATTGAGAAGAGGACTGACTTTTATAGGCTTCTGTTATATTAGACTAAACATTAATCACCTCTGTCCATTTTGTCAGAAATGCATTTGAATTTGTGCGTCGTCGGCAATGTGAGATTGGGGTGTTTCTTTACTTATTTTCATTTACTTTGAAAATCGTTTACGGAATAGTTGAAGTGTATAATCTTAACATTATAGTTTTATTTAGGCATTTTCAACTTTTGGTTTTTGTATAAAATATTCGATTCATATTAATACCGTCAAAACGCAGTCGTTCTCTGTATGGATGCCTCTGTATGGATGCATCGCTGAAAACCAATGTATTTATGTCAAAAGTAATGTTAAACTCCTGTTAAAAATCCTGCTGTTTGTGCAATATGAAGAGAAAGCATTTGAGCCATCTGCGCAGTCTGATCAGGATCCATGCTGTTCGCTTACCAACCCTATTACAAGTAGAGAAACTGATAGCGAACAGCATGGATCCTGATCAGACTGCACGGATGCGCAGGCTGGTCTGCATGGATCTATGCTGGTCGCAAACGCACGTTGTTGGTTTTGTCGTGACACGGCTCATTTGTGATTGAATAATATTTACTACATTCATGTAGATATTAAATCTGGTTTACATAAATAATAATCATTTTCCAGATTGATGGCACTGTGAAGAGTATTCACGCTGAATCTCCAGGGGAAGGTTTGTGTAAAGGAATCGAGGAAACCGGTGCGTCACTAGCGATTGTCGGCACACGTGGGATGGGGACGCTGAGGCGCACGTTCTTGGGCAGCGTTAGCGATTACGTGCTACATCACGCGCACGTGCCTGTCCTAATTTGTAGGCACGAGAGTGATCACGATCAATATAAAGGCAAAAAACATTAGCTATAGATCGTTTTAAGAAATGTGCCATTCATATATGTTAACAACTTTAAAATATACATGTATATCGAGGGTTGACCGCAAAACTGCTGTAACTTGTATGTAATAAACAGACAACAGTTTTGAGGTAAACCCACGAATTACACAACATTTAAGCAGTATATGTAAATTTGTATTTGTGTGTATGGCATGGACACCTGTTATTGGATGAAGAATATTTTGATTTGTTTGGAATAGGCATAGACTAATCTAAATTCGTCCTAGGTACAAAACATATCTATTTTCAAAAAGACAATTTCGTTTCTTTTACATTTGTATAATCACTTCTTACACAATATAAATAAACAGATATTATTGCTTGATCACGTGACTAAACACAATGAGATTTAACCTCTGTTTGTAAGGAGACATCTACATTTGTATTTTAATCAGAGTTTAAAGTACAGTGTATTTGTATTTAGATTCAACTAACTTTGAATAATTTAACAAATTCCAACATCCTTTTTTCAAATGTGTGACCTATGTTGGTTTTAATGCAGAAATAAACTAAAACAATGCATGTTGATTTTTTAAACAGAATGTATGTATAATATCGTAGCGGAGAAAAAAGAATGAATATATATTATATACATTTACATAAAATCGTGAACTATAAAAATATTGTTAAATTTACACCTGCCATATACATTTTGCCATATACATTTTGTATTTGTTTAATGTATTATGCATGTATTTAATGCTTAATAAATGTTGTTCATATATTTTATATTTGCTTTAACACAAGTATTACAAAATCTTAAACGAAGCTTATATCAACATGTGGCAAAAACTGATATTTTAGTATCATCGGGTATTTAACAGAATCTCACTTGGGTATCTGAATGTTTAAATAGAGCTTTAAAGTTGCATGCATTCAGATGAACCAAAAAAAATTCGAGAAAGACAAACTTGGAAAATTTTTTTACGAGTTTAAGACAAAAAAGTTCAATATTCAAGTAATAATTTATATGTTTTTTTGCGATAAATGACTGCTTGAGCAGTATTTATCACAATCTATTTTACTGTGTGACTAACGCTGTAATTAAGGGCTATTTTTGCATATTTTGACCTCATTTTGGTTATATACGTGAATTGTAAGTGAAATTTGCAATGTGTAAATTACTTTCTTTGTTCACTTCACATTATTTAACTTTTATATGCATTTTCAAGATTTTCGTGAAAATAATTAGCATGAATCTGGAGGCATGCTGCTTTAATGTAGTACCGCTTATGTACAAACTTGTAAAATTACAATACTTTGAACAAACTACGCTGCTACATATCGGAA